>NC_080061.1:13545222-13702722 GCF_026212465.1 Amaranthus tricolor
AAGGGACCCGGTGGCGGTTCTGGGCCTGGACGCCTGCTGCTACCATGGAAACAGCCACAAAAACATGGCTGCTGCTGCTTGGGGGTCGCGGCTGCTGCAGGGGAGGAGGAGTGTGTCTGCGGGTGGCTACGATGGAGGCGTGGCCTGGTGGTGCTAGGGCTGCTGAACCGTGGGGGAGAGGGAAGGAGGCATTGTTGAGACTTGAGAGTTTGAAGGTAAAAGATGATGAGGATGAAGAAAGAAATGGGGAAGGGGTGTGTCGGTTAAATGAGATAAGCATGGGTTCATTTTTAGCTTTGACTCATTAAATTCTATTAAAGTCGTCTCATCGTAAAACAGTTTTATATAAGACATGCTGTAAGGGTATAATAGACGATTTATGAAATAAGTAAATGGGTAGTATGAATAAGGATTGCATTTAGGAATTTATTTTTCAATACTTTATTTAAATTTATTTTTATAAAGATAAGATAGTAATCAATTAATAAAACATAATCAAAATACACTTTTATCGAAGTACTCTTTATACGAATTTTATACATTAAATAAAATATACCTCTTTCTTGAAAATGTTAACAAATCAAATACTTGAGTCAATATTATTAAAATAATAATATTATTACTCGAATTAACTTACTTAATAACCCCAATCAGTTTAATAAACTTATAATTAAACTTTATTAATTGTAGTCTATTTCATACTCCTCAACTTAAAATAACTTCGTCCTCGAAATTATACATACACTTGTGATCATCCTTAGTCATAACATATAACTCAAATTTCGTGAAATGAGCACCAAATAAACTTTAGCTACTTCCCAGCTTTGATTCAAGACATACTATATCTATAAATTTTCAATCATATAAGATGAATTACATATTGGTAACACAATTAACCTCAATTGAATTACTTCAAACCTTAAATTTGAAACTTCAACCTCGATTTACTTTACGTGAACGTTCACATGTACTTTAAATCAACCACCTTACTTCAAAATCTTTTATACCTTTAATTACATATTTGGTCATTTCAACCTTTTTATATCTTTAGTTTGAAATATTAAATCATCAACTTACTTGTTGTTTCCCAATTATAATTAAATTTTTTTTTAATTAAAAACTCTTATAACTCCTAAGATACTTCGAGATGAATACCTTAAGTCATTTATTGAATCTCCTATTCATTAAAGATATCCACAATTCATTTTTCTATCAACTTTTAATAACTCAAAACTCGATCATTGTCAACTTACTTTGAATTATAACATTTATAACCCTAATCTTCATTTAACGCTTAAAACTTCAAATTCCATAACAAATTCATCCGAAATAACTTCAATAACCTTTAGACATTCAAATTCGTATTTTTTTTCCTAAACCATTATTCTATTATACTCACGTTTTACCATTAATAGTTTCATACAATCCCAATTTTTTTTAACCTTTAATAACCAAACATTTCCTCACTTACAAAGTCAAACCTCTCACAATTTAAGTATTCTTTAAACTTCCAATTGATCCCTTTTTTCTTAATTCACATTTTACCATCAATAAAACCTTTATAGAGTCCCAAAGTTATCATTCATTCATTAAAAACCGTTGAAAGCTTTCTCAATCATAATTTTACATTATCCTCAACACGTATAGACCATTCAATCAAACTTACTACAACATAACTTTAAGTTACTATTAATTGCATTAACCTTTGTTTCCTTTCGAATAACTTTCCTTAATTAAAATTTCTCATCCCATAATTGAAAATGTCACAAATACTTTTTCTACATTCTTTATTCCTTTTCCCATAACTTTCCTTAACACACAATTAACGCATAACTTTCAATATCCCCAAAATGTTTCTTTTAAACTCTTTGCATCGAATCATTCTTGCACAACATCATCGCAATTCTCGATAAGTTTGGTCCTCAACTCCTTTTGCCAGTTATCCGAGTATATATAATATCTTTTGGAAAACAATTTCAAGAATACTTGACTCGAGTATATATATATTTCAAGTTGAAATTTTGAGATCTTTTAAAAACAACTTTTTTTTAAAGAAAAGGAAAAGAAGAGAAGATGTTAAATTAAGAATATTTTATGTCATGTGTATTTAGGATCATTCTCGTACTGATAATTCTCTTAAACTTACTCGTCTTAAAATATTAATTTTCCCAAATGTAATAGTGTTTCAGCAGAATTTTTTGGATCTGGAGCAGACGTGGAATGATGTTTGTGTCGTGGCAACATATGAAGGTGAGATGATGTGTTGAAGTGGCGATTGCAGTTGAGGTGGCAAATTAGCGGCAAAAAAAACTATTCATTAGCATATTGTGAATAGCGTTCACCTCTTAGCCACATTTTATAGTTTATGGATAATGGATATATTTTTTTCAAGTTTATATTACGAGTTTGTTAATTATTTTGATTTATGTGTATTTTGTAACAAATGACCCTTTTTGGTGTAAATATGTTGTAACACCCCGATATTTTTCCGATATATTAAATGATTTACTAGTAATATTATTATTATTATTCTTTTTAGAAGAGTATATTATTTTTTATTTTTTTTAGTGGGTTAGATCATGAGATTTCAAATTTAATGGCAATTAAAACCATTTTAAGCCCAAACCTTTTTTCTAACCTATCTTTAAATAAATAAAAGAGGGAATTTGAAAAGGCGTGGCCGGCCATATGTAGGATTTGGGGAAGATTTGTAACTTCCATTTTGGTAATTGGATGGTTAAGGCAATTATCATAATTAAATTTCATAATTCCTTAATTGATTTCTTACCTTACATCCTTTCATTTCAAAAACATTTGCAAGAAAAAAAAAAACACTCCCAAATGCTCTCTAATCCTCACGCCTAAATCATCAATTGGTTCATCAATTTGGTGTTTTGTTCTTGTGCAATTGTGAGTAATTCTTAACCTAGTTTTATTTTTAAGTTTTAATTTAAATTTCTATGATTTTTATGTGTGTAATTTTATAATTTATGATTTGTTTATGATTTAAAATTCATGTGTGAAAGTATGATGTATTTTTCTATCTAAATTAATGTATGGTTTTTAGGGTTTTAGATATGTTTATATGTGTGTGAAAGATTTGTTTGATGGATGATTGAAAAGTATATATATATATAAAAAATGGATGCTCATAGAAAAAAATGTATGTGGTGTTAGAAATTTATTTTTTTTATTGATTAATAGAAGGAATTTATAATGTTGGTAGGGAAATATACATGTATATATATGATGTGTATGTGTGTGTACATTTGTGTAAAAAGAATTATTTTTTTTGAGGAAAAAAAAAATAATTAATTAAAATTTATTTTTTGTAGATGATCATGAAAATTATGTAAATTTTTTTGTTTAGATGTAATTGGGAATAAAGCATTGAAATTTATATTTTTGTGATAAAAAAAAATGAAAATGACAAAATCCCGTAGGTTTTGAAAATGGTGAAAAAAAATGTGTTTTTGGAACATTTTTTGCTTTGAAATTAAGTTAAAAATACTTATACTATGTTATAAATTATGGAAATTGGTACTCGGGGGTTTTGATGCCTTCCGGACGCAACGGTGAAGTCGGATTTTCAGTTTGACAGTTTTAAGTTGTGTTTCTGGACAGATTATGTATGCTGTCCTGTTTTGTGCATTTACCATGTTATAGTATGTGATGGATGTTCATGTTGTGTGTGGTATGCTAGGTATGGGTGTAATTGTATGTGTGTTATGGATAATTTGAGGAAAATGTGTATGTGTGCTTATTTCCTGAAAACGATTGAACCTTGTAGGAAGTCGATTCGTGACCGGGAATTGATTAAGACGCTTGTGAGTTGGTTATCTTGCTTAAGGTATGTACACGCAGCGAAGTTCGCATTTAGTCCGATGTATCATATAATAATGGTATACAAAAGTAAAGCATGGATATATATAGTATGAATAATGTTATCTTTCCGAAAAAATAATTTTGATACACTGTTTGGTAAGCAGAGGTAGTATGACCTCGCTAACCTTAAAAGTGGACGTAGTATGACGTCAATTGGTGGAAATGAAATACTAGTGGTATATGGGGGCATTATGAGCCACCGCGGGGGTATGCTTACTTAACCATAGGCACCGAAGTAAGGCGAGTGTCTATGGTAGAGACTTGCTTAGGGGTTAGCTCCCCCTAATGTAATGTCTCACTTATGGAGATTGGAGTTGTACCGGCAGTATGGCTGGATAGTACATCAGTATGGCTGACTAATCTTTATATGAAAATAATTATTCTTTATTAGCGTGATCGCAACGTACTTTTCTGTGAATTGACAGCTATTAAATTAAAACTTTCTCTTGTTGTTATTATTTATTTGGTATGCGACGTTTGCTGACGTGTACTTTTGGTCTTAACGACCCTGCGATGATGTTGTTTCCTATCTGGGCAATGACTAGCAGTAAGTTAAGTTGCAGGTCTGGGGAGTGAGGATTGACCGTTGGAGAAATAAATCATTAGGATATAGAAGTCTTGATAAGAACTTCTAATTAAGTTTAAAGAACATTTGGTTTTATGAGGCGATTTTCATTCTCAAGTTGTAATAAGTAGATTTAACTTTTCGTTCTTATCCGCTGCTAAGAATTTCTTATATCTAGTAGTTCATAATAACACTAATAGAACTCGATCCGCAAGTTTCCCTTAACTTCAAATCCGTTTTAACTGCCTTCTAACATCCCGGTTTGACTCGGACAATATTTATTTCGTTTTTTAAAAGGTCATCTTCTCTTTTCGTACGACCCGAGTTATTCCGAGATGTTACAACTGGTATCAGAGCGGGAGTTTTATTTAGTGTTGTTTATCTATATCGATAGACTAACATAGAAAAATAAATAAATAAAAAAATAAATAAATAAAATAATAAAAAAATTTTGACGAGAGTAAAAGGGGTAGACATTAAAGGGATATGATGTGTTGTGCTTGGTGTCTTTAAGCATGATGTCATGGATAACTTTGATGTGTGCATGATAGAATTTCTGTGTTTATATCTCTAATGCTCTGATTTATCTATCCTTGTGTTATCTCAGAAATTAATTGTCTCGTTTTCTTTCTTTGTGAGTCAGGAAGTTCGATTTTTACTTTTCTTTAATGGATAAAGGAAAAAGACCGACCGAGGAAGGAATTAATACCCGAGAGGAACCCTGGAGAGCTTTAGTTAATGCCCCAGCCTGGGCAGAAATAGAGGCTCTGGGAATTTGGGACAGAAAAGAGGGAGAAAGCGATTTGGATTACACCCGACGAATGGAAATGATTTACAAGAGATCCAAACAAGTGTATGAAAGGATAATGGACGAAGAGATGATTGTACTAAAAGAGAGGAGTGAACAGTTACACCTAGAACTTGACAGAAGGGTAAGAGTAGTGGAAACTGTAGGTCGGGATAGATTTGACGTTCCAGAGTCTAGTGGGGCTAGGACAAATATTATTGAGGAGGTTGTTCCCGTAGTAAACCCAAACTCAGTGTTACTCATAAACTTCGACGAGTTGGATTTCGAGGAGGATCCAGAAGAGGACCCGGAGGAGGACCCCGATGAGGACCCAGAAGAAGAATTTGAGGAGGATTTCGAGGAAAATTTTGATGAGGAACAGGAAGAAATTATGGAGGAAGATTCCTTAGGAGTGGTAGAAGAACCTTATGAGGATAACTTGGGAGATGGATATAATGCTAATGAGGAGGGGGGAATAGCTGAAAGGGATGAAATTATGAGCGATACTGATAGCGAGGTAGTTATTCTAGGGGGTTGGCCGGTGAGGCGAGAAGATCTCATGAGTGAGGAAGAAAGTGAGATAATTATGTGGGAGGAAGAACCACCTGAACCAATAATTGTAGAACTTTCTGATTCCGTAGCGCGACTTACTATGAGTGATTCCTTATCTGTAGGAACCCCTTCTGATTCCGATAGTGCGTCTAGCGATGACTCTGGTGATGCTTATTTTAACCCTGATCGATACATGGAGGATCAGGACCGTCTGGATGCGTCGCCTTTATTTTCCTGATTGTTTCTACTCTATTTGATTATGCATGTGTACGAGTTCGTATGTCTAGTTCCTTAGTAAAATATATCGCGAACAATTTTGTTGGTTAAATGATTTGGTTATTTATCTTGGACTTTTGTAGTATTTGAACTGTGGTTATGTGGGAATTTATACCCAAGTATTTCTTTTTAGATTGGAACTATATGGTATTATTGTTTTGAATTTGAATTTTGTTTTTAAAAGTCTAAACATTAGTAAGTAGAATCGATTAAGTATTGTATTTATGGAAAAATGAATAGATTTGATTATAGACTCATTGTTCAACTCTTTTACCTTTTAGGGCTATTACCTTGTTTATTTTAGAGCAATAACAGAATGAGTTTTCCTTAACCACCAATGCTGTAGAAATGTATTTACATACGTTGTTTAACCTAATGCAGTTTACCTGCCATCTTGCCACCCTTTTTAAAAAGGTCCGTGCCAAGAGGAAACTCTGACCGCGTGCTTCGAAACCTAGTTAAGGCCCTAGCTGGCGCAAGGAATCCGATACAGAAATCTTTGGAGGAAAAGGCTTCGTCAATTAGTAAGAGAATAGCCCAGAGTAAACCCTCGACTTATAGTGGAAAAGGTGAACCTTCTACGCTGGAAAATTGGCTGAGAGAATTTGACAAGCTTTTTAGTGTGGTGAGATGTCCTGCTGAGCTCATGGTTGACCAAGCCGCGTTTTTCCTAGTGGAAGACGCTGACTATTGGTGGACATATAGTAAGATAAGGTTGATATCAGAAAACGGCGGTGACTTAAGCTGGGAAGGATTTAAGGGGGCGTTAAGGGACCAATTCTATCCGCCTCATGTGAGGAAGGACAAATCAAATGAGTTTGCTAGGTTCAAAATGGGAAACTTAACGGTGGATGAATATTATTAGAAATTTATGGAATACTTGAAGTTTTGCCCTGAGGATGTCCCAACTGAGGGAAAGAAAATTCAGCGTTTTGAGTTAGGTTTATCGTATGAGATCCAAAAGCACATTGAGACTGATAGATATGATACTTTAGACCAGCTATACAAGAGAGCTGCACAGATTGGAAATGTTATCAGGAAAGAAAAAGAGAAGATGAGCCATAGCGGGGAAAAGAGGAAAGAACCCATGTTTCAGAATGATACGAATGCGAGTAATCAAGTCCAGAATCAATTAAAGAAGCACAAACCGTTTGGAGGCTTCCAGAAAAAAGGTTTCCATTCTGGTCAAAACAGCAAGAGTGGAGGAAATTCGAGACTAGAGGCTAGAATGCAGAAGCCTTTGTGTTGACTCAATTAGGAACGGGAACAACAACAAGAGGGGGGGTGAATTGTTGTTGTTGCTAGTTTAAGCGTTTATGCCCTGTTTTTGCGGAATTGAATAAAATAAATAAAGCTTAAACTTAGAGCGAAATAATTAAAAGAGACAAACGATTTTTACGTGGAAACCTTCTAGGCCTAAATAGAAGGAAAAACCACGACCCCTCGGGATTTCTAAATTCTCCACTATGTTTAAGGCAACTCGTTACAATTACATTAAACATCTTACTTCACTCGAAGCGCATCAACTAGGCCAACTTCTCTCTCAAATTGCTTCACTCAAAGCAACAAACTTAGCTTCACTAAAAGCTAATTCTCACCACTAGCTTCACTAGAAGCTTTCTCCTTAGCTTTATTCAAAGTTAATCTCTTCTCTAGCTTCATTAAAAGCTATCTAATTTCCCCCTTAAACTCACCCGAGTCTAATTACAAATTCTCTTAAAAACCCTTACAAAGGAAAAAAATTCTCTAAAAATAAAATCAATGAGTTGCACAAGAAAATATTATAAATTAATTGGCATTTTTAAAACAAAATTTTCTTGTAAAAATTCTCCCAAAATTACGTATGATTTAATGGCTCATACTAAGGCGAGTTTTTATGAATAACCGAGTCCACTATTTATAGAGCTAAAGTTCCTAATAAAAAGAAATATTCCAACCCATTATTCCATTATCAAAAAGATCATGGGAGTAATGTGGATTAACCAAACATACGGTTATTTGATTAAGTCAAATCATACAGAAATAATCGTTGTTCCCATTTGCCTAAACTAGCTTCTGTTTCTTCAAACAGCAATTTCTTCAATAGCTGTTCCTGTTCCAGTATTAATTGCTGGAATGTGTTTGCTATAAATAGAAACGGTTATGCTTATTACGAATGGTTACTTGCTAACTTGTAAGTATAAAGACGGTTAAGAATGATAGCTAAGACCCATTCAACAACAACTAATTCTATTTTTAGTAAATCCAATATTTACTAAAAATAGATCCTAAAATAAAGGATCTTTATTTAGAGGCTCATACGTAAAGTAATTTTTAGAAAACTTTTTGCCATTTAATTATAATAATTAATAAATGCAACAAATCAACTTTATTTAATACATTAACTAAAAATAAGAATTATAAATATAACCAGAATTTCCAGTTAACGTAGGCTGACTCCAGTTCAGGAACAGTGCGCTGTTTCCAGAATCCAGTTTTGCTAGAACATCCAACTTAGGAACAGTAGACCTGCTGTCTCCATTTTACATCCCAAGCGATATACTTCTTCTAACATCCCTTGAATCCTTTTGACACGTGCATTCCCATGAACTAAGCCATAGGTACTATCAACGATCACAATTAATCGGATATCGACCTGCACACAATTTCTAAACACATATTTGCTTAAGTGTAGTCATCATCAAAACTCAAGAGGTCCAACAAATTCCCCCTTTTTGATGATGACAAACTTTTAAACAAACTTAAAATAAAATTAGAGTAAAATCAATATTATAGAGCATGTCAGAGATTAAAACAACTCTACATAACTTAGTAAATTAACTCGTTACAATTTAATTTACCAAGCAATCATAGCAACACAGTTTACTCCATATAGTATAAAAACACAATATAAAATATATGTTTTTAAATAGTTTCCAAAAATAGTTAACATAAATCACTAAGTATTTCAAATGTAATAACTTTGAAATCAGAACAATTAATCATATAATCAGAGCATATATCTTATACTCCTATCAACAGAACATTCAAAACTATTATTAGAACAATTCATCATCAGAGTCATCAGAGCAACAGTTCATCAAATAACTTCTATTATCAGAGCAATATAAATCAATCTTGATCATAAGTATCAGAGCATTAAGCATTAACAAAAGGTGTTAACTATATACTGACAATAGATTAACTATACTTTGACAATCACAGCAAAATCAGCAAGCAATAAACAAGCAATAAATAATCATCAGCAACACACAGCCAAACAGCCTTAGATCATGAATCATAACCTTAATCCTAAAGTCCAACATAATAGATATTATCAGAGCTAAGCATACTCAAGCACTATTTAAGTTTGTGTCAAATATTCCCCCTTTTGGCATCATTCAAAAAGAATTGGAGCAATCAAACCACAACACTAAGCATATAGACATAGTCAAAGAGAGAATGAGGATGCACAAAGTAAAAAGCAATAACAATGAATGCAAACGAGATCAGCTATGATTAATCGTCACAGATAGTTAGTAGCATAAAGGAAAATGTAGGTCATAGTATGAATTAATACAAACAGTACCCCAGCTGGTACAAATCAAAAGCAAGAAAAGATTGTTTGATAATAGTGATGGTTAAAAAAAATATGATGATTATCAGGGGAAATTAAGATGCAGGAGCTTCATCATCTATGTATTCTGTTTCCACCTCCACTGTGTCAAGCTTGGCCCCCAAACGTGCTTCCATTTGGTCCATTTGAGCAGAGAGTGAGGCTATGGAGACACGAATTTCATCCTTAAAAACAAGGAAGCTTGTCTGCAATTCTGTGAGTTTTAGGAGAATGGAGGATAAAGGGGCTGTAGGAATTGTAGTGTCACCTAAACCTTGATTTTGTGATGTGTGTACTGGTGGTGGTGATGATGGTATAGGTGACTGTGGTGGTGAAGATGGTTGTATTGGTGACTGTGTTGGTGAAGATGGTTGTATTGGTGACTGTGTGACAGGTTTAGGTGAGAAAGGATGGCTTGGTTCAGCTGTTGTATATGAGGCTGAGTCATCATCAATAATAACAACAAGTTTCTTTCCTTTGGAAGCTAGCCTACGACTCTTCCTAAGGTTTTGAACCAGGTAAAGAACTCTCCTCATCTTTCTCTTCTTCTTCCTCCACAGCATCCTCCACAGGTTCCTTCTCAACTTCCCCCTTACAAGAATTTTCATCCTGTTCCTCCTTAGAATGCTCCTCTGCCTTCTTAGTGGCAGAGGAAACAGGCTCCTGTTCCTTCTTATTTACTTCCTCTTCCTTAACATTTTCTTCATTTTCCTCTTCATTTGTGCCCTCAGATTGTTCAGAGATATTCTCAAGAGTCCCATTTTCATTTAATCTTAGATGCAAGTTGTTCAAACACTTAACACCTACTTTGTTGTTTGGACCCATGGGATAATTTGGAACATCAAGAGGAACACCCAACTTTATAAATATCCAAGTTAACAATCCACCATATCTTAACACATTACGCTTAAAAATACAATCATTTAAGTGACAAATCATCAAAGAGGGAAAATTAATCTTGATGTTATTAGCCATACAATATATTAACGTAGCATCCCTTAAACTAACCTCACTTCTTTTAGATGTGCGAGGCAGAATAAATCGTCTTGCTATATTGTATAATAGCTTGTGCATTGGTGACAGCACATTGTGACTAACCTTTCCTCTTTTCTCTTTTATCCCTAAAAACTTCCAAAATACCTTCTCATTTATCCCAGAAAAATTGATTTTTGATCCAACAACATATATATCAAATCCAGTAGAGGGGACACCTAACCACCCTCCTAAAATCAAACTATTAAATTCAATTTTAATCCCCTTAACAACACTAGTACAAACGCCATGGTCAAAAGAAAAATTTGAAACAAACTCGCGCATCAAGTTGGGGTTCATTGGGTTGCAACAGTGTTCTGCCATTAAAGATTCCCAACATTGATTTTGCAAAATGGCGTGAAATTGAGGAAAGAAATTAGATTCATACCATTGTTTGTCTAGCCCGAAACCAACAATCATTTCTTTGGATATCTCCTCAGCACTAACTGGAACAACAACTTTTGCCCTTTTTGAAGATGATTTCTTTACTGTAGAGTCCCTCTCTCTCTTTTTGGTTTCATGCACTCCAGAGGCAACCGGGGTTTCCTGTTGCTTTCTTGATGAGGACTCAGTTTCGGTAATGAGAGGTGTTGGATGGATGATTTGTAGAGGTTTGGGTTGCTTAATCTTTGGTGTTTGGTTCTTGGTTTTCATGGTGGTTTGAAGAATTTATGGAGCGAGATTTTGCAGGAAATGTGAGAGGATGAAGATGATTTTGGGATTCAGAGTTGATTGCGTTTGAGGATGAAGGGTTTAGGGCTTGGCGTGTGAGAGTGTATAAAATGAATGTGAGGGAACGTGTGTTTAAGTGATTCATGTTCCTTATTTAATTCGCGCATATGAACACAAAATGTGAAATGAAAACAGACGAATTTAGTGAAGAACTATGATGATTTAACTCCCGCTATTTTAATAGAAATTGCTGGGTAAATATATATATTAAATATTATGAAATTTTTTATGAAAATGAAAAATAAATGGAAATTTTATGCTACTACAATCGGATCAAATCAAACAAGCAATCATATGAGCAATCACAGTATATACTTTTAAATGGTGCGTACCTGATCCTTTCGATAATCGATTTTTCAATCAAGATTTTGTGGTTGATCGACCTTTTCAATTTTCATTCTGTCTTTAAGGATCACATATGTCACTCACTTCAATGCAGCTTGATCATGCCAAGTTCCAATCTCATTTTCTCATGTTGTTCCCTTGGAAGCGGTTTAGTCATGATATCTGCTATTTGCTCGTTGGTGTTTACATGCTTGACTTTAATATTTTTATTTTCAACATTATCCTTAAGAAAATGATGCCTAATGTGTATGTGTTTTACTCTTGAATGATGCACTGGATCTTTAGATATGCATATGGCACTGGTATTATCACAATAAATAAGAACACATTCAAACTTAATACCAAAATCTCTTAGCTGCTGTTTTATCCAAAGCATTTGGGAACAGCAAGCTGCTGCTGCTACGTATTCAGCTTCGGCAGTGGATAATGCAACAGTGTTTTGTTTCTTGGAACTCTATGAAACTAAACATGAGCCAAGAAATTGTACCATACCTGACGTACTTTTTCTATTTACCAGATCTCCTGCATAATCTGCATCACTAAAACCTTTCAAATCATAGACATCACTTTTAGGGTAAAATAAGGACAAGTCATCCGTTCCCTTCAAATATCTTAAACTTCGTTTAACTGCAGTGAGATGTGATTCTTTAGGATTGGATTGAAATCTAGCACATAAGCCACCACTAAAAGTATTATCGGGTCTACTAGCAGTTAGATATAATAAAGAGCCAATCATGCCTCTATACATAGTTTGATCAATATTTGTTCCATTTGGGTCTTCATCTAATCTAACATTTGTAGCCATAAGTATATTGTTGGTTTTAGCATTATTCAAACCATATTTCTTGAGAAGTTCTTTTATATATTTTTGTTGATGAATAAAGATACCATTTACAGTTTGTTTAATTTGCAACCCAAGGAAGAAGTTTAATTCTCCCATCATGCTCATTTCAAATTCAGTGCTCATTAGGTTAGAAAATTCTTTACATAACAGTTCATTGGTGGCTCCAAAGATAATATCATCAACATATATTTGAACAACTAAAATATCCAAACCTCTATACTTAAAGAATAAGGTTTTGTCAATTTTGCCTCTAACAAAGTCATTTTGAATTAAAAACTTTGATAGTCTTTCATACCATTGCCTAGGAGCTCGTTTTAAGCCATAAAGAGCTTTATCAAGCTTGTAGACATGATCAAGACAAGAGGTATTTTCAAAGCCTGGGGTTGTTCAACAAAAACTTCTTCATCAAGAAAACCATTTAAGAAAGCACATTTCACATCCATTTGATATAATTTAAAGTTCATGAATGCAGCAAAAGAAATTAAGATTCTTATAGCCTCTAACCTTGCTACCGGAGCAAATGTCTCGATATAATCAATACCTTCTTGTTGTTTGTATCCTTTGACCACGAGCCTTGCTTTGTTTCTAACAATTATTCCATGCTCATTTAATTTATTCCGAAATACCCATTTCAAGCCGATTACCTTTTTGTGTCTTGGTTTGGGTTCCAAGTGCCATACTTTGTTTCTTTCAAATTCGTTCAATTCATCTTGCATGGCTACAACCCATTCGGAATCCTTTAGAGCTTCTTCATGATTCTTGGGCTCGAGTGATGATAGGAACGCAAAGTGTGCACAAAAGTTTCTCATTTGAGATCTAGTTTGTGTTCCTTTATTCAAATCACTTATAATCAAATCAAGAGGATGATAACTTTGATATTTCCAAGGTTTGGGCACAAATTCTCTTGTGGGAACAGTAGCATGTTCTGGTTCATCAGCTTGATTAACATTCTGTTCAGCTACTAGATTGTTCTGCTCATCTGTGGGAACAGCTGGATTGGGAACAGTCTGATGTTCCTGATGTTCTGGCAGTTCCTGAACTTGATCAGTACTTTCTGCTTCTGCTGGAACCGGCTGTTCACCAGCTGTTCCTTGATCTTGCACTTTCAATTCTTCATCATCGTCCTCTAGATTTGCAAGACCTATCTTAAAATTATTTGTATCCTGTTCACTTGACAAAAAGTTAGATTCATCGAAAATTATATGAACGGATTCTTCCATGCTCATTGTTCTTTTGTTATAAACTCTGTATGCCTTACTATGTGATGAGTAGCCAAGAAATACTGCTTCATCACTCCTTTCATCAAACTTTCCTATATTTCGTTTTCCATTCACATGAACAAAATATTTACATCCAAACACACAAAAATAGGAAATATTTGGTTTAACACCTTTAAGCAATTCATAAGGTGTCTTAGAAGTGATTGGTCTTATTAACACACGATTCAAAATGTAACATGCAGTATTAACAGCCTCGGCCCAAAATTTTCTAGGTAAACCACTCGCAATTAACATGGTTCTAGCCATTTCCTCTAAAGTTCTATTTTTCCTTTCTACTACACCATTTTGTTGTGGTGTTCTTGGTGCGGAAAAATTATGACTTATTCCATGTTCACTGCAATAACTCATAAAACTTGAATTTTCAAATTCGTTACCATGATCTGACCTTATGTGAATAATTTGATTATTAGTAGATTTTTTGTATTTTGTTAGCGAAGGAAACAAACTCATTAAAAGCTTCATTTTTACTAACTAAAAATAAAGTCCATGTAAATCAACTATAATCATCAATAATAACAAACACATATCTTTTGCCACTACGGCTTTGTATTCTCATAGGTCCACATAGATCCATATGTAATAATTCAAGTGATTTAGTGGTGGTCACAACATTCTTTGATTTAAAAGATGATCTCACTTGTTTTCCTTTGGCACAAGGATCACAAATTTCCTCCTTAAGGAATTTTATAGTTGGTAGTCCTCTAACTAGGTCTTTTGATCTTAATGTATTAATCAATGAATAACTAGCATGACCTAGACGCTTATGCCAAAGAAGTGGGTCGTCTTCTATGACACTTAAACATGTTAGACTGGTTTTGGGAACAGTGTCCAGGTCCACTACATAAGTGTTCCCTTTTCTGATTCCCACGAGCACAGTATCTCCTATGTCGTTCCTAGAAATTATGCATCGTTCAGAAGTAAACTTAACATAGTTACCTTTATCACAAAATTGAAAAATACTTAGTAGATTGTGTTATAAATTCTCGACTAAAAAAAATTGTCAATGGCATGGGAACATGACATTCCAACCTTTCCTTTGGCGATTATCTCACCCTTCATATTGTCACCGAAGGTTACTATTCCGCCATCATAGGCTTCAAGTGAGAGAAATTTAGATTTGTCACCCGTCATGTGCTTGGAACACCCACTGTCGAGATACCATGAGCTGTTCCCCCTCACTTGGACCTGAAAGAAATAAATTGTTAGTTACAAGAACCTAGGCTGTCTTGGGTTTCTTGTCGATTTTACAAGAATCTTTTTTCTTAATCAGAATGTTACCGACATAATTTCTGTTGGAGACAGTGTACTGTTCCCTTTTGGTGCACTGGTCCTTCAGATGGCCAGTTCCTCCACCGAAGGAACAGATTCTGTCTCTAGGGAGATCAACGTAAGCCTTTTTCTTCTTGTTATTCTTAAAGTAATTTAGGCCTTTTGAATTTTTACTTTTGGCATCTTGAATCCATTTGGGAGATTTTGATTTTCCCTTTTTCTCTTGAATTTAATTCAAGCTTATCATCATTGTTACGGTTGGATTCTAGATTCAACTTTAAATTTTGAAAATCATTGCACAAATCTTTAGATGCACCATTCAATTCTTTACTCAAGCCTAATAATTTGTATTGCGACAACTCAATATTAAGAATAACATTTTCCTTTTTAATTATCTCCATATTTTCCTTTAGAATTATATTTTGGTCCAACAAACCGAAAAATCTTTTTTGGACATCGTATCTAAAGGTGTTTATATAGGAGACATGGTCTTTGCTTACCTTGAGCTCCTTTTTCAATTGGAGACACTTATCATTACAATTTTCAAGTTTAATTTGTGTCTCCTTTAGCAACTCTATAAATTTATTTTTACTCAATTTGGATGGATGGACAGAAAATAAGTTAGAAGAACATACCTGCTTTATGGCAAGGACATTAATTTCCATCTTCTAAAAATCTTCGTTTTCAAATTCGGTTATAGGTTTGGGAACAATTTCATGATTGGAGTTAGTAGTGATTACCTCAAAGTCTCCAATTTTGATGACTCTCCAAACTTGATAATTTTTCGCTTTGATGAAGATCTCCATCCTATTCATCCATTAAGTATAGAATTTTCCATCAAACATGGGTGGTCTTTGAGTAGAATAACCTTCTTTCATTCGCTCGTTCATAATTGACATTTTCGGGAACACCAGGATTCTGCCCTCAGGGTTTCCTGATCTACTGGGAACAGAGCTCTGATACCACTTTGTATGATCGCAATGGGAAGAAAAGAATCTACAACTGTAGGAGGTGTCAGAAGAATCACCCAGGAAGGGACTGCCGGGGTGCATTAGTGGACTGTTCTTACTGTGATAAGCCGGGCCATAGAATGTATGAGTGCTATACTCGCATGGGACAACAAGAGTTGCAATGGGGAAATCATAGAGGCTTCCAACAACAACGTCTCATTAACGGACGGAGTGGTAATGAAGTTGGAAGAGGGAATCACAATGGTGGAAGTTTTGGCCGAAACTTGGGAGGTTCCTCAAACCCTAGGTTTTCGGGAAATAACTCCGGTGTCCAGCAACGATAGGGAAATGCTAGAAACGAGTATTGTTTTTCAAGCCAACGTGGTAATCAAGGAGGTGTTACTACTTCTACTCAGAACGATGGCAGACTTTCAGTAATTAACTCGAGGGAGGTGGCGCAGGCGTCGGATGTGGTCATAGGTACGTTTTGTATTAATACAAAATCCGTTAAAGTACTTTTTGATTCTGGTGCATCGTGCTCGTTTGTTTCAAAGTCTAGAGTTAAGGACTTAGAATTCGAGAACCCTGAGGAAACATCTTTTTCAGTCGCTACTCCTTCTGGGGAGATTTTTCATTGTGATACGTTGTTCCATGAAGTGCCGGTTAAGATAGGGAAAGTAAAATTTCCAAGTGACTTATTTTCTCTAGAAACGGATGATTTAAATGTAATACTTGGGATGGATTGGCTAAGTAGATATAAAGCGATAATAGATTGTGAAGAACAATCGGTGACCTTAAGTGGACCCAAGGGGGAGAAAGTTAAATATAGGAGCCTTCCAAAGGGACCGAGGATAAAAATCGTATCGTCATTGAAGGTCAGGAAGTTAATCAAGCAAGGGCAACCGTGGTTTCTGTATAGTATAAGTAAGGTGGAGGAGCGGGAGCTGCGGCTTGAGAACATTCCGGTGGTCTGTGATTTTAGAGATGCTTTTCCATAAGAACTTCCTGGTATGCCGCCAAGAAGGGACGTGGACTTCTCGATTGACTTAATCCCTGGGACAGGGCCAATTTCAAAAGCCCCTTACCGGATGGCCCCAAAGGAGATAGAAGAATTGAAAGCCCAATTGGAGGAGTTGTTGGAGAAGGGTTATATAAGACCCAGTGTGTCGCCTTGGGGAGCTCTGGTGTTGTTTGTAAGGAAAAAGGACGGAACGATGCGTCTCTGCATTGATTACAGAGAACTCAATAAGGTCACTGTTAAGAATAAATACCCATTACCGCGGATCGATGATCTTTTTGATCAGTTACAAGGGGCAGGAGTCTTTTCCAAGATTGATCTGCGGTTAGGGTATCATCAGTTACGTATCAAGGAAGAGGATATTAGTAAATCAGCTTTTAGAACTAGATACGAACACTTCGAATTTACCGTGATGCCTTTTGGGTTGACCAACGCACCGGCAGCATTTATGGGGTTGATGAATCGGGTTTTTAACGCGTACCTCGATAAGTGTGTGGTGGTGTTCACTGATGATATTTTGGTATATTCCAAGAGCCAAGAAGAACATCGAGAGCATTTAAGGATAGTCTTGCAGATTCTGCGAGAGAATCAGTTGTATGCTAAGTTTTCGAAGTGTGAATTTTGGTTAGAGAAAGTGGCTTTTCTGGGTCACATTGTTTCTAAGGAAGGAATTTCCGTTGATCCAACAAAAGTAGCAGCTGTTCGGGATTGGTCTACACCTCGGAATGTTACAGATATCCGGAGTTTCTTAGGATTAGCAGGGTACTATCGTCGTTTTGTGAAGGACTTTTCTCGTATCGCTCGTTCACTAACAGCCTTGATGAAGAAGGAAAAGAAGTTCGAATGGACTGAGGAGTGTGAGAAGGCATTTCAGTTGTTGAAGGAAAAGTTAACTACAGCCCCTGTGTTGACCTTACCTGATCCATCCTTGGAATACTCTGTCTACAGTGACGCTTCCAAACATGGATTAGGCTGCGTTTTAATGCAAGATAGGAAAGTGGTGGCGTATGCTTCGCGTCAACTAAGGACTCATGAGGTGAATTATCCAACACATGACTTGGAATTAGCGGCTGTGGTTTTCGCATTGAAAATCTGGCGACATTATCTTTATGGTGTCAAATGCAAGGTCTTCACGGATCATAAAAGCTTGCAATTTTTGTTCACTCAATTCGAGTTGAATTTGCGCCAACGACGTTGGTTAGAACTTATCAGTGATTATGATTTGGAGATTTCCTATCACGAAGGCCGTGCGAATGTAGTCGCTGATGCTTTGAGTAGAAAATCGAGGCATTCAGTCTCAACGTTAATAACCTCTGAGGAGTTGTGTAAGGAGTTTGGGAGAATGAACTTGGAGATAATCCAAGAAGCGGAATTGGAAGCCAAGTTGAGTGCATTGTCTATTCAACCTACCTTTTTCAAAGAGATTATGGCTAAGCAACTGGAAGACCCAAAGTTCATTAAACTTCGGGAGCAGATCAGTGAAAGGAGAGCTGAAGGTTTTACAATTCATGAGGACGGTAGTCTGCGGTTTAAAGGACGGTGGTGTGTACCGGATGGGTGTGACTCTTTGAAGGAAAAATTATTGAACGAAGCCATTATTCTAGATACTCGGTTCATCCTGGTGGAGATAAGATGTATCAAGATTTAAAATGCATGTTTTGGTGGTTAGGTATGAAAAAGAATATTGCAGATTTTGTTTCCAACTGTTTAACGTGTCAAAAGGTTAAGAGTGAACATCGAAGACCAGCTGGGTTACTGCAACATTTAGAAGTCCCGGTATGGAAATGGGATGACATTTCTATGGATTTCGTGTTAGGTTTGCCACGAACTAAGGCTGGTAATGATACTCTTTGGGTTATTGTGGATAGGCTTACTAAGTCTGCAAGGTTTATTCCGATGAACTGTAAGTGGGATATGGAACAGCTTGCTCGTGCCTACATTAGATACGTTGTTCGATATCACGGAATGCCTCGTACTATTGTCTCCGATCGTGATACTCGATACTTGTCACATTTTTGGAAATCATTACAGCAGGCTTTGGGAACCACTCTTCTTCATAGTACGTCTTTTCACCCTATGACGGATGGTCAGACTGAACGTGTCAATCAGATACTAGAAGACATGTTGAGAGCAATAGCCATGGAATGGCAAGGTTCATGGGATGAACATTTGGATTTAGTAGAATTCTCTTATAATAACAGTTATCAGGCAACGATTCAAATGGCCCAGTTTGAAGCACTTTATGGTCGTAAGTGCCGTAGTCCTATATGTTGGGATGATTTTACTGAATCTGTCACCTTAGGACCTGATATGCTTGTGCAAATGACTGAGAAAGTAAAGTTAATTCGCGATAAAATGAAGGCAGCCCAGGATAGACAAAAATCGTACGCTGATCTCCGACGTCGGCCTGATGAGTACGAAGTAGGCGACAAAGTTCTACTCCGTGTGTCTCCGATGAAAGGTGTGGTTCGTTTTGGTGCTCGTGGGAAGTTAAGCCCGCTTTTCATTGGTCCCTATGATATTGTGGAGCGGATTGGGAAATTAGCTTACCGGTTAGCGTTGCCTAATGCGGTGGGTAAGGTTCATGACGTTTTTCATATCTCCCAGTTAAAACGTTATGTTGCGGCTTCTTCGCATGTCTTAGACCCGAAGCCGTTAGAGCTAGATGAAAGCCTCACCTATGAAGAGCAACGTGTTAAGATTTTAGATAGAAAGGTTCGCAGTACTCGGCGAAAAGATGTTGCAATGGTTAATGTTCTATGGTCAAATCATCGGTCACAAGAGGCAACTTGGGAAACAGAAGCTTCCATGCGAGAGAAGTATCCGTACCTTTTCCCTCAGGTTAGTAAGTTACGGGGACGTAACTTTTAAGGGGGGTAGCAAGCGAGAGAAGTTATTTTGATCTATTTCTTTTGTTGTGTGCTTGTTTTGTCGTTTTTGTGTGTGTGGTTGTTCTGTGTTTTGTGTTTGTACGTTGAGGTTTTGGGGTCAAAACCTTTTTAAGGGGGGGTAGTTTGTAACACCTCGATATTTTTCCGATATATTAAATGATTTACTAGTAATATTATTATTATTATTCTTTTTAGAAGAGTATATTTTTTTTTATTTTTGTTAGTGGGTTAGATCATGAGATTTCAACTTTTAAGGCAATTAAAACCATTTTAAGCCCAAACCTTTTTTCTAACCTATCTTTAATTTCAAAAAAAAAAATAATAAAAGAAGGAATTTGAAAAGGGGTGGCCAGCCATATGGAGGATTTGGGGAAGATTTGTAACTTCCATTTTGGTAATTGGATGGTTAAGGCAATTATCATAATTAAATTTCTTAATTCCTTAATTGATTTCTTACCTTACATCCTTTCATTTCAAAAACATTTGCAAGAAAAAAAAAACACTCCCAAATGCTCTCTAATCTTCACGCCTAAATCATCAATTGGTTCATCAATTTGGTGTTTTGTTCTTGTGCAATTGTGAGTAATTTTTAACCTAGTTTTATTTTTAAGTTTTAATTTAAATTTCTATGATTTTTATGTTTGTTATTTTATAATTTATGATTTGTTTATGATTTAAAATTCATGTGTGAACGTATGATGTATTTTTCTATCTAAATTAATGTATGATTTTTAGGGTTTTAGATATGTTTATATGTGTGTGAAGGATTTGTTTGATGGATGATTGGAAAGTATATATATATATAACATGGATGCTCATAAAAAAAATGTATGTGGTGTTAGAAATTTATTTTTTTTATTGATTAATAGAAGGAATTTATAATGTTGGTAGGGAAATATACATGTATATATATGATGTGTATGTGTGTGTACATTTGTGTAAAAAGAATTATTTGTTTTGAGGAAAAAAAATAATAATTAATTAAAATTTATTTTTTGTAGATGATCATGAAAATTATGTAAATTTTGTTGTTTAGATGTAATAGGGGATAAAGCATTGAAACTTATATTTTTGTGATAAAAAAAAATGAAAATGAAAAAATCCCGTAGGTTTTGAAAATGGTGAAAAAAAATGTGTTTTTGGAACATTTTTGGCTTTGAAATTAAGTTAAAAATACTTATACTATGTTATAAATTATGGAAATTGCTACCCGGGGGTTTTGACACCTTCCGGACGCAACGGTGAAGTCGGATTTTCAGTTTGACAGTTTTAAGTTATGTTTCTGGACAGATTATGTATGCTGTCCTGTTTTGTGTATTTACCATGTTATAGTATGTGATGGATGTTCATGTTGTGTGTGGTATTCTAGGTATGGGTGTAATTGTATATGTGTATTATGGATGATTTGAGGAAAATGTGTATGTGTGCTTATTTCCCGAAAACGATTGAACCTTGTAGAAAGTTGATTCGTGACCGGGAATTGATTAAGACGCTTGTGAGTTGGTTATCTTGCTTAAGGTATGTACACGCAGCGAAGTTCGCATTTAGTCCGATGTATCATATAATAATGGTATACAAAAGTAAAGCATGGATATATATAGTATGAATAATGTTATCTTTCCGAATAAATAATTTTGATACACTGTTTGGTAAGCAGAGGTAGTATGACCTCACTAACCTTAAAAGTGGACGTAGTATGACGTCAATTGGTGGAAATGAAATACTCGCGGTATATGGGGGCATTATGAGCCACCGCGGGGGTATGCATACTTAACCATAAGCACCGAAGTAAGGCGAGTGTCTATGTTAGAGACTTGCTTAGGGTTTAGCTCCCCCTAATGTAATGTCTCACTTATGGAGATTGGAGTTGTACCGGCAGTATGGCTGGATAGTACAGCAGTATGGCTGACTAATCTTTATATGAAAATAATTATTCTTTATTAGCGTGATCGCAACGTACTTTTCTGTGAATTGACAGCTATTAAATTAAAACTTTCTCTTGTTGTTATTATTTATTTGGTATGCGACGTTTGCTGACGTGTACTTTTGGTCTTAACGACCCTGCGATGATGTTGTTTCGTATCTGGGCAATGACTAGCAGTAAGTTAAGTTGCAGGTCTGGGGAGTGAGGATTGACCCTTGGAGAAATAAATCATTAGGATATAGAAGTCTTGATAAGAACTTCTAATTAAGTTTAAAGAACATTTGGTTTTATGAGGCGATTTTCGTTCTCAAGTTGTAATAAGTAGATTTAACTTTTCGTTCTTATCCGCTGCTAAGAATTTCTTATATCTAGTAGTTCATAATAACACTAATAGAACTCGATCCGCAAGTTTTCCTTAACTTCAAATCCGTTTTAACTGCCTTCTAACATCCTGGTTTGACTCGGACAATATTTATTTCGTTTTTTAAAAGGTCATCTTCTCTTTTCGTATGACCCGAGTTATTCTGAGATGTTACATATGTTGTGTTATCAGAATATACAATATTTGAACAAAGAATATAAATGTTAATTACGTTGGTGAGAAACATAAATTAATTTTTAGGTGTCTGATATTACTTAGCTGGTGAATTTATTTCTTTATTTGACATAAAGAAATTTAATATCCAACTTTTTTTCTTAATTTCACTTACGATGACAAAAGATTGTTTTTGTATGTATGGTAGCATTAAATCGTTAAAAATTGTGGATGGGCTATTGAAATTTTGTAATATTATTGTCAAACATCAAGCTAGGATAGAGGAAGTTGGTTTTTATTGCCCATATGTAAAGCGTGACAATGTATTAAAGGTAAATAGTTTTGACATCCTTAGGGAGTACATACGTCTGTGTGATTTAGGCACAATATTATAATTGAGTTTGACATGGTGAAGAGGGAGTCTACCAAGGAAAATTTGTTCCATTGAACATGCACGAAGAAGGTTTTTCTTATATAGTGGAGAATAATAATTAGTATGAGACAAATGAAGAGGATGTCAACAAGGATATAGATCGTGTGTTATGAGATAATGAAGGGGGTTGAGGATGAGTTAACGAAACGTCTTTCTATTTTTAACATTATAGACACGATGATAGTATGATTGATGATTCCAAAATTTGAAATTAAGGCATACTTCTAATATTTTTTGGAGCTCCACCAACTTTTTTCGATCTTAATCTTTTGTAATAATAATAATATTCTTAAAATATTTTTTATCTTAATAATAATAATAATAATAATAATAATAATAATAATAATAATATTTCATTAAGTAGCTCTCACTCAAAATTCAACATAAGCAGAGTTAAAAGCAGCCTATATTTCCATATGCAAAAATAAAGAAATTGTTTTTAATTGACCTTTTATAAAAAACATCATATTCTATTTTACGTACATAAGTACATAAGACTTAACAAATTCATTTAATTATAATTCACGTTCACAAACAATCAAATTATACGCCTTTGTAGAGTCATCTCCCAAAGGTAAATGTTGCACTTCTTAGAGATTATATATTCATTCAGTTTTCCAATGTTCCAAACTCAGATTGATAAATAGTAGCTTCTAGTGATGAGCAAATACAAGATGAGTTTCCACAAATGACCTAGCTTTTATCATAGTTTCATACATATCCAACGTACTCGGCCCATTGGAATAAGTTTTTGTTTTTTGCAAGGCTCGAGTGTCAACCCAAATCCGTAGCAGAAAAGGAACAGTTGAATATTCAGAAATTCATGATCAACTCATGCATCAGCTGAATGTTTAACTACTGAAAAGATCTGTCAGCAAGAAACAACATAATTACCAGCTTAATAATATTAACTAACAGAATAAACAAAGCCCACTGAGCAAAAACAAGATTGCATCACATTGACACATTGCAAAGGTTATTAGAATACCGAAAGCTAATATCTCTCGCATTGTAAAGGTGTCAAAAAACCACGCTTTGGGCCATTTCAAGGGAGATCTCATGCTTTTGGCCGATATTCAGTGATAGGATAAGCACATCACGATTATTGCAACTGACCACATTGTTGCACTATGACAAAGCTTCACATAATCTAATTCCACTCTATTACTACTAGTACAATAGTTACCGATCATTCGTTTTAGAGTCTTGAAATAGGATGGGCATGCAACAAAAAATGGCAGGTTAAAATCTCTTCAAATTGCTGGCCAACTCAGTTTCACACTCCATGCTAGAAAAATGTAAAATGAAGAATGACATAACACAAAACTGTTCAGGCTTCAGAGCAACAAAATCCCGTAGGCTATCCAGGGTGCAATCAGACTGTAATATAAAGTGCTCTTCGTTTTATTTAGCGATAACTTGAAGGTAGTCCCTCTGTCCCATTAGAATTGCAACATTTACCTCATTTTTAAAAGACGGCATTTTACCTCATTTTTAATAGGTATTAACAGAGAAAGCAAATTTTATATGATCAGCTCATTAACTAAAATCTTGAATATAAAATAAATTTACTAAACACATTTTAAACTTGGATTATATTTCTAGCTGGAACTGACTGAATAAAAACAATAATGTCTCATTTCAAAGCTATAAGATGAAAAGAGCATAAAACACAAATTATTATCAAACAAAATAATCATATAAGATAATGGAACTAATGAAAATTCCTTGAAGAACAGTTACCTTGGAGAATCCTATTTCTTTAACACTGCTACGGACTCACTGCCTGCGATTTGATGATCAAAGAATGATTGTGAAGACATATTGCCCGAAAAACCCCAAAACATTATAGAAATTAGCTTTAAGATAAATAATACTCTTACTACGATCTACTCAAATTGAAGATATCTATATTTATCGAATATCAGGGCTTCCAACAAGTCATGTATTTTACAATAAGAGCACATCCTAAGAACTTAGTCCAAACTCTTTGTACGACTCGCTATTTACTTATTTGAAGCCAGTAACAACTTGTATGACAGTGAGAATTAACATCACAATCGCATACACTACCCCAATAGCAGCCCAAGGATGGTTGAAGTAGTTATGCTTAAGTATGGCTTTCCATTGATTCCAACGAATACTAGCATAAGCATTGAGTTGTTGACAGGTGCACGAGTAGTAAAAGTTTGAACTCTTCAACCTTGTTTGCTTGAAGATCTTGCTGAACAGATTCACCACTTCTTCATTATTCCCTAGCCAATTCTCTATCACCCCACTTTTGATGAGTATGGCTACATCCTTTGGGGTGTTAATCAAGCTATCAAGGAATGCAAAGTAGTCAATGATGTATGAATCAAAGAAATAATGGCATTGCTCAAATACCATGATGTTTCGAAACAAGGATTCCGTATCATCTGTCACCACAAACTTAGGAATCTCCAAAACCCCTTTGTTGAATCGTATGTCGAGCAAATTCTCACTTCTTCCCACCACGAATTTGACTCCCGCTTCACTGAGCTCACTAACACTTGAAGTAAACTCAAATTTTTTTTTGGTATTGGGTGATGGAATTCGAAGCGTAGAAGGCAAGTAACATACTCTAAGGAAATCAACCAAATGTTTAACATCAATCATTGCTAGTGTGGGAGGAATAGCTTGGTCTCTTCCCATGAAAAACCTATATGTAATATCAAGGAAGGGAAGTTGCCTATTTTGAGAGGAGGGGTCAAAGGCTAGGTCATAAAGACCCTTAAGAATAAAGAATGGTAATTGGTTTTCTTCGATCCTTATATCTCGAGTGACTTCTAAGATCATTCTAGGTGTATTAAAAATATGGTCATTTGCCTCAATGAATTCACGGAAATGGCCCCTTAAAAGAAGCTCAATTATGAATGTTGCATCAATGAGCACCATTTCAATGAAAGGTTCACTAGGTAGGCTAATCGGCTCAACATAACATTGACGAGCTACCTCTTCCCATCCTCTTACAACTTGCACATAATAATCTAAGTTTTTATAAGCAGATCGTTGAAGAAAAGATTGCAAGTACCTCAATTTCTGTTGTTGCATAGCTACTAGTCTTGGATCTCCATAATAGAAAGGGCCAATAGAGACCACCAAGGGCCGATAAGCATCTTCACTCACCTTGCGAAGACTTTCTGGAACTTTGTAGATGCAACAATTTGAAGAAAGTGCTGGCAAAACTTTAAGCTTGTCTAGTATCGATTTCGAAACCCAATTGTTTGGATCTCCCATTTGAATAAGCTTTCACTCTAGAAAAACGAGATGAAATTGTGAGACAAGACAATCTACTAAAACAAATGAGTACGTATGCATGAAAATTAACATACATCTTACAAGTCAAGCATGTTTTGTTACCTTTTTAGTTTTCTAGAGGTGGGATGAGTTATGACACATACTACATAGTTTGATACACTCCTCTAAATATCAATGTGAGAGCTTTCAAATGTAGCAATCTCAACTGGAAAGAGGAGTAATGTGACACATTTACTATGTCGTCTATCAAATTGTTGTTTATTTAAGCACTCATTTTTGAACAAACTGATGCATCTTCAACAAACAACTACTCTCTTCTTTCCAAATCGATGCATCTTATTTTCAATTCTGTAAGTTTCAAATCTAACCACTCATTTTTGTTTTTCTTAAACATGGTAAAATTTATCCCTCTCCCTTCCATTATGCTCCACCTTCTCTCCTTTGTCCCCACCACCACTTTGAGAGTGTATGATATGCATTTTTTCATATGCCGTACGGGAAACAGATAAGCAAATTCATTATTTGTGTTTGTTTAGATAATCAGGTAACTATTTCCATTTCCTTTTGGTAACCGATTCCTCCAATTTGTTTCCACTCTCAAAGCTAGATTCATTATATCATACTTTATTGTCTACAACAAGATGTAAACGTGCCAATATAAAACAATATGCATTGATTTTTGAATTGGATTTGAAATTTTAAAAAAGACATATTTCTTATTCAACCATGGAGTTCAATTAAAACAAAAATCCAATTCAATTTTTTTTATACAAATCTTTTTCAATATTTTTGTCAAAGTATCAATCTCTTGTTTATTTTTATGTTACATTTTTATATTTGATTTGATTTCTAATAATTTAACACTTGAATCATCCCATTGAATTTTTTGTATTTAAATACCTCATATTTTTTGTCTTTTTCAAATAATAAAGAAATTTTGCATTTAATTGAATTACTATGTGCTTTCCAAGTAATTGTTTGTGTATAGTTATTATAATTTTATAACAATGATTTACACGGTTATAGCCATGCTTGTCATAATTTTGTTTGTGTTCATCTCCATTTATTTATCACTTTGATGATTTTTTTTATGAAAAGATATATGGTTGTAGAGACATTGATGAAAATAATAGTGCAATAAAATAAAGTATAATTAAGTACTTTTTCTATATATATCAAATAATAAGAAAGAAAAAGAAAATAAAATGTTTTGCTTACATAATTATACCAAAACAACTAATAACGCCTTGTTATTTCCTTTAAATCTACTTAAAGAGTTCATTTCCATTTCCAAATAAATCAATCAAGCACGGAACTATCTCAACATAAAACAAAGCTAGTCACTTATAACTAAATGAGTTAGCTTCAAAACTAAAAGTTTGTTTATATTCCTCACACAAACATTCATGTTATACAAACCCAAAGAGTGAGAAAAACAAGCCCTTCATCTCATTAACATAGAGTTTAAAAATGGCATAACTCTCTTTCATATTCATGATTGGTGACCATAAAATATTTCCAATATTTTCCATGACTAAACAACATGACAAGAATCTTCCCCATAAAACTAATAAATTTGAACTTGTACACAACAAAAAAAATACAATTGATTGAATACAGACCTGACCCGATTAAGTCTATCCTAAAACCAATTGATATTAAGAGGGCGGCATATCAAAAAAAAAATATATATATATATATATATATATATATATATATATATTAGTCAATCTCTCTCTAATTTATAATATCATAGGAGGAATTACTTTCAAACAAAAACTACATATAAATCGATTACAATGACAATGATACCAAAAGGTTAAATGATTGAAACTTTTTAAGTACTCAATATAATGCAAAAAAAAAAAAGAATTAGAGTAAGAAAAGAAAAAGTAAACTTACCAAATGCTGTACTGACAACTGATTGAAACTTTGTGAAATTATTTGTGGGTAGCGGGGTTCAATCCGTTTCACTTGATTGTAATGTTCTTTCATGATATTGATTCAATTTATAAGAAGAAAGGACGAACAATGAGTGTAAAAAATGCAGAGAAAATTGATTCGAAACCACCTATTAGTCTCCTCGAAGAATCAAGGAACCTTCAACTTCAGTTTTTGAATTCTCTTTCTTTTCACTTTTACCAATTTTGTTAATCCAACAAACAAAGCATCCTTAGATTCTTCAGCTGTTGTATACTTCAAGCAAATTAACTTTTCATAATTTATAAATTCAAATATAGTCACATTAAATTTTGTTTATATCAAGTCGATTTAAAATTTAAAATTTAATAATAATTTTTAATTTTTATAATTTTTTAATATATATATTAGAAATATTATCATTAAATTTTTCTATTAAATAATGTAAAAGCGAAAATAATGCAAATAGTAAAAAATAATTGAGGAAGTACTTAGTATTTGAGAATACATGTAATGTAATGCTTATAATGGTAATTAGTAGTGCTTTCTGTGTCAGAAAGTGTTCTTCCCTTTTTCTACTGTCTGCTTGATGTAGATCACCTGCATCTAGTTCTTCTGAGCTAACTAAGATCAATATAATGATACATTAAATGGAAGACACTCAAATTCAAGGTCCAAAACTGAAGTCTTAATTTCATAGTCATAAACTAAGTCTTCTTTTTTGGGTCGTTTTATTATTTAAGTCTTTTATTTTATTTCGAATAATTGAGTCTTTTGTTTTCTTTTACGATAAAAAGTCTTAGAGATGATTAAGCCAGGTTTAGAATCAAGCTTAATCATGTCTCATGTTTAGTTAGTTGAGTTGTAATTTTTTTTGTTTTTGTTTGTCGAGTCTTTATATTTAAAATCGCTCAAATGGTTCGAGTGTTACGCAATTGAAACGCATGACTCAAGCAAGCATTCAACCACATATTAGCCAAAGATATTCAAGAAACACACTAAGGACATATGAAGATATTTGCAAATCAAACAAGAAATCAAGCTAAAGCAATTGTTTCCAAATCAAAAAAATCTGAATTCAACCGTTGGGAAGAAGTCAGCCACAAAAAAAATCTGATTTTAGGTCATCATTACATGAAGATTTTTTCTTCAAAAAAACAAATAAGCCTAGAAATAATCCCATGAAGACTATGAAAGATATTAGCTGTGCTCTACAAAATAGCCTAATTATTTCCATAAAAGATTAAAAGATGTGACTTGCAAGTGGATTCCTAGCCGTTAAGAAACAAAGCAGCATTCTGATTTTATTTTGCTAATTTTTTTTATTTTATTTATTTATTTTTATTTTAGTTGGGCTGATTTCCTTTTAATATTAATATGCTTGTAGTCATGTAATTAAGGCATTCAACTTGCTGAATACAAACACAACCCTTTGAGCAATTTTCCTTATTCTTATTTGCAATTTACTTTAACTTGGATTAGTTTAAGTAATTTGAAGTTCCTATGCTTTTCATTCTTTTGGCTAAAGTTTGAATGTGTTCTTAGAAGCCCTTAGATTTGTTTTGTGGTGTAACTGTATCGAAGCAACCTTTGGCAAGCCATTTTTAGTTTGAGAAATCAACACATACATTTCATTTTTCCCTTATTATAAAACCACAAAAATCACAAAAACAAATTCATTAAAATGAAAAACAGCAATCTATGTGTGCGTATAGCTTGGTTTTGTTTTGAGGCATACCATTCTATATCATCTTGGTATCAGAGCCAAGGCTACGCTCCTAGCCTTAATTTCGTTCATTCACAAAGTATAACACCATGTCTCAAAGTGGTGAAGGAGAAACAAGTGATTTGAGCAGAATTGTTGAAGAGCAAAATGCCACCATTAAATATCTACAAACCCAACTTAAAGAGTTTCTAGAGCTAAAACACACCCTAAGGGAAGGTGGGGATTATGAGTCTGAAAGTCCTAAAGTTAATAGGCAAACAAGCCGTGGAGATGATCTTAGAGTCGACATTCCAGAATTTGAAAGAAGATTAGATGGAGATGAGTTCCTTGAATGGGTAAGAACCGTTGAAAGAGTATTTGATTACAAGAATACAGATGAAGAAAAGAAGGTAAAGATAGTAGCATTAAATTTGCACAAATATGCTTCTACTTGGTGGGCTAGCAAATGTGCAAAACGAGAAAGAGAAGGGAAAGACAAGATTATATCATGGGAAAAGATGAAGAAGCAAATGAAGGAAAAGTTTCTGCCTTCATACTACATGCAAGAGAATTTCACCAAACTTCAACATCTACAACAAGATGGCAGGAGTGTAGAAGAGTATGGTCGAGAGTTCGAGACAATGATAATGAGGTGCGACCTTAAGGAGGATGATCAACAAACTTTGGTAAGATTTTTAAATGGTTTAGATTCAAAAATCAGAAACATTGTTGAATTACAACCTTATGCTTGCCTTGATGATTTAATTAATCTTGCACATAAAGTGGATAAACAGCAAAGAACTAAAATGAAGGAAACCTCACGTTTCACTTCAGCAAGAACTACCAATTTCAATTCCTACCAAAAGAACACTCCCCATTCCTATTCTAAAGTCCATTCGCAAGATTCAAAAGCTTTACAAAATAATCATTTAAAGCAGCCCCTAAGCATACCCAATATACCCAAACCAAACACCAATTCATTCACACCTAGGAGATGTTTTAAGTGTCAAGGCCTAGGACATATTTCTTCCGAATGCCCAAACCGAAAAATGGTGAACTTGGTTGAATTTGATGATCATCAAGAGGAAAACGAGGAGGATTTCTGTGACAATGTTGAACTTGATGAGGAAATGATATATCCGGATGAAGGAGAATTATTGGTTATGCGAAGAGCTCTTAGTGGGGTCAAAGCCAAAGATCCAAACCCACAAAGGGAAGCAATATTCCACAAAAAATGTACGGTTAAATGTAAAATTTGTTCGCTTATCATTGATGGAGGAAGTTGCACTAATGTCGCTTCAAAGACTATGGTGGACATGCTTAATCTCACCGCCACTCCACACCCCGAGCCATACATGATTCAATGGTTGAATCAAAACAAAGGTATTCCTGTAAACTCTCAAGTTTTGCTTTCATTTTCCATTGGTAATAGTTATAAGGAGAGTCTTTTATGTGATGTTATACCTATGGATGCATGTCATGTTTTATTAGGTAGGCCGTGGCAGTATGATAGGAAAGTTATGCATGATGGTTTTTAAAAACACACATACTTTTGTTTTAAATAACAAAAAGATAACTTTAGCACCATATGCACCTAACGCTAATTCTAAATTGAAAGCAACTTTAACTAATTTTCATTATATAATTCCTATACTTAAAAGTGAACAACATGAATTTTTGGAACGAAAAGAATTGTTATTGCTAAATGAAGAAACCGAATCTGTTTTGCATGATCACCCTTTGATTGAACCTTTACTTGATGAATTTGCATATGTTTTTCCTAATGAAATACCAAATAGACTTCCACCTAAAAGGGATATACAACATAAAATTGATTTCATTCCCGGTTCCTCATTGCCTAACAAACCAGCCTATAGGACTAATCCTAAGGAAACCGAAGAAATTAGGAAACAAGTTGATGATTTGTTAGCTAAAGGTTTGATTAGAGAATCCATAAGTCCTTGTGCCGTTCCTACTTTACTTATGCCTAAAAAGAATGGAGAAATGAGGATGTGTGTGGATAGTAGAGCCATCAATAGAATCACTATCAAGTATAGATTTCCCATACCTAGACTTAATGATTTGTTAGATGATCTATATGGTTCTAAAGTTTTCTCTAAGATTGACTTTAGGAGTGGATATCACCAAGTTAGAATCCATGAGGGGGATGAGTGGAAAACCACAATTAAGACTAAGGAAGGACTTTATGAATGGTTAGTTATGCCCTTTGCTTTATCTAATGCACCTTCTACCTTTGTGAGACTTATGAACCAAACCTTGAAGCCTTTCTTAGGTCACTTTGTAGTGGTTTATTTTGATGATATTTTGGTGTATAGTCAAAGTGAAGATGAACATGTTGATCATTTACGTCAAGTGTTTAGTGTGCTAGCTAAGGAGAAGCTATATGGCAACTTGGAGAAATGTCAATTCTTTTCGGAGTCAGTTAAGTTTCTTGGGTTTATTATGTCAATTGAGGTGATAAAAGCGGATGAAAAGAAAGTTGAAGCTATTAGAGACTGGCCTATTCCTACCACCATTCACCAAGTTAGATCATTTCACGGTTTAGCTTCTTTTTATAGGAGGTTTGTCCCAAACTTTAGTTCAATCATGGCCCTTATCACCCAAATCACAAAACTTAAGACTTTTGAGTGGAATTCCAAAGCACAAGCAGCCTTTGACACCATCAAAAACAAACTTACCACCGCACCTGTTCTAGCTTTGCCTAACTTTGATGATATTTTTGAAGTAGAGTGTGATGCATCTGGGGTAGGAATTGGAGGTGTCCTTACTCAAAACAACAAACCTCTTGCTTACTTTAGTGAGAAGCTCAATGATGCTAAGAGGAAATACTCAACTTATGATAAGGAGTTTTATGCTATCATTAGATGTTTAGAGCATTGGAGACACTACTTAATTGCCAAAGAATTTGTGCTACATTCTGACCATGAGGCCTTAAAGTTCATTCAAAGCCAACACAAACTTCAATCTAGACATGCTAAGTGGGTTGAGTTCCTACAAACCTTTCATTTCACCATTAAACACAAAGCGGGTAAACTAAACACCGGAGCTGATGCTTTATCTAGAAGATACTTGCTTTTGAGTACTTTGAATACTAAGGTTGTGGGAATGGAATTGTTAAAGGAATGCAATATTGATGATGTTGATATTGGAGGAGTTTTCGAAAAATGCCATAATAAGCCTCAAGGACTTTTTTATATCTTCCAAGGATATGTTTTTCGAGGAAACCAATTGTGTGTGCCTAGACATAGTGTTAGGGAGACCTTAATTAAGGAATATCATGAAGGAGGACTTGGAGGACATTTTGGAGAAGAGAAGACCATAGCTTTAGTAAGTGAGACCTTCTAAGTGAGACCTTCTATTGGCCCAAGCTTGCTAAGGATGTCATTCATGTTATCAAGAGATGTGTGCAATGTCTAAAAGCCAAAGCCCACAAAACATCTCAAGGTCTTTACCAACCTCTTCCTACGCCACAAAACCCATGGGAGGATGTGAGTCTAGATTTCATCATTGGACTTCCTATAACCTCTAACAATAAGGATTCCATTATGGTTGTTGTCGATAGGTTTTCTAAAATGGCCCATTTTATTCCTTGTCTTACTACACATGATGCCGTTAACATTGCTAATCTTTATTTTAAAGAAATAGTAAGACTACATAGCAAGAAGTATGGTAAGTGATAGAGATTCAAAGTTTCTTAGTCATTTTTTGCTTACTTTGTGGAGAAAAATGGGAACAAAGCTTAACTTTAGTAGTTCTAGCCACCCCCAAACTGATGGTCAAACCGAAGTAACCAATAGGACCTTAGGAACCTTGTTGCGTGCCCTCATTACTAAGAATCCTAAACAATGAGAACAATTGCTACCACATGCTGAATTTGCTTATAATCGAGTTCCTAGCAAGACAACCGGGTTTTCTCCTTTCTTTGTAGTTTTTGGCCTTAATCCTTTAACCCCTATAGATCTTAAGCCTTTTCCTACACCTTTGAAGTTTAGTCATGATGCCGAGTCTAGAGCCAATGAGATTCAAAAGGTGCATAAGCAAGTTGTGGAAAGGATTGAGAAAATGAATGAGAAGGTTAAGAAAAGAGTGGATCAAAAGAGAAAAGAAGTGATTTTTAAAGAAGGCGACTTTGTATGGATTTACTTGAGAAAGGATAGGTTTCCCACACAAAGGAAATCAAATTTAAGTGCTAGAATTGATGGACCGTTCGAAATTTTGGAAAAAGTAAATGATAATGCTTACAAACTAGAGCTACCTTGTAGCTATGGTGTGTCTTCCACTTTCAATGTTGCAGATTTGATTCCATTTCATGAGGAGGACATGTTACCAAGCTTGAGGTCAAGCTTTTCCAAAGAAGGGGAGGATGATTTAGGATCACCTACATCTAGTTCTCCTGAGCTAACCAAGATCAATATAATAATACATCAAATGGAAGACACTCAAATTCAAGGTCCAGACTGAAGTCCTTTAATTTCATAGTCATAAACTAAGTCTTCTGTTTTGGGTCTTTTATTTTATTTCGAATAATTGAGTCTTTTGTTTTCTTTTACAATAAAAAGTCTGAGAGATGATTAACCCAGGTTTAGGATCAAGCTTAATCATGTCTCATGTTTACTTAGTTGAGTTGTAATTTTTTTGTTTGTTTGTCGAGTCTTTATATATAAAATCGCTCAAATGGTTCGAGTGTTACGCAATTGAAACGCATGACTCAAGCAAGCATTCAGCCACATATCAGCCAAAGATATCCAAGAAACACACTAAGGACATATGAAGATATTTGCAAATCAAACAAGAAATCAAGCTAAAGCAATTGTTTCCAAATCAAAAAATCTGAATTCAACCGTTGGGAAGAAGTCAGCCACAAAAAAAATCTGATTTTAGGTCATCATTACATGAAGATTTTTTCTACAAAAAAACAAATCAGCCTAGAAATAATCCCATGAAGACTATGAAATATATTAGCTGTGCTCTACAAAATAGCCTAATTATTTCCATAGAAGATTGAAAGATATGACTTGCAAGTGGATTCCTAGCCGTTAAGAAACAAAGCAGCATTCTGATTTATTTTGCTAATTTTTTTTATTTTATTTATTTATTTTTATTTTTGTTGGGCTGATTTCCTTTTAGTATAAATAGGCTTGTAGTCATGTAATCAAGGCATTCAACTTGCTGAATACAAACACAACCCTTTGAGCAATTTTCCTTGTTCTTATTTGCAATTTACTTTAACTTGGATTAGTTTAAGTAATTTGAAGTTCCTATGCTTTTCATTCTTTTGGCTAAAGTTTGAATGTGTTCTTAGGAGCCCTTAGATTTGTTTCGTGGTGTAACTGTATCGAAGCAACCTTTGGTAAGCCATTTTCAGTTTGAGAAATCAACACATACATTTCATTTTCCCCTTGTTATAAAACCACAAAAATCACAAAAACAAATTCATTAAAACGAAAAACAGCAAACTACGTGTGCGTATAGCTTGGTTTTGTTTTGAGGCATACCATTCTATATCACTACTAGTGCTTCAAACCACTTTTAGGTTTCTATGTACGTGTTCGGAAAAATTATGTAATCTCTTTCAAAATAATTACTACTACTCTTGCGTTTAATATTATACAACCTTAGATTCTTATTTAGTTATTTACCAGGTGTTATGGAATACTTAGCTCCATTCTTATTTACTTGCACCAAATTGCTATATAAATTTAATGTTTTATGTAATATAGGAATAATGTGTTATTTTAATTATTTATATATTGAATTATCCACATTTAAAAATTATAAAAAATTAATATTATGAAATGAGATTAAAAAAGTCAAATATGATCCTACTTGATTATATTTTTCCTTAGACATTAGCCGCCACATATAATATAAATTTCAACGATAAATATTTATAGTATCAATAACCGTAATAAAGCAAATATTTCATAATTGATGAAGCATTTCATTTATATATTGATAAACACAACAAAAAAAAATACAGAGGTTTTAATCGCTTATATACTTAGTTTTTCGACGGTTTTTTTGCTCTAAAATAATTTTTTAGATGTTTCTGCAAGCGTCTAAAAACTTACCGACACAAATGTTTTTAGAATCGTTTTTTTTCTCTAAATAGTGTTGCTTTATCGACACCTAAAGGTGTCTAAATTGTGTTTTGCGCCTTATGAATACAACATTTAAGCTTTTGTGTTTAGATGCATGAAAACGTCTAAAACGTTTTTAGACGCTTTTATGTGTTGAAATAGTGTGGAAGATTTAGATACCTTTATTCATCTAAAAGGATTTTAGACGCTTTTGTGCGTTGAAGAACAACAAGTTTTTAGACGCATAAATGCGTCTCTAAGAGTTTTTAACCGATTTATTTTACCAATATAGTACAAGGGTTTTTAGATGCTTTAATACGTCTATATTCCATTGAAAGTGATTACATTGATGTATTTCAAATATTGCACTCGCTCAATGCCATAAAAATTCAAGATCGGTAGATATGCATTTCTATGTACTGCAACCAAGAGTTCCATATGCTCAAAATACTACACTTTCTCTACATATATCTTTCATAAACCTTGTGAAACTAATTACAATGAAATGTTCAAAATCAATTCCATAATATTTTATATCCAAAAATTATAAGGGAACGAGAGGGAATACAAATGCTAATTGTTAGCCAGAAAAGCAAAAGTTGTGTTACAGATGTTAGGTTTCAACCACCAAAAAAAAATAATGTCCTTTCTGATGATCTCTCTCGTTTGTATAACCATGTCACTTTATAATCCGCCAAATAATTATCAAATAAAATATCAATACTATTTCAAGTAAAATGAAGTTACTGCACTATTTGCGTAAGAATGAATACTTTTGACTAAGTATTGAAGCATTATTTCCTCAAACTCAAGCGGCTAACAAGCTAACAAGCTACTATTATCACCCTCAAGGAATGGCCACACTAAGAGTTGCATTACGTAGCTATGCGTACCACTAGTATCAAAATAGATAACTCCCTACTCCATCTCTCTTTATGTGGTCCAACAAATACGCTAACCATATTTCTTTAATACATAATCCCTCATTCATTAGGATCTCATCCACATCAATTCATCACATTTGATGCACATATCTCATGTTATAACAAATCAATAAAACTTAAAGAATAAAATATCGAGAGATCCCAAACACAGTCAAGATTATACCAAAAACTAACCTAAAGACCATAAAAAAAACGAACACAAACAAAAGGCAGAACAATTGTGTTTTGATCGAGTTTTCATACCTTGAGTTGAAAATCAAAGCACCTTGTCAGTAATTTCCGTGTCCATTTCATCCAGCTGCTCACATGCAAAACATAATGGAAGAACTAAGCAGTAGAAAGTAATGAAAGGAAAATTCAATGGAAAGTAAAAAATGACAAAATTACTCTTACTTGTCTCTCGATTTTGATCAAATTTGTCTAAGAATGAAGAAAAACGATTAAGTTGAGCGAAAATTTGACCATTTTGTTTTTCAAACTCCTCATTCCTCTTTTGAAGTTCGGAAATAACTTCTTCATGTTTTTTCTCAATGGACACTATATAGGATTTAAGGCCCATCACATCACTTGAAGTGGCACCACAACTACCCATCTTGTTCTTTCGTAATTGAGCTTCAAGTCCAAATATGTGAGTTTTAGTAACCCCATGACCATAACCAACAACACATTGATTGGATTTGTCTTCTTGATACATCAATTTGTTAAAGAATTCTGTCTCAATTACTTCTCGAGGTTGTTCTGAATCGCATAAATATTCTTCAACTATAATTTTTGCAACATTCTATAACAATACGCACGTAAATTTTAAACAAAGGTTAAAGATATTATATTATAGCAATTTAAATATTTTCAATTTAGGACTTTTACATACCATAAATTGTTCAGTGCATATACCCTCTACATAACCACCATTCTTTGTAGTATGTGTACCCTCTACATAAAGAAATTATAAATTAATTTTTATAGATACAAAAAAATTAAAATATACCTTTAAGATATTTTGTTAAGTCGTCTTGATGTATTAAATTTTAATGCATATTTTTCATAATTTTTTATAAATTATATTTATAGGATTAAAGGTTCGAATTATACTTGTAAATGAGCAAACAAAATCAAATATAATCGCAAGGAGTACATTTTTATGGTATCCTCTCTTATATAGGAATTTAACATCTACAATATTGAAGTTTTTAAAGGACGGAAAAAAACACTCCTGTTCCCAAATCATGTTCCTATATAGTATATTAACTTCAATTAAAAAAAAATTTAGATGGTGGAGATATTATTTTATTTTATTTTAAATTAATGAAAAAAAGTGAGGATTATAAGCAGTTTAAATTTAAATAAAATTAATAATAAAAATAATGAGATCTTGTCTAAATTGGAATAAGTATTATTAGTTCCGAGTAAAGTTTTAAGTTTAATTTTCACCTAATATTTTCATTCTTTCAAAATTCCAGTTAAAATTGTAATAAAAAAAATTATTGGTCAAAATATAGAGACCAAAAGCATTAGAATATGTTACAATAAAGTTGGTGTAAACTTATGGGGAGCATAAGATTAGTAAAAATGTTAAAATCAAATTCAAAGGAAAATATGTTGGGATTATAAACTATGAAAATGATCTCAAAGAAATAGAATGTAAGGATGTGCTTTTCTTTCCTTTTTGTGGTATTTGTTTTGCTTGTGTTGGTTTGTTTTGCCCTGAAGAAATTATGTATAATTTATTGCTCCATGCCTCCATTGCTGTGGTTGATATAGGTTAATGGCTTTCAGTGAGCACCTAAAACGTCAAACATCACGTCCAAGACAACAATACAAACCGTGAGTATTTATTATTTTAATAATGTACATGCTATAGATTTTGAGGTACATGTATTGTTACTACAAAAATAAAAATAAAAATATAATAGTCTATTAACTCAATTGATAGAGCAAGGTGTGGATTCGAATCACATATAGGTTACAAGATAACTCATATATATATATATATATTATTGTTAAAAAGCAAAGTAAGTTTATTTATAAGTTATGAAAAAAAATATATATTCGCTATACACGAAACGTAAAAGCTATTTTAAACACCCACAAACATTTAAGATGTTGTGTACATTAAATTTCTTAATTCATACTTGTTGTAGCATATTCTACCTATATGTACTGTACTGCACTATTGAAAATTATTTAGGTTGGAAACAGGAAAAAGAATGGTATTCCTTTGATATTGATGCTCAATTAGTTATGTATATATCCTTGTCAAAAAGGTAAGGTAGACTTAATATGATTTAAGGGAGCCTTTTGTTTATGTCCTTCTACTCTATACTTTACCAGTTTCAATAAAGAATTCCTAGAGAACATGTTCTCCCTGCAAAAATTCTCTATTTCTTTTGCAGAAAAGTAAACATGATGAAGCACTCAAGCTCATCTTCATGGGTAAGATTTGGGTTGAGGTATGTCTAATTTCAGCTCGAGGGTTGCCTCGATCTTCCCTTTGGAAGTTTCAGTGGTACGCTGTTGGTTGGATTGACCCCAAAAACAAGTACTGCACCAATATTGATGCTTCCGGGAATGCAAATCCTGTGTGGAAGACCAAGTTCACGACTGTGATCGATGTCTTAGAATCAGAGTTACAAAACATTGCGTTGAATGTTGAAGTATATAGCAGGGAGCCCCTGTTTCTTAGAGAAAAGCTTCAGGGCAATGCAACTCTTAACTTGAAGGAGTTGTTGGCTAAGCACTGCAAGAACTCTGAACCGAGTGTTGAAGATGTAGGAAGCTTTCAGTTGAGGAAGAAGAACTCCAATAAACCTCAAGGTTTTGTGGATGTCTCTATGAGGATCGCAGAAGAAAAGGATGGTGTAAGCTCATTGTTTTATGTAGGTATGTAAATTCTTTTATTCCTTTATTGCCTTTCTAATTTCTAAAGAATATTTGATAGTAGTTAAACTTATAAGTTGTTCAGCTTCAACTTACCGTAAGCCTACCTCGGCTCGGATAGCTAAGGCTTGGCTCTTTCTTCAACTGTCTTTAAATTTGTTGCTGGAATTTGAAGTCAAATAAGTGTTATTTACTTCTCTTCTCTCCTACTTTTATTAGCTGAAAACTTGAGATGACGGAGTATTTGGCAATTGTGGTTGATTTTAGTTGGTTTGTTTGACCAGTTAATAACATTAAATGTTTTGTTCATTGTTAAATTAATTGTTAAAGAGATGTTTTAGTGAAAATTAGATATTGGCTATTGGCTACTTCATAATTTTTATTGTGGAAGAAAAAGACAAAAGCAAAATACCAATAAAAACTACTCGTAGTAGCTTGTTTTTGCTTGAAAATTAGCTTTTAAGTTAGCTTTTCGACTAACTTAAAAAATCACTTATCAAAGATATTTTAAGCTGTTTAACCATCAAATATATTAAAATTCAAAAGTCAATACAAAAGCTTGCTAAAAGCATTTGCTAAACTCACTCGACAATGTAATTGAGCCGAATGTTGGCTCAACCATTTTACTAGTACCCTCACGTCCGTTATAGTTGTGTTCTTGATAGGATATTTATTTTATTTTAATACCGCAAGCGCACAAGTGTTGTAGTACGATTAGGAGTTGAACCATGAGGAGGCTTTGTTTCTAGAGTAATTTAGTTAATCAATCGCTATCGAACAACCAATAATCAAGAGTTTGAACTGAACTACGTTTGCAATGATATGGAAATGATTAAAATTCAATATACTAAAAGACCACGGCTTCGGGAATTCCCACTACATTATACATGAATTCATGATGGACGTTCAATTAAAAGATAATTTAGATTGATAAACGATTGATTAACTATTAAGACCATGTAAATTACAATTGCAACTCATATCTTGACTAATAATTATAACAAGATTTTAACTTAATTTATTAAGACAAAGTTGAATCTCAATCCCAACTCCCACATCTTAATAAATGATCAACAAAGAATTTAACTTAATGGGTCAATTAACCAATTAATCTAATCAATCTAATAAACAACGATAATACTTTTGCCCACTCCAATCTAATCATGCTTAATTCGTAGGGTTCATCCCTATACCTTAGTAAAAGGACTACTCACTAATGTAATGCATAGAGACGAGTAAATTAAACAAATAAACAAAAGTAATGGCAATAAACATAATTAAAGAGATTAGGAAGCAATAATACCTTAACAGTGGAAGACGATAAAGAATAAAACCATAAACTTAATGACGAATAAAACATAAAGATTCTAATTAAAAATTAAGGGAAGATCAAAGCTTAATTAAGAAGTTAATTACAAAGAGAGCATGAAAATAAGAAAATGAAAAAGTTCTCTCCTAAACTAAACTAATATTAATGATACATATAAATCATAACCAGCCACTAAACTAAAACCAAAAATATCCTTCCTGACTTCCTAATTCATAGCATAACCCCCCACAGACTAAACTAAAAAACTAATGAAAAGCATCCTAAAAGCCTGTGATGGTGTCGATACATGTAATGATGCTTCAATGAACGTCAGTAAACATGGTTACGGACTGTGATGGCTTGAAACTTGTTTGAATCAACTCGAATATCAATCATTAAAGCACAAAAAGATATATAACGACAATTAAACTCAAATTAACGAATCACGACCACATTCAACCTCAAAATGCTAATTAAGATCTCGATAAACCACAAAGAAGGTGCAATAAGTGTCAAATACTACACTTATCAATTCTAGACTAATTAAAGATAACAATAATTCTTCAAGACAAACGACAATTTTTATAAAACCCAAGAACTTGTCTATATACTGTAATTTTGTTCATAAGTTTTAGCATTAATTTGTTGAAAGTGGAATTCTTCTCAAGTAGAAGTATATGATAGTATATACTCATTATTTTTGAAGCATCAATTGCCAACAGTTTCGTTTCCTACTTATTTTAGTCTTGATTCAACTTGGAATGAGATTTGTCAAAATTTCTCTTGTTTTGCAGGCAATGAGGACGGATTTAACTTAAGGGGGAGCCGCACTAGCAATACCATGGCAACTGATAGAGGATCAGTGCACACTCACCCAGCTGGACATGCTGAACCGCCATTTTACCAGCCAGGGAATAATCGTCCGCCTGTACCTATTCGAGACCGTCCATATACTCATTCGTACCCACCAAACTACTCAAACTATGCTGTTAGCAGACCAAATCATGAACCAGCCAGTGGCCTCAATTACCAAACAAAGCCAAGTTATCCACCAATCCGCAACTCCGGTTATCCTCCACCTCCATCACACACACCACCTCCACCACCTTCTCATGTTGGTTATGTACCCACTTTTCTACCAGAAACTAATGGTCAATCCTCATCATATCTTAACATTTCGTCATCAGGAGGAGGACAGGCTATTGGGCCAGGATTTGGAATGGGTTTGGGTGTTGGAGCTCTTGCCGCTGGTGCTGTGATCTTTGGTGATGACTTTATGTCAGGATTTGAACTTCCAGCTGCAAGAATGCAAGATGCTAGCCTTACTCTATCAACTGATCCTCCTTTCTAATAAGAAAATTATATTCTTGTGCTGCAAAACTTTGATTATAATGTCGAAAGCATCATTTTGTAACCCAAAACTATGTTTTACATATGGTTAAGTTGAGCAGAGGGACATAGTTTTATTGTTTGAAAACAGGATAAGCTGCGCAGGTTAAATTTTACAGATTTGGGTACTTAATATGATGTAGCTATTTGAAATTATGCATAGTTTACATTATATATTGTATGCACCATTTAATGATAAATTTCAAGTTCATCCTATTTTGATAACATAATCTATTAACTTTTGTAACAATCCCATAAAAAATTCCATCCATGTGCTGCACCTAACATATAATAGGTCATATTCCTATTTAGTCTTCCAAAATAGCTTGCCACTTTCTTATTTAGTAAATTCAAAGCTTACCTTTGTTATCTTACCTCGGAATTTCTTCCCCTTGTTAGTTATAGATAAGAGATGGTGATCAATTTCAAAGAGACACAGCAAATGGATTTCGGGTGAAGAGGTGATTCCAATGTCCCTCCCACAACCCAAATACTTACTTTTTCAGAAATAATTTCAAAATAAATGAAATGCTGCTTTTCTTCAAGAACTTCTTTTTGGTGTAACGGACTAATTCTTCCTATGTCAATACACTTATACTTTCTCATCATTCTTTATTATGCCTCAATCCAAATGATGCACTCAAACATCGGAAGAAGTATGGGGCGAACTACGTGAAATGGAGGAGATACAATCCAAATTCTTGCAAAAAAAGTAAACAAAAATCACCCAACAACTAGGATACATGAAGTAATACCTTTGTCGGCGGCCAATAAGTTCCTAATTCGGTTTCCAAATCATACTTGATGGATCTTATTGTTCCCATTGTCCAACCCTTAGTGTAGTTTTTCTAGAGCTGCGCAATACAATGTCTTTCTAGGAAATGGCCAAAATGACTTTAGTCAAATACATGTATACATTCATGCTGATATACATACACACCGGCTTTTCAGGAGGGGAAGATGGCATATTGAAGAATAGTTTACGAATATGTTTAACTATACGTCGAAAATAGTCATACTCATGGTTGCACACAAAATTATTTGAACCGGATAGTGTCATTACTGATGCTGCTCATCAACATGTTCCAACTTTAAGTAATGACAAGTGGGTACAATTCATGAGTGTTATTAAAGGTGTAAAAACACCTACTTCAACTTACTATAATTCTCACAGTATGCATAATTCAAATGAGTGGATAATTGATACCGGCACATCAAATCACATGTCGAGCAACTTAAATTTGTTCTATAACTTGCGTGATACTTTATCTCCCGTTGTTTTGCCTAATGAAAAAAATATTACGGTCACTAAAGAAGGGAACATAAATTTTGGTGATGATTTTAGACAATGTTTTATTTGTTCTCGAAATACATCAATTTATTGTTGTGTTTCAATTATTAGAAAAGCAAAAACATATTGTTGTTTTCACGAACGAGCTTTGTACTATTCAGGATCATACTTTGAAGAACCTGATTGGAGCGGGGGTGCAGTATAATGGAGTCTATCTCTTATGGTCAGTTCGTGCTCGTAGTTTTCACGTTAATTCTGTTGTGGTTCCAGATGCAAGTTTGTTATGGTATGGATGTTTAGGTCATCCTTCTATGAAAGTAGTTTCTTTACTTGGAGCAGCTAGTGGTAGTAAGAACAAAAAATGTGGTGTGTTTGATTGTCATATTTGTTTTATGGGTAAACAACTCCGAAACTCTTAAGTATGAATAAAGCATCTGGTTTGTTTGATTTGATACATTGTGATATTGGGGGTCCAAATAGAGTATCGTATAGTTGGCATGCTAGATATTTTCTTACTATTGTGGTTGATTATTCTCGTGCAACATGGGTATATATGATGATTGGAAAACATGAAGTGCAAAATTTGGTTTGTAATTTTTATTCTTTGATTAAAACTCAATTTAATAAAAAGATTAAATTTTGAGGAGTGATAGTGGCCAAGAGTTCTTGAGTTTAAGGTCCATTTTTGATAAGAAAGGAATATTGCATCAAACATCATGTGATGATACTGAACAACAAAATGCTCATATTGAAAGAAAACACAAGCACATCTTAAATGTTGCACGACCTTTATGTTTTGAAGCAAAATTACCTAAGTATTTCTAGGGGGAATGTGTTTTAGCTACGGTTCATCTTATCAATTTGACTTCGAATCCCATTTTACAAAGCAAATCTCCTCATGAATGTTTGTTTGGTAAAACTCCTTTTGATGAAGTGCGTGTTTTTTGTTGTTTAAGTTATGTTGTGAATAATTCGCTTGCTAAAGACAAATTCGACTCAAAATCTCGACAGTGTATTTTTTTAGTTATCCATATGGAAAAAAAGGATGGAGGTTTTATGATTTAGAGACTAATTAGTTTTTAATAAGTTGAGATGTGCAATTTGTTGAAAATAGTTTTCCTTTTATTGATATATTTGATGAGTCGGAAAAAGTGCAATGGAAAAATTATTTTAATCAAGTTAGATTGTGGGATGATGAAGACTTTGATAATGATTTGCATGTGCCTACGCCTATTCCTAAGATAAACAACATAACCAATACAACCTAGTCTAATATACATTTACCAAAAACCTAATACAACGCTACAGCTTCTGACACATTCAGTTCACTATATCATCCTTGTAAACTCTAATCACTTTCGCTAACCCATCATTCTCGACCGGTACCAATCTGGAAACAAATTAAAAGATGGAAACAACATGGAGTCAGATAAAACTGAATGAGCAGAAGCAATCCAAAACAAAACAAACATGAAATCAAAATAAAAGATTTAAAAGCAATATTAGTTTCCTAGATCTTTGTGCGCACTAGGAGTCTAGTTGAGAGGAACATTTATAGTTCTAAGGCTATAACACTTTCGGGTGAGGCTAGTCAATATTTAAATGACCAGCTCGTGAGCCCGATCCATTGACCATATAACAATATCTAGGGCTGAACATGGTTTGGTCTAAACCGTAAACCAAACCGGACCAAACCGTAATTTAAATATTTGGTCTGGTCTACAGTCTATTTTTTTTTTTAAAACGGTTTACGGTCCAGTCCCGGTTTTAAAATTTTCAAACCAAACCGGACCGAAAAACCGTATTAAAATCATATTTTAGGGGATTAGGGCAAGTGGGCAACTACTCGTGAGTGAACTATTGCTGCTGGCTGCCTCCATCTCCTTTTCCAAAATCGTGAGTCGTGACATTCTCCTCTCTTCCTCGCCTTCTCTCTGTTTCCTCGCCTCCTCTCTAATTCCTCGCCTCCGGCCCTCCTTCGAGGCTTCAAATCTTCGAGCTTCAAGCCTTCAACCCATCGACAGTCGACAGTGCTTCTGTGCTTCTTCGAGGCTTCGACGCTCCTCCTCCAATCTTCATTCTCCAATCTTAGTAGTCACCACGGAATCAAGTGTAGAGTCTCGTAATGTAAGTGTAGAATCTTCACTCTTAAAAAAAACATGTGTAATTGCTTAATTTTCAGTTGAATGTTGAATGAATCTCGTAATTTTAAATTGTTTGATTGGAATTTGATTGGAATTTATCAGTTTTAGGGTTTGACTGGAATTCTGATATGTTGAATGTTAAATTGTTTAAATTCGAAGAATGAAGAATCTCAACTTTCAGCTAAATACTTGAATGTTTAAATTTATCAGTTTTTGTTTAAATTCTCCAATCTTCCTTCAACTTTTGTTTAAATTGGTTGTGGACGAATGGATTGCTTAATTTTCAGTTGAATGTTGAATGAATCTTGTAATGTTAAATTGTTTGATTGGAATTTATCAGTTTTAGGGTTTGATTGGAATTCTGATATATTGAATGTTAAATTGTTTAAATTCGAAGAATGAAGAATCTCACTCAATAAAAATTTAAAAAAAAATTTAAAAAAAAACCGTAGACCAGACCAAACCAAACTGTTCTAGAACGATCTGGTCTCTTAACTGGTCTGGTCTGGTCTGAAAAATTTTCAAACCGTAATTTTTGGTCTAGTCTGATTTTTCTGTCAAACCGGACCAGACCGGACCGTATTCAGCCCTAACAATATCAACATGATCAATCAATCACAAATCAGTTTCAATAATAATAATTTTCAAAACAACTTGATAAAACCATTTCAAAAAAAAGTCTGGTCAGACCCCTTTAAAGACCGCTACTACTCACCTCGATGTACACTATCAGATGCCACTCTCTCGATCAATACTTGATTGCAGGGTTTGACATTTGCATATCATGCCTCCTGAATTAAACGTACTGAATCATGAATTCATTATGTTACGACCTAATATACTGTATAATCCACAAAATTCTTAGTTTACTTAGTTTACTAATTGGTTAATGATTACTAACTTATAATATTACAAATTACTTCTCATAACCTCATGTGTCTTAATGGTAGAATGGCTAATAGTTAATATTTTATACTGTCCAACCCAAACACTTAAAAACTTTACTAATGGAATATAATGAATCATGAATGAAGCACTTACGAAGGTGATGATATTTGATGATGTTGCTGCCTTTTTCAAGAACCAAACGACTCAAAACAAATCAATAAAGTAGGATGTGAATAATAGAAACATAAATTAGAAATTCAGCTATGTTTTAAAGAAAAGAGGAAAAAGAAAAATTAAAGAATTTAGCTATTGACGTGTTCGGATGTACCAAGAATTTGAGGGCAAACTAACTGTTTTGGTTCGAAAATCTCAAGCAAATTAAGCAGGTCGAAGATGTTGTGTAGTTCAAAAATCAAGGTGTGGAAAGCTTAACCATGGCTGTCGCCTGCATTTAGGGTTCGAAAATAAGAAGGTCATGGAGATGAATGCTACGATGTGCTTTGAAAATCAAATTAACTAAGAGGAAAGTATAGCTGATGTTGTTTTTGTTGGTAACCTTGGAATATGATGAAAACCGACTGAAATTGTGCTTCAAAATACGAAGACGGAGAAGAAGGGTCAGGTTTGTGTTTTCCTTCGAAGATTGAAGACAAAGAAGAACAGGATTGAGAGGGAGGGGGGATTCGAATGGTTTGTTTCATATGTAATATGTATGGCCATAACTTAACTACAAAGAGGTTGTTTCTTGTTGACACATGATTATAAAATAACAAATGGAACTTCACATGAATAAAAATAAGATTCATAGGTAGTCTAACCCAAAAATAATGTTAAAACCGATATTAATATCAAGGAATCTTAAAAGCATAAGAAACGAAAATCATAAAGGGGTACTAATCATGACTTAGTGAGAGAAGAGAAACAAAGAATATGAACGTGAAGTTTTAAAAAGAAATTGTGATATAAACTATTACAAACCCTACAAGTACTGTCTTCTCTGATTTAAGGAAGTCAATGAAATACAATGTTGCCAACATAGAAATTGCCATAGAATAGGGGTTAAGAGGCTTGTGTCATCTTTAGTTATAGATGATACTAATAGACTAACTCTTGATGTCAAACCAAATACTGGTCTATCAAATGCCAGAACCTTTGAACCGGTTTTTTTGCGTAAAGGGCTTCATGACTTTATGTGTAACAGTAGTGGCATTTTCGATATAAGATTAACATTTAATAATAATAATAATAATAATAATAATAATAATAATAATAATAATAATAATAATAATAATAATAATAATAATAATAATAATAATAATAATGTCTAATATAATAATGTTATGGAAGTCTCGAATGTCGAACTGTTAAAAAACTTCAAATCACAAAAACTAAAAATTTTTAAAATAAAATAGTAAAATATTAATCTGATAAAAAAATATTGTTTGTTCAATATAAAAAAAGATACATCATCATCAAGTCATCATGAAAGGTACAAAAAGCAGCTAAGTTCTCGATATATAGTAAATGTTACAGCCTAGATCAAAACCTGAAGTTAAACCTTCCTGCAAAATAGTGTCTTTCATGATACAAATAACAGTCGTTTGAATAGGAATCAATGTCTAACGCCGAGTACAAACTCCTCAACAATATAATACTATGACAATCATAATATATTCACGAGATATGCAAAGGTACATTTCAAGCCTTCATTTTAAGTTCCTCGGTTCTCGATTCTCATTTTTAGTTCTCGAATATATTCAACAATTTTTCACATTCATCACACGAAAGTAAATAACGTATTTACTACATCACCTATACCTGGTAACTATAAGGTTCATCCTATAACATTCGGGAAAATTAATATTTTAAGACGAGTAAGTTTAAGAGAATTATCAGTGCGAGAATGATCTTAAATACACATGACATAAAATATTCTTAATTTAACTTCTTCTTTCCTTTTCCTTTTCTGAAAAAAAATGAATAAAAAGAAAAAAAAAATATCACGCGTCTCACTATTCATCATCATCTTCAACACAAAAGGAAAAATCAAACCCTTCTTTGCCTTCCCAAAACCTTCGAAAACCCATACCTCATCCCGTTATTCCTTACCTTCGATCTTCAAAGAAAACGCAGCTCTACTCATCTTCTCCATCTGATTTCGCTCCTACTTCTTCAACAAACGCAATCCTTCACTCGAATTGTTTTTTTTTGAAAAGTAATGAACTAAAGCTAATCAGGTATAATTTACTCGATTTCTTCTTTGATTTTCAACACATTATTTCAGCAATTTCTTTATCTTTTGTCTAATTTCGAACCACCATAAGTGTAGAAGGAGCTGAAAACTTCGTCCCTTGACTTGAATTCTGCCGATTTAGGGAAGTTTGAGTGAGTTTTGGTCTTGTTGATTAAACATCAAATCCAAGTCGAAAACAAAGTGTTGAATCTGGAATTTTTTTTCGTTTCTTGCTGCTGCAAACAGAAGGTAGTCCTTCTTGAATTCTTTCTTTGTTTTTCTTTAATAATCATACTCTTATTCATATAGAAATTAGTTCCATTGGCATACTTTCACTTCCTTAATTCTTAACCATGTATGAAGCCTAAATGTTGATGAATCTTGGAATGTGTATGAGTTGGTAGACGAGTCATTAAATTGAAAATTCATGGATAATGTGTTATTAGTGAGTTATGTGATGATTGATATGTGATTATAAGAGATTGTGATTGAGGAGCTTTTGGGAAGATTTCTAAAATCAAATGTAATTTGGGATTTATGATGTAAAAATAATAGATTGTAGGATATTGAAACTACTTGTTGAAATTATTGATTAGTACGTAATTTACAAAGATTAGAATACCGATAGAATGTTAGATGTAGAGAGATTATGAAAATTGATGTTCTTGAATATTAGGAGATTCTTGTGAAATTACTGATGGTGGATAAATCTTGTTGTTGTTATTAATCGAATAGTTGGGGTAAATGTAAGTGTTGGATATAACCCTTGATTATATACGATTGGTTGTTCTTGAGAATATTTAGGGTTTGTGTGGAAATTATTAGTTGAATTGATAACTAGCTGAACCTTTCTTTTGAACAACTTGTTAATCTTGTTTGGTTTCTTGGTTTTGAGTTTAGATGAACATGAAAGTGTTTGAATTGAAATATAAAAGGGAATTGTGGAGACGTACGATCTTTACAGGAATATAAGCTAGTTTAAATAGGTTATATATTTTCTTATGACTTTTGGGGGTTAAAATTATAACTTGCGCAATCTTTGAAATTAGAAATATTAGAATAAAAGATGGAATTGAGATGCATTCTTAGGATGAGATGCAATGATCTATAAGAACCTAGTTCTAGTACCGTATGCTTTGTTCTGATGCTATATTTGTTATGCTTCAGGAGGCGACGTCATCGAGGAACCTTTCTAGTTGATAGCTGCGAATCGATCACGTCTCTTTGGAGCGTCTTGTTGGTGAGTAGTAGCAGTCCCTTAAAGGGTCTGGCCAGACTACTTTTCGTGTAAAAATCATTTTTATCCAGTTCTTTTGAAATTGAAAATTGATTGAGACAAATGTTGTTGTGATTGCTTATGTTGATATTATGATATGGTCAATGGATTGGGCTTGCGAGCTGGTCATTGACGGAGTTGAGGAACATTGTTCCTTACTCCCTGTTTTGAACCGAATTGTCATTGAGATATTGACTAGCTTCACCCGAGAGTAGCCTTAGAGCTATGGATGTTCCTCTCAACCAGACTCCCTGTGCGGACATAGATCTAGGGAACTGATGTTGCTTTAAAATCTATGATTTGTTTTATGGTGTTTTGTCGTTTTGGATTGTTACTTCTCATTCAGTTTAATCTGACCTTCTGTTGTTTTTCATCTTTTAGTTTGATTACAGATCGGAACCGGTCGGGAATGATGGGTTAGCGGTGTTGAATAGCGTTCCAAGGATGTATTGTGAGCTGAGCACATAGGAATTTGTATACTTGTATTAGAAATTTTGGATAAATGTATACTAGATTTGGTTGTGTTGGCTATATTCGATTTGTAGAGATTTGTATGAATATCTTGTGTTTTAGTTAGATGTTTGTTTTGAGATATAGCTGAGTTAGTTACGTTAAAGAGCTGGTGTTCCTTTACTCAAGTTTTAGTAGTGTGAATTCAGTTTCTTGGAATATAAACCCCGTGATGACCCTGTTTACTCAGTCAACGATAAGTCGGGTTGTTACACATCCAATGGATCTACTTAGAACCAAAATCACATTTGCATAACACACATAATAATGACTATCTGATATATGTAAGGGTCTGGCTAGACGAGGAACATATTCCACACTCTAACTGTGATGGGAGCAGTCACTGCACCAATTTTTATGCTCAAGCTTCTACAGGATGAGACTCTCTTGGACCCGTGTTTAACCATGCATTTCTACGTGCCGAAAAACACGGCCGTGGGGTTACGCGTTTGTTTTTAGTATGACATTCCCTAACTATCAGAGTCATTCATCCAAGTACACATAATTTCAAACAAGACTCCATGTTATTTATTTCAAATTGCTATAAGTCAACCTTAGTGTAACACCCCGAGATTTTAATCACGTAATTATTTAATATTTTAATAGTTTTTAAAGATTTTACAATTATTATTTAATTATTTCCGAATTAGTTTTAATAAATTTCCTTCATATACGGATTTAAATGTCAACTTATATATATATATATATATATATATATATATATATATATATATATATATATATATATATATATATATATATATATATATATATATATATATATATATATATATATATATATATATATATATATATATATATATATATATATATATATATATATATATATATATATATATATATATATATATATATATATATATATATATATATATATGTATATATATATATATATATATATATATATATATATATATATATGTATATATATATATATGTATATATATATATATATCTATATATGTATATATATATATATATATATATATATATATATATATATATATATATATATATATATATATATATATATATATATATATATATATATATATATATATATGTATATATATATATATATATATATATATATATGTATATATATATATATATATATATATATATATATATATATATATATATATATATGTATATATATATATATATATGTATATATATATATATATATATATATATATATATATATATATATATATATATATATATATATATTAAAAACATAGTTACGATTTCTTAAATAAAGAGGTTCTAATCAAAATGATTATTTTATTAAAATGTGTGAGCCCACGAAGATAAGTCTCTTAGTTGGGTCTCGCAAGAAAATGAATCGAGATAAAAAATAAATAAATAAATAAACATAATAATAATAATAATAATAATAATAATAATAATAATAATAATAATAATAATAATGATAATAGCAATAACGAGTATAAAACCCGTGAAAACCCTAAATGCTCAAGCAAGAGCCGTCACTCTCCTTCTCCTCCTTTTCCTTCTTCCTCTCTCTTTCCCGTGCGCTTCCTTCTCCCTTCTCTTCTGCGCTGCTTCCTCTCTTCCCCAACCAGCACCAGTCGCGCCTTCTCCTTCCCCAACCAACAGCAGCCGCCCTCGTTCCCCTTGCAAGTAGCAGTAAGCCTCCACGTTCTCCTCCCCTCGCAAGCAGCAGCAAGGCTGCGTTTTCCTCCCCTTCTGCCGTGAAGGCAGCCGCCACCAGCAGCCACGGCCAGCCGCGTGGTGTCCCTTACAACCGTCTAGTCTTCACTCCTTTTCTAATTACCCCATTGTTCTCAGTTTATAAGAGGAAAGTAGACCCTTAGTTGGGTGATTTTTGTAACTTGTGGTCGTGCAGTGACGCTTGCAGGTACGTACACGCAGTAATTAATAATCATATTTATTGTTTCAAATTATTATCCATATTGCATGATTATATGCATTGCATTAGAATTATAGAATGCCAGAAAGTGAACTATGCTAGCGTGTAGTCATAATAGTGATATAGGCAAGTATAATGAAAACATTAGGAGACTATGAGAACAGATTTCTAAATAGTAGAGAACGCACCATAGTTGTGTGTGGTATTGGAGTGAATTCCTACTTACTGAGCCTTGATGTATGATTAGTTGGCGTGACTCAGCTGGATTATGTCCGGTTGATTTAATAGTCCCCTAGGTGAGGTTCGACGGGACCACCGTAAGGGGGGTATGAGCATGCTTGGGTCACTGGGCGACGGATGGCCGATACCGCCCCTTGACCGAGGCGATACCATGCGGGCCTTGCAAACCCCAATATGGTGGCCTCTTCACTGGTTTAGTACCCCAGTGTGTTAGTTTTTCTCGAATGTAGGACCCGAGAGGGTCAGCTGGAGGGGGCATGAGCTCATACTTTGCCATGGGCGCCGGATGGCCGATAACGCCCTTGGCCGTGTCACTATGCCATGAATAGAGAAAGGATCCACTACCTTTGAATACACTCGAGAGATTAGTAGGTTGAAAGAGAAATTATGAGTAAATAGAGGTGTTTAGACAGATGAATAGACTCGTTATTGCCATACTATATCGTTGTCTATAGTTTTGTTCAATGACTGCAATTATTATAAGTTCATTAATTACTGACGTGCATGTGTTGTTGTTTGCTCGTGACTCTCTATGATGTTCCTGCTATGACACATATGACTATGGTCATTATGTTGAGCAGCAGGAGGATCATAGTTTGACATGACAGGTATAGGGGCTTCGTTTGCTTGGCATTTGGGGAAAGAGCGTAGTACGATCGTAACAGTTGTGTATAAATTGTCTAAATGTTTGTAGCTTCTATAATACTTGTAAAGTTTTCTTTTGGGGTTGTAAAAATTTCATTTGTATGGAGCCATCTGACTCCTCGTATGACCCATAGATCCGCTGCGTAGTTTTGGATGTACAGTAGGGAGAATACTCCTTTAGTAGCCGTCAGATCGATGCGTTAACACTGGAACCACGATCCTCGTTAGAGCTGATGATTTTTTACGCCGACGATGATTCATTCCGTCGTGACGTATTCTTTTGAAGGGCGTTATAGACCTTAGATTAGTTTAATCATGTTAATCATTTATATATATATATACTCTTGACACATCCTCAGTTTTAACTGAGATGTTGCCGAAATTTCCACTCACTCACCTTTTTAATTAATCATTAGCGTTTATGTTAAGTATTTTCCCTTTTCTTTTTATGTAACACCCGAATTTCCTCTCTTCCTTCACGATTCAGGTTTCGTTTAAGGGGTTGGAAATTCAGGGGTGTTACACCTAGTGTAGTCAAACTCCAAATAAACATCCTCTTAAGGAAAAGTCAACATATTTGCTAATTCAATAATTAAGAGATTACTAATTTTAGAAATTATGATTATGGGCTTAATTATATTACTCGTAGCGCTAATTCTCTACGTGATTATCCAAAAATAAATTATAAATCTTGTAATTTTTTTTAGCAATTTGTATTTTGTTTTATCATCTATTAATACTATCTACTTTATTTTTATTTATGATTATATTGTGCTTGTTATATCTGAGATATTAAATCAGGGGGAGATAATACTAATATTGCTTTAATATCTTTAATGATACACAAATCAGTAAATAACCTTGTCAGTTTCTCAATTGTAGAAAATAATAGCTGATCTCAAAAAGAGAGAATTCAATGCCTTGAAATTAACAGGAAATAATTTTATACAATGGGCTTTAGATTTCAAATTATATCTAAAAGGAAAAAATTTATTATACACAATAATTAAACTTAATCCTGCTGACAAAGGAAAGGGTATTGAAATAGATCATACACAATAATTAAACTTAATCCTGTTGACAAAGGAAAGGGTGTTGAAAGAGATCCCATAAAAATTGAGGAAGATAATGCAAAAGCTGCATGAGACATCATTTAACCGGCAGTCTCAAACACGAATACACCAATTATGAGGACCCAAAATTACTTTGCGAAGAGCTAAATGAAAGATTTGGCCATAATAAAAGTGTACTTCTCCCAAAGGCCATCGATGAATGGCGAGAGTTAAGATTTCAAAATTTCAAATCAATTAGTGATTATAATTCAGCCCTTCATCTGATAAAATCAAAATTAGTCTATTGTGGACAACTAATAACAAATGAAGAAATAATAGAAAAAACGTCATCAACCTTTCACGTAAATATCATTTTGTTACAACAACAATATCGTGAAAGACATTTCAAGAAATATCATGAATTGCTAAAAACACTTCTTGTTGCGGAACAAAATAATGAATTATTATTAAAAAAAATCACAACAAGAGACCTGTAAGGTCTATGCCCTTTAATGAGACAAATATGATTGAGAAGAATGTGTGCCTTCGAGGTCGTGGGAACTATTTCATAAGAGGCAGAGGTCGTGGAAAATATCACGAAAAAAGAGGCATGAATACTTTTGAACAAGGAAATTTCTATGGCCGTGGTCGTGTTCACGGACTTGGTCGTGGTCACGGACGTAGCCACATTTATGAAAGAAATATATTTGCACCCGGAAATGATAATTTTAAACAAATCCAAAAACAGAAAAGCACATGTAATAGATGTGACATGACTAGACATTGGGGGCGAACTTGTCGTACCGCCAAACATTTAGTAGATTTATATTAAGCTTCCTAGAAAAACAAAGGAAAAAGGGCAAAAGAAAATTTTGTAAATGAAGCAAGTACATTTGGACTCACCTTAGATGTCTCCGATTTCTTTTATGAGGATGTGAACCTCCACAAACTTAATCCCCAAGAAGAAGATAATTACATGTTTTGAGATGACTGGATGCATTTTCTAGTTTTCTCTAACTTGTTTTCCTTTTTTTTTTTTTAATTTGATAAGTTGTAATTCTCTACTTATATTTTTATATTGAGTATTCTGGTTTTATATTAATAATATAATTTTTTTTTCTTCTCTTGTCTTTGAAAAAGAAATGTCAGTAAATGGATCAACATTTCATTGCCTCCTGGACAGTGGAGCAACACATACAATATTGAAAAATCGAGAATATTTTTCAAACTTAAAATTGTTTCATGCAAATGTCAATACCATATCAGGAATAACAAAATTAATTGAAGGCATTGGAAAAGCATGCATCATACTCCGTATGGGGACAAAATTAGTAATAAATGATGCACTATATTCGAGTAAATCTCGAAGAAATCTTATCAGTTTCAAGGCAATTATGCCAGAATGGTTACCATATGGAAACTGAAACCATAAATGAGAAAGAATTCTTATACCTTACAACAAAAAGTAATGGCGCAAAAATTATTCTTGAAAGGATGCCAACATATTCATCGGGGTTGTATCTCACTCATATACGTCCGATTGAAATAAATGTGATAAGACTAGACAATAAAGAGCTATTCACTCTATGGCATGACCACTTAGGTCATCCTGGCACTGAGATGATGTATAAAATAATAGAAAATTCAGTCGGGCATCCACTAAGAAATATTAAGATTCGCCAGTCAAATAGACTCTTATGCACCTCTTGATCTCTTGGAAAATTTATTACTAGACAATCAGTAAATAAGATTGTTACTGAATCTCCTATATTTCTTGAAAGAATTCAAGGAGATATATGTGGACCAATAAATCCACCATGTGGACCTTTTAGGTACTTCATGGTCTTAATAGAGGCTTCCCCAAGATGATCACATCTAAGCCTTCTATTAAGTAGAAACAATGCATATGAAAAACTACTTGCATAAATCATCCAATTGAAAAATTATTTTCCTGATTATACAATAAAAAGTATTAGATTGGACAATGCCGGCGAATTACATCTCAAACTTTTAATGATTATTTCATGTCAATTGGAATTAAAGTGGAACACCCTAAACGGTCTTGCTGAATCCTTAATTAAGAGATTGCAATTAATTGCAAGATCACTTCTAATGAAATCAAAATTATCATCATCGGTCTGGGGTTATGCAATATTACATGCAGCATCATTGATTAGGCTAAGACCTACAACTTATCATAAATATTCGCCAATGCAATTAGTAGCGGGTCATGAACCTAATATTTCACATTTAAAAATATTTGGATGCGCTGTATATGTGCCCATTGCTCCCCTTCAACGTACAAAAATAGGTCCACAAAGAAGAATGGGAATATATGTCGGTTTTGAATCTCCATCAATCATTTGATATCTTAAACCATTAACTAGTGATCAATTTCAAGCTAGATTTGCTGATTGCCACTTTAATGAGACAATATTCTCATCCTTAGGGGGAGAGAATGTGGACTTACAGAAAAGAAATATGGAACTTATTTGGAAAACAACACATTTAGAATATTTAGACCCAAAAACAAAATCATGTGAACAAGAAGTACAACGAATTGTTCATCTACAAAGTGTTGCTAACCAATTACCTGATGCATTCACAGATACTAAGAAATTTACAAAATTACATATACCAGCAGCAAATACTCCTGCTCGAATAGAAATTCCCAATGAAAAGGCAAAAAGTGATGAAATTGTTGTGCAAAGAAAGCGTGGAAGGCCACTTGGTTCAAAAGATTTAAAACCAAGAAAATTGAGAAAACAAGAAGGTGCACCAAATGATACTCAAAATGAAAGTGAGAATAAAGGAGAAAATCAAGATATCTCCAATAATGAAAAAAAATTGAAAATAATGAAACCTCAATAAATTATATTTTCTCTAAGAAAAAATGGAAACAATCTCAATCCGGTTTCGTAATAATTGCTGTGTATGTAGATGACTTAAATCTGATTGGATCTCCAAAAGAAATTGAAATAACAGCTCAATATTTGATGAGGGAATTTGAGATGAAGGATTTAGGAAAAACTAAATTTTTCCTTGGACTACAAATTGAACATTTAAAAAGTGGAATGTTTGTCCATTAGAGCAACTATACTAAAAAAGTTTTAAAACGATTTTACATGGACAAGGCTCATCCACTAAGTTCCCCAAAGGTGATACGATCACTAAACATAAAGGATGACTCATTTCGTCCACAAGAAGAAAACAAAGAAATTTTAGGCCTTTGAAGTGCCATACTTAAATGCCATTGGTGCTTTAATGTACTTAACAAATAATACAAGACCTGATATAGCATTTTCTGTAAATTTGTTAGCTAGGTATAGTAATGCACCAACAAAAAGACATTAGAATGAGATAAAACATCTATTTCGATACCTAAAGGGAACTATAGACCTTGGATTATTTTTCCAGTCAGGAAATGATGTCATACTTACTGGATATGCTGATGTAGGATATCTATCTGATCCACATATGGCCAAGTCCCAAAATTGGATATGTATTTACATATGTAGGAACCGCAATATCTTGGAAATCAACAAAACAAACTCTAACGGCTACATCCTCAAATCATGCACAACTTATAGCTTTACATAAAGCCAGTCGAGAGTGTGAATGGTTGAGATCCATGATCGGCAAACTCCAAGAAGATTGTGGTTTAAACGATACAACTAGGGCACCAACTACAATTTATGATGATAATGATGCATGTATCAACCAAGTTAGAGAAGGATACATCAGGGGAGACAGAACAAAACACTTTTCACCAAAATTATTCTTCGCACATGATCTGCAGAAAGATAAAAGATAAAAGTCCAAGAAATTCAATCATGTGAAAACCCCGTTGATTTATTCACAAAGTCACTTTCGTCAAGGCAATTTGAGTATTTAATACGAAAGATTGGAATGTGCCGATTCGAGACATATGTTAGCTTCAGGGGGAGATATGCTCACTGTACTCTTTTTTCCTTTAATCAGTTTTTTTATCCCATTGGGTTTTTTTTGGATAAAGGTTTTTAATAAGGCAGTTTAGGGCTATGAATATCATAATAAAATTTCTACATATATGTAATATATTCAAGGGAGAGTATTACAAGTGATATGATAATTCATGTGAATGTCTTGGTATGTGGAATGCTATCTTCATGAATAGTAGTTTAGTTGTAATATTGTAGGCATCTTGTACTATATATATGTGCAAGATTCTTCATTACCTAGATATTACAAGAAGGATTTAAAAAGATTATTAATCTATTATATTACTTTTCTCCTCATATTCTCCCTACCTTTTAATAAAATGTAAAATTTATTGCTCAACTCACAATATTTGCAGTTTAGTCAAATATAATATATGGCCCGGGTCAAGCTACGTTGGGTTTGATGGGTCCAACCCATTTAAAACTTATGGGACTATTTTCATATGAGCCCGCCTCAATTGTTATCGCTCCATTACACAAGTTTACTCATAACCTAGAAGAACCGTAACTAACTAGGAAGAAGAAAAGGAAATTCGCCCACTAGAATTCATCGAGTACATATCATGACACGACAGAAATATATAGTACTCTATTTGGCCTATCCCAGGACTATAAAAGAATGGGACTACACTATACTCCTCTATCCCACTGATCAGCCACATAATAGATTTCAAGATGAAAGCTTTTTAACTTAACGCTACGTTTGGTTAATGATATTTAATGCGGTAATGAAAATGACTTATAATGTAAACTTTGATCACAAATATATATATTTTTTTTTACAAATTTTCATTACCATTTAATACCAGCTCTCTCGATGGTAATGCATTGGAACGAATTTTTTATAAAGAAAATGAGATCATTGAAGTTGGACAAGAACGACCATCAAGATAGCCAAGAGATTTTTCAACTAAAATTATATTAATTTTATTTTAATTATCACCGTTTATTACCACTTACCAAACAGGTCTAAGTAAGTTATTTACTCAAATATTGCAAAATAAATAAAACATTAAAATACACTTTTCAGTTAGAAAATAATTAAAAGAGTGCACCAGAAATGTAGGCTTGTTCACCTCAAAAGAAGGAATATGATATTCTCTTATTCAACATCAACACCATTTTTTGTTGTAGATAGTGTATTTATTGGGACCACTATAAGAATTGTACAGTAGAGTACTCCATAACCTACACATTATGTACCCACTTTATCAGTTTCATTCTGTACCCAAATTATTTTCTCTATATACCACTTTTAACCTGTTCTCATATGTCGTCTATGGCAACAAAATATTTACTATTACTCCATTCATTTCAAATCAAACTATATTCTTTTGAATTGTTAAATATTAGAGCTGACTAATCTAAATTGTCGGCCAACATAAACCTTAAAATATGTTGTACACTATCTAACTCTTTCTTGTACATGAGGCTAAAGGTTCCTCTTAAAAGGAGTAAATAGAAATTTATGTTTGACATTTAGTATATATTAAATCCTAAGAAATATCACTAAGTACTATAAATAATAGTTAAAAAAAAATATATTAAAGTACAAAACCCAAAAAGGATCAAAGGGAAAGATAAAAGGTAAATTGGACAACCAAGTCAACAGGAAGCCAACTCGGCTTTCCTGTGGAGGACTCGGCTTTGGCTGCTATCCAACTTCTATTTTATCTTTTTATCTTATTTGATAAATGAGCATTGAATTATATTTCTCTTCAACTTTGATTTTGATTTGTAATTTATATTTCGCATTACTAATTTGTAATAATTTAAACTCGTAACCATTTATCATTTGGCAGATTCACACAAAACATCGCTCATCACCAAAACAAAATGAACTACTCTTGTGAAAGACCGTTTCTCAGTGTGACGGCCTCAAATTAAAAGGGTTCTTATGTTAATAATTGTATTATTTGGGCTACTAGCCCATAAATACAAAACATCTCCCAATAAGACTTTTTCACACAAGAATCCGTGAAACAAAATTTACACCATTTCAAATCAAAAACTACCCGACCTGAATATATCATAGTTAGTACCTTACTGGAAATACCAGCACTAAAGCACACAAAATCGACAACAAAACCTTAATCCCAACAATATAAAGTTAGCTATATAAATCAAAATTTAAGATTGAATTAAACAAATGAACATGATAATACAATTTTCACATAGAATTATATATCTAATTTATTTATTCTATGAAGAAAGCAAGATGAATAAAATACTAGTAATTGCTTGTATTTAATTCTAGTTTTTCAAACTAAGCCTTGTTTCCAAAAGAGAACATAAACCAACGAGTAACAATCATCCTTTTTTTGGCAAATATGAATACTCTCACTTCCCCATTGAGAATGGGACATTTAACTTCCCAATGTGTGTTTTATAAGAAATATCTTGCATTTTGAATGAGATGGAGAGAGTAGAAATTAACAAAGTAATTAAAATATTGACAAAAAATGCCGCATAGTTTGAACAAAGAAAAAATAATAATAAAGCAAAACACAAAGACATGGGCGCGATATAAGAGAAAAATAAAAATTGTTAGAGTTGTACTTTCATCCTTGGAGAACCCAATGAACTCACCATTTGATGCTTAAAAGTACCCACAAGAATCTCAACTCCTCAACATTATTATTAAACTAACCAATAATTACTGTTAAGATTATCACAATATCATACTTAAACTGTATTAATTAAGTCTGTTCTTTTTATCAGAAAATGAATCAGATTTCATCTGTTGATCAAAGAGCAAATGTCGGCTTCACGAGGCCAATACTTGAATACTCCTCCTGTGTTACCTGCATGTTCAAGAACCGGAAAGTACTGAAGGTGATGAGTTCATGCATTCCGGTAATCTTACCGACATAATGCTTTAAGACTTTAGCTCCGATATGCACCGCTAGGAAAGACACTTGAGGCATGTGGTTATTACATACACGATATTGTTATATCATTCACATGGATCATATCACAATTTTCGGACCTTTTCATTCTAACACTATTGTAATGTCCATTAGTGGTAACAGTCAAAACGGTTTGAGGCCAGGTAAATTCGAGAAAAACATATTCACATTTGAGCCCGACAATTTCTCAGGGTTTCGGATAGAGGGTAAGGTCTACAGAATCATTTAATGACTATTGTATGCATTGTACAAATAGAAATGAGAGATTTTTGGATATAAAGTACCAAATTTTAAGGAAAGAGTATTAAGCAAAAGAAGAAATACTATACAGGATTCCTTTAACAGGAGTATTACCTGAGTTGAGCTCTTCAGGTTTCGTTAGTCAGCTTGTAAACTCGTTTCGTATTTTAACAGGAGTCGGTTGTCAAATTGCAAGAAACCTGGAAAAAGAAAGAACACAATTGCATGCCCATTAAAATTATACATACATTTGACAAAATTGGATTTGTCATATTGAACTGATCAATACAAGCTGAACTGGAACTCTGGACTTAGATGAAACATATACTCCGTCCCATTAACATTAAACATTTATGAGTTCTATTTTAATCAAACATAAGCATATCTTTTGGACAAAGGTAGAAGACAACAAGCAATAAATATCTTTGAAAACAGTTCATCAAGATCAGAAAATCCGGATTACATAAAATGACTTGAGCTAGCTAAAGATTTGCCAGTATGTGTCGTGATTGTATAACCGAACACAAGTAAAGACTAAAGTGATTATCATTGCACAGTAAAGAACAACAAGAGAAGCACCATCACATTTTGCCCAAAGGGAAAGAGTTTAATCGATTCCATAGGAAGCCAAACTTAATGGTTGTTAGAATTGAAAAACTAGAATATCCAACTAAAAAACTGAATGCATTATCACTTCTCTAATCAAATCTATGTTCCAAGAATATCAACAATTTGCAAGTTTTCATATATTTGATCATGAGAATATTCTCGAAACATATCATTCAACCTGATCAAAAGCCTAATCACCATTCATCAACCTAAGATCACTTCACTTCATTTCAAAGATCCAAGTCCCTTATCTAATCATATGCACACGTAATTAAGCTATAAAAGGACGTGAATGAGCGGAATAAATACCAAAGCCAACCTTAATTGAAAGATAAGTATACCTTGATCTGAGTACTATGACGCAAAATTTATTCAATTCCATAATCTGAGAGTAGACCAAGTTATCCACAATGCATGCATTGGCAGATCACAAAAGCTGAAAACTTCCAAAAGATAATAACATAATAATCTGTTACAGACAATGCAAGTCCCTTCTCAGATTCATAGTTCTTTGATTTCTCATTATTAATATAATAACCTAGCATTTTCTATAACGAGAATCATGCCTAGGCGGGATCATTAAATGGCATTAGATTAGTAATGAAAATGCGAGTCAACACGGGAGAAATAGGGTTCTTAAAGCCAAATCAATGATGTGGAACAACAATCGCATCGCAAAGAAATGTAATGAAGTTGAAATATATGTAAAATGCAAGAATAAAGTGAATAGAGAAAGGGAGCTCCCTTCAGTCCAAGCATAGAAAGAGAGGGATGAAATTATCTCCCGCATCATTCATGCAATCACAGTAGCACCTCCTTGCATAATTCTCAGATCAGATATCTACCCAGTGTTTGAACGAATGAGTCGGCAGATAATTCAAAACCCCCTTTTCCCGTCCATGAGTGGGCTGAAGGAAGCTCTCTTATAAATCAATTGAGGAAACCTTGTACATGCAATCAGATCATACATAATTATTTTACTTAGATCGATATTAGCTTCGTTTTACTCACCGATTAGATTGAGGGAAAGACTAACACAACAGAAGATATTCGGAAGATAAACTATGAAGGAAGAAATAATCATCCATTATTGAAAATCAAATTAAGACGAGAAATAGTCAATTGCAACTACACATAGAGTACTATGTTTGAATAGAATAAAAAGATGTAAACGTCCATTCAATTAAAATTAAGTAGAGTGTAGAAAATGTCAACTGCAAATCAACAAAAGTACACAATGTAATTGAATAGAAAAATTAATGTTTTAATCGATCAAAGACTAAAAATGTTATTTCAAACAAAAATGAAGATATAATGTGTAAAGGTTTATTCTAAACCATGACTAATTCAACTATGTCATTATACTAACGCTATTAAATGACTACCCTAGCATAAGATTTAATGGTTCACGGTATCAATCTTCCTAATAATAAAGAACAACAACAATTTCAAATACTTAATCCCAAAAGATTGAAATTTTGGCACCTTTAATAACAAGATGAATTAACAAAAAATGAACTTGGAAATCATGTGATAAATACAAGAACTAACAAAGAACACATGTGACATTCAACAAACAAGACAACCCAAGATCATGAGAAGTGAGAACTCCTGGATAGATAGTTCACTAAAAAAAACCCTAACCCTAATCAGAATATTTCATTAACAAGTCATATATTAATTCTTGTACAAAAAGAGAAAATTAAGCTTAGTTTTATAATATAGTCCTAGTAAAATAAACCCAGTTTGAAAAGAACATGCAAAAGGATAGGAGAGGGATATATCAAGTTACCAAAAATATCATGGGGAGCAGAAATCACAAAAAGAAAATAGAAAAAACACAAATTTACAGCCATGCATTTAGAGATTGTAAATGATAAGACATAAACAGCCTGCAGGTGACTAGAAGAGACATAATGAACCCCACTTCTCACTTCATTACACACAAACACATAAACACAAAGAGAAAGAGAGACATCAAAGTCTTACTCCTACTTTGATTAATGAAGTGGCTAAAAGTTTAACGCTTTCCTTTCATCATTTGAAAGGATTTAACCTCATAGAGGTTTGATTCTCACCACCGTTGCCTTTAAATTTTAACCTTGACAAATGGTAGTACATTATAAAATTTATAATCCTTCCAAACTCAAGAAACTAACACCAATACTCCAAGAGAGGGAGTAAAAAATGATGCGTAAAAATGTAAAAATACACCTTTAAATATTAAAGGGACTAAAGAATCAGCACTAAATCTACTCATTCAATATTTGATACACCAACCGCATCTCAAATTTTATGGGTCACAACTTACAAGCAAGAAAAAAGACACTAAACAAAATTCCATGCGAAAAAAAAGGAAAAATATGGGTTTTTTTTAAGAAGGCAAATTACATAAATATGATTGAAATTCTGGATTAAAAAAAAAAAAAAAGAAAGAAAAGGAGAAAGAAAGAAAGTAGAGAAAGTAAAAGGGCAGAGAAGAAGCGGAGAATGAGAAGTGTTTCTTAAAAGAAAGGAAGGATGGACGAAAGGCGAAGGGTCATTGTCTTCATGAGAGTCAGAGACAGAATGCGACCATAAAATCTCACCAAATCTAACACATTTCTTCTTAATTAATCATCTTGCTCCATTTTCCTATATATTTTTTAGAGAGATGAAATACCCACAAATAACAACAAATAAAGCACCCACCTCTCCCTCTTACTTAGTGCATAGTGGTTTTCTTTTTCATTTTCATTTTCTTTTTCATCTCTCTACTGTACTCTTTCTGCAAAAGGATGAAAGACTAGAGAAAAATATTTGCAGAAGACAGGAGTGTTCAGAAAGATAATTCTGAGAGAGACTGATTGGTAAAAACATTGGTCAAATAAATAAGGAGAACTCGGAAGAAACTGGACAAAGGAGACTTGTAGTAGGGTGTTTTGTTAATTGTGCCACAATGATATAAGTGGTGTTTGTCGATTCACCATTGATTGCTGTCTGTTGATTTTTATTTGGCTTATTTAATTAAATAATATATTTTGTTTTTATTGACTTTTAAATTTTAAGTTACCAGAAAAAATTAGTAATTTATGTAGATGTTTATTAAATTTAATTATGGATTGTTAGTTGTTTATTACATAAAAATGGGTCAATAAGTTAAAAGTCTACCAAAAAAACTAACTGGAGTAATTTTTTTTATTTAGCGAGTTACACCTTTTGACGACTTAACTAGAAATAACGCCAAACTCGTATCACCTGACTATCGATAGTTAGCTTTGCCTTGATTATTATTTGTGTCTTTATGATTGTTATCCATGTTTCTTTAGTTTATTTTACTAACCTATATAATTCTTTTTTCTTGTCTAATCTTGCTACTTGTTTTATTACTTGTTTACAGTTACAAGTATTTTTCAAGTCGACGGTCTTATTAGTGGCAACTTTTAAATCTCCTTCAATAAGGGTATAATATGTCGTCTCTCATCCCTTTTCAAACCCTTATTATAACTTTAATGAGAACGATATATTGGATATATGATGATAGTGGTTGTTGATTTATTAACGTATTAGATTAAAAATTGAGTTAACAAGCCAAAAACAAAAATAAAAATTAAGTCGTTCAATAATTTTTTTTTATTTTTGTTGCATGGTAGGCCGAAGAAAGGAGAGAATTACGTATTCCAAAAAAGTGGTATTTGCTCTAGGCAACACTCGTAATTAAGGATAGTGAACGGGTAATACCAAGTATAGCTTGAACTTGGAGCATGGAGGGTAGTGATAGTGGTAGCGAACTTATCAGTTTTGACCATTAAATGCTTTTACAAGTTCAAGACAAACGGAGACTCGTAGCGTTTTTCATTCATTTAGTACATAAGGATGCTGATTTGTTTTTCACTTAAACTCACATACTTTTGCTACAATCTGATTGTACCATGTTAGTTTTTGCCCTTGAGTTTTTACCTTTCCTTTCTCCTCAGTGAAGAAAACCCGCCAAATTGAATCATATACCTTTCGAAACTTCTTTTAGTGGTTCTCATATTCACAAATAGAGGTACTCCTACAATAGCTAGGCACTCTCCATATATACTTCGGTGTTTAAAAAATGATTGTTAGTGGTTTATTTTTGTATTGGTCGTTGATTTTTTTAGTTGGGTTGTTGACTCGCAAAAAATACTACCAATTTTTTTGGTTATCTTAACTAGCCGAATAAATCAATTATTTAGGAAGATGCTTAGTAGAGTTAGATATTTGTTGGGTAGTATTTAAGATTTTGCTTAAAATCAATTTAATTTAGTTTTAAAATAAAATTTATTAAAATGAAGTTAAAAAAACAAAATGAATCAAGTATTCTATTTAAATTAGTAAAAAATTTGTTTACGTTATTTTTCTCCAACTTTCTTTTTCTCCTATAAATCCCACTCACTTCCTTTAATTAAGGACGTAAATTCAGTGTTCGGTTTGAATTAGATACAAATTCACATTAAAAAAATTCAATTCAATTTTGATAATTTTGATCAATTTCCAAATAATAATAATAATAATAATAATAATAATAATAATAATAATAATAATAATTTGTTAATTGTTAAGAGTAAGATATATATTACCATTAGTTAAGAGGACAATGTGATGTCCGAACGTTTGAAATACTATAGAAATGAAGTGGGTTATCTTATGGGTGACCACTTAGTAGTGAATATATTCAAATAGTCATCATTTGCAAGTTTATATTTATACTCCATGGATTATTTGAAGCACTAAAAAATTAAGCATTAAACATGTGAAATGACCAAAAGAGAAAGTTGACCAATTTTTGGTGCTCACATTGTATTGTGTCCCCAACAGCTTGGTGGCAGACATCTCAATTCAAACTTATTTTCATGGCCGATTACTTTCATGTCAATGACAGCTTTACATACACTTTTTTTTTTTTTTTTTTTTTTTTTTGTAGTTCAACAATTTACAACTAAAGGAAACTAAGTTAGTTAGTATTCACACCATAACTTAAAAATGACTTGTAGAGTTGTAGTTAGTGCTTTGTCTCAATTTTTTTTTTTAATATTATAAAGGATGATACAATAATGATAGAGAAAAAACAAGGCTACATAGCTATTTGGAGTATTATAATAGTGTCGAGAAGATTTTCGAAAAAATTAAGATAGTGTAAAGGTATATGAAAACGACGATGTATTAGAGTTCGAACAATGTGTTTCAAACTCCAATATTACCAAGATCGAGTGTATGAGGTTTTGTGACAAACAAATTACGCTATCAATAAAATCGATGTTTGTAGGAGAAAATAAAGCAATAAAACGACACAAAGATTTAACGAGGTTCACCCAACTAAGGCTACGTCCTCCGGTGTGTAGTATCTCTTATATAATCAAAAGGAGTTTAAAGAACTCTCAAATATGGAGAATTACAATAGAGAAGAGATATAGGCTAGTGTTTGGCTTGAGGTGTATTTTTATGGATGTTTTTTCAATGTGATTGAGAGCTCTCTATTTATAGGAGAGATCACACTAGGTTACATTAAGTACATTAAAGCTATGATTAAATGATAATGAAACATCCCTAAGTACATGAAGAGTCATAAAACAACATTCTAGAATATCAGAGACTTCGCTCGACCAAAGCAGAGGCTCGCTCGGTCGAGCAATCTGGTCGAGCGGACTTCAGGAAGTTTCTGGTTGCATTCTGTCTGCTCGCTCGACCCAACCTGAAGCTCGCTCGGTCGAGCGAGCTGGTCGAGCGGCCCTTCAGAAGGCTTCTGACAGTATTGCTCGACTTGCATAGTAGAGCATCTTGATTCAACCTTTCCACTTTTTCATTAAGTCCCATAACTCTCACACTTCATTACCTTATTAATCCATACTTAATCACCATCATAAATCACAATAATCAACTTAATACACCAACTTAACACATTCATAGGATTCCATCCCAAAGGTCACACATTAATGCACCTCATCAAATGTGCACTCAAGTCATACTAATCACAACAGTATAAAATAATTATATTTTAGATCTTTTGTTAAATGGATATCTCAAATATGTTTGTTATCATGATTGTGACCGTTAATACATTATTACACTTTATTGTGACTAAAACCAGCTTACTCTCTTAGAGAAATATGTGGGGCAAGTGGTCACTCAAGACGCCAGTTTAATGTGCATATAGTTTATATATATTTTTAATATAGTTAATTTAAATATATTTGTTAAAATTAATAATCTTATTGTTAAAGTATTTTGAATTGGTAGATGAGTTGTTCAATCTTTTTCACAAAAAATAAAATTAGTTATTGAAAATATGAGATTGTAGATTTGTTTCATCAGCTGGTCTTGGACGAGACGGCCTCATAATGAGATTGTCAATTTGGACCGACCCAATTCGCGCGTGTAATAACCTGGACATTGTTTTCATTTTCTGAGCATTTTCAATTTTGATCTTAAAGATATCAATTTTGACATTAAAGGTATCATCATAATCATCCTACCCAGTACATCCCATTCATAGAAAACTAAGGCCGGGGTTTGGGGAGGGTAAGACGGCGACAACTCATACCATAAAGGAGAGCGCGGCCAAAGGAGTCCCCCTGCTCGAGGAAGATAAAGAGACATAATAACACGCGAAAGATAACTTAAAGGCCTATAAAAATAAAAGAAGGACCACTACAAAAAGAAAACAAAGAACTAATAGAAAGAAAACGATAAAAGCAAGAGGTTAAGGACACTAAAAGGTAAACTAAGAGGACATCAGTAATTAAAGACATGGATATGACGTCTCCAACTGCTCCTATCCCTAGTCAAGTCCGCAGAGAGGTTTAATTCATTCAAGCCAACTCTCATTTGCTCATCCCAAGTTCTCTTAGGTCTCCCTCGACTCCTCTTAACCTCTACTATAACGCTTTCTACCCTCCTCATAGGGGCGTCGAAGGTCTTTCTCTACACATGACCAAACCACCTCAATCTATTTCGCATATTTTTTCAGATATAGGGGCTACCCCTAGTTTGTTCCTAAACTCTTGGTTCTTAATTCGATCCATCAATGTGCGCCCACACATTCACCTCAGCATACGCATTTCTGTAACTTTCATCTTATGTTCAAAAATCTTCTTTACATGCCAACATTCGGTCCCATATAGCAGAGCAGATCTGATTGCTGCCCGGTAGAATTTTCCTTTTAACTTGCTTGGGAATTTCCTATCACATAGCACTACGGTGGCTGCTCGCCACTTAAGCCAACCCGCATGTATACGATGATTTACATCTCCGTCAATTTCCCCATCCCTTTGAATGGTCGATCCCAAATACTTGTACTTGGTTGTACTCTTAACAACTGTTTCATCTATGGACACCTTTGGTTCACCTACCGGTTGTATCCCACTAAAGTCACAGCGCAAATACTCGGTCTTTGTACGGCTAATGCGCAATCCTTTACCTTCTAAAGCTTCCCTCCACTCATCCAATTTGTTACTAACCTCCTCTCTAGTTTCTGATACAAGCACTACGTCGTGCGCGAATATCATGCACCACGGTACCGTCTTCCAAATAAATTTTGAAATCTCTTCCATTATGACAGTAAAAATGAAAGAGCTTGGAGCCGATCCCTGATGTAGTCTCACTTTAACCAGAAAAGGCTCTGTTATTCCCACCGGTGTTTGAATGCTAGTCAAAACTCTATCATACATATCCCATATAGCCTCAATGTACACTGAAGAAATACCTCTAGCCTTGAGGCTATCCCAGATGACACGTCGTGGTATGCTATCATACGCTTTCTCCAAGTCAATGAACACCATATGCAGATGTTTCTTTCGCTCCCTATATTTCTCCATCAGTTTTCTCAAAATATGAATTGCCTCAATGGTTGACCCCTGGCATAAAACCGAATTGGTTCTCTCTAATCACCATTTTCTGTCTAATTCTCCCCTCTATCACTCTTTCCTACAATTTCATTGTGTGGCTTAGAAGTTTGATACCTCTATAGTTGCCGCATACTTGCGCATCACCTTTGTTCTTAAACAGAGGTACTAGTGTGCTATTCCTCCACTCTTCAGGCAAATGAATATTAAAGAGGTTAGTCAGCAAATGAATGCCCTCTTCTCCTAAACCCCTCCACACCTCAATCGGAATGTTATCTGGCCCGACTGCCTTTGTTCTCCACATCTTTTTGAGAGCTTCTCTTACCTCTCCTGTGGTATTATCACTCGTTGACCCATATTCCAGTGGTCTTTGGACGTCAAAAATTTGATTATCCGCCTCTTTTGGCCCCCTAGACTTATTGAGTAGCTGGGAGAAGTACTAGAGCCATCTGGTTTTGATCTCCTCTTGTCTCAGGAGAACTCGTCCCCCCTCATCCTTGATGTATTTCACTGCCTCTAAGTCTTGCTGCTGTTTGGCCCTAGTCCTCGCCAACTTAAAAATCTGCTTCTCCCCCTCTTTGGTATCAAGCTTACGATATAAGTCCTCATAACACGGTTTTTTTGCCTCCGTTACTACTTTCTTTGCCGCCCGCTTTGCTTCTTTATAGCTCACTCTCTTTCCAATCATATCCTCCTCTTCCGTGCATACCATAAGTTCCTTAAATCTCTTGTTTTTATCTTTTTTTCCACCTCATCATTCCACCACCATGATTCTTTGAACACTTTTGGTTTGCCCGACGACACCCCCAATGTCTCTTTTGCCACTTTTCTAATGGTTTTTTCCATGTTCACCCACAATTCATTCGCATCCTTTGATTGACTTGGAAAGCCCAATAAACTTATCTTGCTTGATAGGGTTGTGACCATATCCCTTTGAGTCTCCCCCACATGATCTTTCCCTTAGACTTGACCTTCTTTTCTGCGATTTTCTTCCTCATCCTGAAAACCAGTACTAAAAGTGATATAGGTTGGCTATGTATTAAACAAGAACCAAACTATAAACACACGTTTATATTTTGAAGTTTCGAATTCAATAAATAAGGTTGATTAGTTTCTATTGTAATGGAATTGTTTTGTGATTTTTGTGGTTTGAAACAAGGAAAATTAAGAAAGATATGTTGATTGAACAACTTAAAAATGGCTGAACCAAAGGTTTAATTTCGATACAGAATTCACCATGAAATTAAAGCTATGGGCTCCTAAGAACACATTCAATCTTTAGCCAAAAGAATGAAAAGCAAAGGAACTTCAACCTACTTTCAACTACTCCAAGTAAAAATTAAATTGCAAAGGAAGAACAAGAAATGCTCAAAGGTTGTTTGTATCAAAGATTTAAAGGAAGTGAATGAATTACAAGAGAGCAAGTAGCCTATTTATACTAAAGAGTTCAGCTGCCAAAGATTACAACTTGCAAGCTCCCAACAGCTATATTTTTAAATTTAGTGGATAAAAGCAAGTCTCCAACAACTATATATTTTTTTATCTAGAGGATATTTGGAAATAAAGTGATTGGCTTGATTTGAATTGATTTGCAAATGTCCATCAATAATCTTCATATATCCTTGATGATTTTGAGCCATTTTGTTGATTTTATGGCTGAATGTTTTGCTTCGATTCTTGCTTCGCATGCTTTGTAAATTTCGAATCCATTTGAGTCAAAAATAAATACTAGACTTATAAGAAAATTACAACTCAACTAACTAAACATGAGACATGATTAAGCTTGATCCTAAACCTGGCTTAATCATCTCTAAGACTTTTTATTGTAAAAGAAAACAAAAAGACTCAAATATTCGAAATAAAATAAAAGACTTAAATAATAATACGACCCAAAAAAGAAGACTTAGTTTATGACTAAGAAATTAAAGGACTTCAGTTTTTGACCTTGAATTTGAGCGTCTTCCATTTGATGTATCATTATATTAATCTTAGCTAGCTCAGGAGAACTAGATGTAGGTGATCCTACATCAAAAAGCCTGTGTTGGGTGGGCATCTCCGTACCCAACACCACCTTACAATCCAAGCATAAGGCCCGATCTCACTTGCGCACTAAGAAATAGTCAACTTGGGTTGCATGCCCGCCGCTCTTGTAAGTGGTCAAATGCTCGTCTTTCTTTCTAAAGATCGAGTTTTCTATGACCAAATCTTTTCCTAGCGCAAACTCCAGTAGATTCTCTCCACTCTCGTTCCTTGCCCCCAAACCAAACCCTCCATGTACCGAGTTAAAGTTGCCTGCATCTCTGCCTATATGTCCGTTAAAGTCTTCTCCTAAGAAAACTTTCTCATCTTCCGGGATAGCTCTCATGAGGTCTCCTAGGTTATCCCAGAACTCGCACTTCACCTGCTCATCGAGCCTAACTTGGGGCCCCTATACACTAACAAAGGATATGATCTCTTCCCCCACTACTATCCTAACTAGCATAATCCTGTCACTACATCTCCTTACTTTTACCAATTGCTTCAGGATATCATTAGAAACTAGGATGCCAACCCCGTTACGTCTGTCGCCAGACCTGCGTACCACAACTTCTATCCCTTTATACCTTTTGCTTTTTGTGTCTTCCACCTAGTCTTTTGAACACATGCTATATGAATCCTGTATTTAGAAAGCTCATTTGTCAACTCCAATGACTTGACTTCTAGGGTATCTATGTTCCAAGTCCCCACTCTTAGTTCTAGATCTTGCTTACGTTGCCCTCCCTGACCCCTTCTCCTTGGATCTGACCTTAGGTGACCATAATTGCTTCCTAATTCTATATTAAGCTACTACAGACTAAGGTAAAAGTTCAAAATTGATATAATTGATATCTTTAAGGTCAGATTGATAAATGCTCAGAAAATTAAAATGTTATTACAAGCGCAAATTGGGCCGGTCCAAATTAAAATGTCATTATGAAACCGTCTCGTCTAAGTTTTTGTGTTGTTTCATAGCCTTATGAGTCTCATGAAAATGCTCTTGGAAAATAAATTGGGCTAATGACCAGCAAAATGTTTGAAATATATTCTCAAAAGAACCGCTTTGGACTAAGAAACGTAATGTAATTTAACGCTCAAAGTAATTATTAGTTTTCTAAGAATCTACGTAGAATAGTAGATAAAAAATTTTATATATAAACAAAACAACTTATATGTTATTTTTGATCGTAAAAACAATATTAAATCATAATTAGAAACAACTACAATTTAAAAGAAGTTCTGGTAACAAAAGGGATTTTTATGCATTTGAGGGCCCATTTTTTTTCTATGGAACCTTACAATGGCACTTTTAGTTGGCCATTAAAATTAATCCCAACTGAAATAGACAGACTTTCTTCTACCCATTTGTTCTTGTGTCTATTTTTTTAAAAAAAAAATTGTCTTGAATAATCTCATTTCTTGTTCATCTGTTATCAATAGTTTCTACTATTAATTATTTCTAAATAAAATCCAACCTTTGTATATTTTTTGCTGACAGTACCTCTTGTCACATTTTAACCGACTAATGTAAATACCTAATAGTCGTTACACTCACTCCGTTTTCCTTATGTTTCTTCCTTGGCCTACCCTTACTCTTTAGCAATAGTAACGAGGGGTGCTGTAAGCAAAAAATATATAAAGATTAGACTATTTAGAAATAATCAATAGTGGGAATTGGTCACATCATATGGGCAATAGTGGAATTATTCAAAACAATTATTTTTTTATTGATCTTTTTAATAGTAACCAAAGGTGATTTTCTTTTTGTTACAAGCGAGGATGTATTAGGTATGATGATGGTTAGGTGATTTACTTTGATATAACCAGCAAATTAACATGACTTTATGATCTGAAAAGGCATGCATGTATAAGATATATGATATATACCTAAAATATCTAGGAAAAAAAAGCACTCGCACTAGTTATTATGTAGAATTTCTAAATGAAATCCAACAATTCTAATTCAAATGGAAGCACAACTAGTCCTATAATGCTAAGAGAAAAGGATGGTTCTATGCACCAAACCAAAGCAAATTAGGTTCCCCGCGCAAAAGTGCAAAAAAAAGGGCACACAATATACGCACTGGAAAGAAGTGAGGTCCAAATGATCATCATTTTAAAGTTTAAAATAGACAAGTAAACAAAAGTGGCTCATAATATGGTCCAGGGGGTTTCATCTGGGATTTATCGCGGCTACACATTCTTCTAGCTGTAAATTGAACCTGCTGTTCCCCATCAAACCATCAAAAGGATTATCTGACCCCACTCGATGTGCCCAACAATGTTAGTTGCTTTCATGGGTACATAGCTTATCAAATATCAATAGTAATACTCCAGTGATGTGATCGTTACCGCAATCACAACAAAACTACATCATCGTGACCGTTACCGCAATCTCGTAAGAAAATCGTATTTTTGCACTATGGCTCACTTACATGGGAGTTACTTTTCCATTGCTTAAAATAAATGCTTGTATCGGATTATTTGACGATTCCTAACACCATCTTATTAAATTTCTTAGTTCAGCTGTTCTAAAAAGTAGGAAATCTATTATACTTTTTCCAGAAACTTGTGCAAAGTTGGATGCCCTGGACAATTCATCACAGATTCTTATTGAGTAACATACACTGAATTACAAACCAGAATAAAAAGCCTGTAGTATGAGGGTAACTCTTCCATCAGCCTCTCCAGTTATCTTTAAGTTTCCGTATTTCTCGAAGAGCTTCTACAGCAGAGTTCGAACCCACCTTTTCCTGTAAAGTTCAATGAAAACATGCATGATTAAGTACGAGGCACAAAATAAAATACATCAAACGATAGCTTGGAGCTCACAATTTCCGTCCCAGACCAAAGGTTCAGTATCAACAGTGGGATCAGTATGTTCCTTGTATTTCTAAAGGAAATAAACAAACATACTCCACAATTATTCATATTCCATATGGTCGAACTTGCCTTCATTGATTGATGTCAGACTTTAGAAAATTTTTTGTCTAGAATATAAACACCTTTTAGAGCAAATATAACAATTAGTCGGTGTTGTCTTTATATTCTGAGAAATTGACAATGAAAACTAAATCTGACAAGGTGCTAGGAATTAGGGAGTTACAGAAAATTAACTCAAGGAAAATGTATTATTGCACAGTGGAATAGCAATACAAAGGCCTTCTTTCGAGAGGAAGGTGCTCTCCCAGTGATACTAGGTGTATAATATATTGCCTGCTTCTCCCTTCTACCCCATCCTCTATTATATAGTCAGATTCATAACAAAATTTCTTAAGTATACTCTTAACAAGGCAGCTAGGCTAACAAACTCATAACAACTTTTCTTCTAGATTTACTATATTACCCTTATCCCCAAAACTGAAATCATCTCCCGGTTTAGCAATCAATTGGTAGCTTCAACCATCTTCTAGTAACTTCTTGTTGGGCCTTCTAGCATAAGTGAAGCGGATATCTGTTTTGGGCTGGTTTCTTGCAATACCCCCCACCCAAAGATTCACCTTGTCCTCAAGGTGGAAGTTAGGATATCTGAGGTGGACTTCCTCAAAGGACTCCCACTTCAAAATCTTGCAAGCCCTTCCAGTGAATCAGGACTTCCATATTGGCTTGAGAATTGCGCACCCCAAGCACAGCCCAAGGTTCCACCTCTAACACCAAGTTAGCAGATAGTTGGGCAGGGGGATTGGTCGGTTGATGCCCTGCTCCTAAGGACTTCTTGAGCTGAGAGATATGAAAATCGGGATGAATTTTGGACCCTGGGGGAAGTTGCAACTTGTAGGCAACCTGTCCAATCCTTTCTAGCACAGGATACGGTCCATAGAATCGAGGTGAAAGTTTCTCATTAACACGCTTCACTAAGGACTATTGTCGATACGGTTGTAGCTTCAAGTAAACCATATCGCCTACCTGAAGAAAACCCTCCCGTCGCTTCTTATTCTCATATTGCTGCATATACACTTGGGCTTGTACCAGATGAAACTTCAAATCATCCAAAATGGCATCACGTTCTTGCAATTGCGTTTCTATTGATGACACAGTTGTGTGGCCAGCGGAGAATCGAATCAAATGAGGGGGATCCCTGCCATATACGGCTTTGAAGGGGGTGTAATTAGTGGCGGTATGGAAGGAAGTATTATACCAATATTCAGCCCAAGGTAACCAGCGAGCCCATGTGTGTGGTTAACCATTCACAAAGCATCTCAAATATGATTCTACGCCTTTGTTGACGACCTCAGTTTGGCCATCTGTCTGAGGGTGGTAAGCCGTACTACGCAGAAGTTGAGTGCCTTGTAATTTGAATAGCTCCGACCAAAAGATGCTCAGGAAAACCTTGTCTCGATCTGAGACAATGGAGCCGAGTACTCCATGTAACCTCACGACCTCGAATATGAATTTTTGGGCCATGTTTTGAGCAGTAAAAGGATGCTTAAGTGGAATGAAATGTCCATACTTGGTCAGTCTATCTACTACCACGAGTATAGTATCCCACCCTAAGGACTTGGGTAATTTCTCAATGAAATCCATAGAGATGTCCTCCCAAACCCTCTTAGGAATTGGTAATGGTTGGAGGAGTCCTAAAGGAGACAAGGTGGATAGCTTGTTTTGCTGACAGACATGGCAGTGCTGCACATAGTTGGCCACGTCCTTCCTCATCTCGAACCAGAACCATTCCTCGGCCAAGTGCTGGTAGGTCTTGAAGTCACCAGCGTGCCCTCCTACCAAGGAATCATGGTATTCTTTGAGTAATTTAGAGGTGAGCTCACATTGTTTTGGTATCACTATCCTCCCTTTGTACTTTAAAACCCCATTTTCCAAAGAAAACCATTTTGGTGTTCCTTCTCCCTTTTGAAATTGAGTTATCAGTCGTTGCAACGTGGCGTCCTTCGCTATGAAAGCCTGCACATATCCCATTGTAACCCACATGAAGCTACCAGAGCGCTACATGTAACCTCGGGGCTGTGTTGGCGTGATAGAGCATCGGCCACTTTGTTCGTAGGGCACGGTTTGTAATGAATTGCAAAAGTGTAACCCATCAGCTTACTAACCCATCTTTGGTATGCTTGCCCCACCTCTCTTTGTTCCAAGAGGAATTTAAGGCTCCACTGATCAGTGCGTATAATGAAGTGATGACCCAGCAATTAGTGCCTCCATTTCTCCACCGCAAAGACTATAGCCATGAGTTCTTTTTCGTATATAGGTTTACCCCGATTTCAGATGCCCAGAATCTTGCTGTAGTATGCGATGGGATGCCCGGATTGTAGTAAGACAACCCCTAACCCATGCCCGGAAGCATCTGTTTCAATCACAAAGGGAAGAGAAAAATTAGGTGCTGCTAAGATAGGGGCGTTTACCATGGCCGTTTTTAAGGTGCTAAAGGCTGAGGTGGCGGCGTCAGTCCACCCGAAATTTTCTTTGCGTAGTTGATCAGTCAATGGTGGAGCAATCTGAGCATACCCTTTGATAAACTTGCGATAGTATCCTGTTAAGCCAAGGAATCCCCAGAGTTGCTTCAAGTTCGTGGGTAAAGGCCAATCCAACACGGCCTGTATCTTGGAAGAATCAACTTCCACTCCGGCTGCAGAAATCACATGACCAAGATAGGCCACCCTTTCCTTCCCCACTTCACATTTCTTGAAGTTGGCAAAGAGTTGGTGGTCTGAGAGAACCTGCAGGACTTGGGCTAAATGTCCCTTGTGTGTCTCAATACAAAAGGACTATATACCAATATATCATCGAAGAACACGAGTACGATTTTACGCAGGAATGGCTTAAATACGTCATTCATAAGGGATTGAAATGTAGCCGGAGCGTTGGTTAGCCCAAAGGGCATGACCAAGAACTCGTAATGACCCTCATGGGTACGGAAAGCTGTCTTATGAACATCTTCGGGTTTCACTCGAATCTGGTGGTAGCCAGATTTCAAGTCCAGTTTGGTGAAAATGGCCGAACCCCCCAATTCATCCAGTAACTCATCAATGACGGGTATGGGAAATTTATCGGGGATTGTTTCTTTGTTTAAGGCCCTATAATCTACACAAAAATGCCATGACCCATCTTTCTTTTTCACCAATAAGACCGGACTAGAATACGCACTGGTTGAAGGTTGAATCACCCCTGCTCTGAACATATCTGCAACTAGTTTCTCAATCTCATTCTTCTGAGTTTGCGGGTATCTATAGGGTCTGACGCTGATTGGATTAGCTCCGCTACGCAGTATTATGGCGTCTTCAATGCGTCGTTGTGGGGGTAACCCCTCGGGTAGGTGAAACACGTGGGTAAATTCTTGTATTAATGACAGGAACTCTTTAGGGATGATTGGCTCTGACTCCCTTCCCCCAATTGGCTCAGTTCCAGGAGATACCCTTGTCCCTCCTTTTGCAGAGTTTTGATCATGGCTCTGAGATATTCCCGTTCGACCCAGATACGGATCACCCTTTAAAGTGATGGTTGTTCCTCCCAACTGAAACTTCAATGTCTGTGTTTTCCAGTTGGTTGAAATGGTGCCCAATTTCTCAAGCCATTGAATACCCAGGATTACATCCGAACTTCCCAAAGGAAGAATCAGAAAATCTTCGACGATAGTGACCCCTTGAAGGTCTAACACGACGCCTTTACATACCCCTTCCCCTTGTACTGTATCACCGGTACCCAATGTCACCCCAAAATTCTTGGTTTCTGTTGGATTAAGACCAAGCTGTTGGGCTGCGAGCTTGGATATGAAATTATGGGTTGCCCCTGGGTCAATCATCACTACTACGTCGTGCTCATTCATTATACCGGCCAGGCGCATCGTTTTGGGGCTAGTTAGTCCCATTATGGAGCTCAGGGAGACTTCTGGGGTCGAGTTTGGTTTTGGGTTTGGATGGGTTGTATAGGGTTCGTCCGTACTTACCTCCGTCACAGCAAACTCGCCATCCTCCGTCGCCTCCTCCTCCTCTTCCGTGAGTAGGACGCTTAACCCACGGCGCTGACAACGATGGTTAACCGACCATTTCTCATCACAACGGAAGCATAACCCTTGCTCCCTCTTCTGCTGAAGCTCTTTCTCGGAAAGTCGCCTCACCTCACCGGAATTTTTGTAAGGATTAAGGGTGTTTCGATTCGTGAAAGGATGGGGGGTGATGGAGTTGGGTATCTGTGTTGTTTTTGAAAGAGGGTGGTTTTGATTTTGGGTAGTGGGATATGGGTATGCTCGTGGGTTTGGGTTAGGGAGTCGCCACGTGGGTGGATTTAAATTCGGCTTAGGCCTTGGGCCCAATTTCCATTTCTCCTCAATTCTTAAAGATAGCTCCATAGCCTGATCCAATGTAATCGGAACCTCAATCCGAACCTCAATCCGGATCTCCTCCTTTAATCCCTTTATATATTGCCCTTTTGCTATCTCTTCTGGTACACCATCTATCAGGGCCAATAGTTCAATGAAACGGCGCTGGTATTCCGCCACTGTTCCAGTCTGCTCATGAGCGAGCCACTGCTCGTGCAACGTGCCGGTGGTGATAGCTCTGAAACGCCGGAGAATTAGCCTTTTCAGTGCTTCCCAAGAAGGTACCGTATGGCGCCGACGCTCCCATTGATACCAAAGTAACGCATCTCCTTCCAGCGCAACAATGGCGGCTTCTAGTTGATCTTCTTCCCCCAACCGGTAACAATGGAAGAACCGCTCAGCTCTGAGAATCCAACCGTCCGGATTCATACCGTCAAACAGAGGTAGGTCAAGCTTTCTCATTTTCCAGTTTGATTGACCTCCTGGGTGACCTCCTTCTCCACTTTCCACCTGAGAATGAGAAGAAAATGGGTTATCCCATGTCGACAGCGAACCGTTCAACGTGGAACGCAGGTCTGATCGGATTTTTTCTTGGCCAGCAGCCAGCTGATTATTTAGGTCAGCTTTGAGTGTTGCCAATGCCGTAGTTATCTCCTGGGCTACACGCGCCGGTAAGCCAGCCACCTCCTGTTCCAGCAAGTCCAACCGTTGCCCGTGATTTAATCTGGCCATCTGTTTCTTCGTTTTTCTGGATAGATTCCGCTCTGATATCAATTTGCTAGGAATTAGGGAGTTACAGATTAGGAAGAACTAGAAAAATAACTCAAGGAAAATGTATTACTAATATTGCACAGTGGAATAGCAACACAAAGGCCTTCTTTCGAGAGGAAGGTGCTCTCCCAGTGATACTAAGTGTATAATATATTTCCTGCTTCTCCCTTCTACCCCATCCTCTATTATATAGTCAGATTCATAACAAACTTTCTTAAGTATACTCTTAACAAGGCAGCTAGGCTAACAAACTCATAACAACTTTTCTTCAAGATTTACTATATTACCCTCATCCCCCAAAACTAAAATCATCTCCCGGTTTAGCAATCAATTGGTAGCTTCAACCATCTTCTAGTAACTTCTTCTTGGGCCTTCTAGCATAAGTGAAGCGGATATCTGTTTTGGGCTGGTTTCTTGCACAAGGCTTTGTAAAAGAACGTGTACCAAACAGTCTTAGGTCTCCTAAAGGTCCTTGAATGAGTCTAAGTGCTAAAATTTAACAGACGAGCTGAATTTACGAATGTGCTCCTGCTAACTAGACAGCTTAATGAAGATTAGTACTGCCTCTTCAGTGGAGGGGGTTATACACTTATTGCTCATTAAGCCATCTCCGTTGTTTTTTTTAAAAGCATCTATCACCACTCCAAAACATCTCATGAATACTATGCCCAAGTAACAAAATGAATTAAGCAGGGAAAAAAGGTTAAACTCTTTAAAAACAATTAGAAGATTTCAGTAACACCTAAGATCCTTTTTCTTTCACTTTAACTAAAGATATGTTTGATATAAGGAAAATGAGTTCAGATATCATCACATAAGGCCTACCAAGTACATTTCACAACAAAAAATTATTATATAAGTTTAGACTTTAGACCAACTAAGACAATAGAAGACTGTATTAACTTTGTTGGAACTATAACTCAAGACTTAACATTAGATGAATACAGAAGTTATTGGGACACCAATGTTTTAGTCACCTTGGTAGTTGGTACACAATAATATAGCATACACAAAACTCGGTGCAGCTTACACATCACAGCAAGACAGCGAATTGCAGACGCATACAACACAAATACCTGAATCTCAGGAAGGTCAACCCTCATGAATGGATTAGTTTCTAGCTCTTCTGCTATAGTTGATGGGATAGTGGGTGAGCCCGATTTTCGCTGATTCTGAGCCCATAACAATTTTTCCGCTATCTTTGCATTTTCGGGTTCAACTGTTAGAGCAAACTGGAGGTTCTTCACAGTGTACTGCATTTTAGAGACCAAAAGCAAACTATAAGGCCCATGGTTATAGCAGAGTACAGCATAAAGAATTCAGTAATAGTTAAATTTCCTGTAGTTAGTTCAATATTTCCAGTTTTGTCATATATCCAATTTTGATGATGAGAGATCGTCATAGGCGATGCTGATATGAGGGAAGGCTTTATGTCATGTTGTCATGTAAAAAATAAAGTCTCATTTTTCATGTGAAGAACATAATACAAAAGAATTGTACTTCACTTTACTTTATTATGCTCCTAACTAAGAAATATTTTCCTCTTATTCCCCTCCAGGACAAAGTGATGATTCAAGTAATGCTGAACTTCTGAATGTTGACTTGCACTCATATTCACAGTTTTGGTGGATAGATAAAGTTGTGGTTTTAAAAGATGCAGAGAAGTCCTAGCATCTGAAATCCTACAGCTTCCACAGAAAGCCATAGATATGTTTATCAAAGAGTAACTCTACACATTCAACTGTCTTTCCGTACCTAAGCCTTGTCCAGAGACAGCTAATTTGCTTAAGAGAACCAATTGCAATCCATATAAAGTACACCACTGATAGACACCCCTGAAGAAACAAAAGTTATAAGGAAGTTAAGAAGTCCCATTTGATCGCTTGGGCATGTGGCATCCAAGGCTCTACAAACAAATGGGCGAAACTACAAAATTGCAATTGTTACAGCGCAGGTCAGAAAGTAAAAATGCGGTAACGGTCGCGATTGCGGTAATGGAGCTGCAGTTTAGAGGGTGATGCCGCTATATCATAACGCCTGAATATCCGTCGAATCTTAAGACATCCCTTGATACAGCCCAAAAAGCGGTTTTATTACACATTTAAATGTGGAAAATATTGGTTCGTTTGTTTTTAAAACCTTTACAACGTGGCCAATGCAATGCGATGTGGTCTTGTTTTTACTCTATGGCGATAGTTAAGGTTGGCGACTTGGAGTTTGTGATAGCATATGCTATTCAAGAAAAGTCTTCCAACTTAAAATCCTCAGTTTCTGAGAAGAGTAATGTAACCAGAAGTCTGAAAGTCCTACATATTGAGCATGACAAAGGAAAGAACAGATGAGAATTTTTTTTTCTCAACCTTCTTGCAAGTATGACCTTTAAGGGGCGTTTCATTATTGGTATAAAATGATGGTAAGGAAAATGAATTTTAGTGTTAATTTCATAAAATGTGTCATTTCATTCCCATGGCAATAAAACTCACATTTTCTTCACAATTTTCCAATATCACCAAATACTACATTTTCAAAGGTTAATGGATGGGAATGAATATTATGAGGAGAAAAAATTAAATACAGTAGGACAATCATAATCACTATCAAGTAACTCCTATCTAACTTAATTCCCACTATTTATTTACAGATAATCAAACGGGTCAATAAAGTTTCCAAAAAGACTTCGTCTTGGCCAAAGGGAACAAACTGTTTATATAGCAACTTGAAAACTCTTGGGCTCTTACAGTTCAATTTGGATATGCAAGGATTTTAACGTCTAACTGGACTCTGAAGGGACAACAGTCACACGGATCAAGCAGCAACAATGTACGCAATAAATCAAGCCGCGTAACCTGTGGCAACTGGCAACTTACAAGAAATGGATTTCAGACTATAGATAGTAGCTGATTTCCTATGATTATTTTTTTGGTATTTTTAGCTATCAATTTAAATCCACAACCAAAAAGGAATAAATTGGAAACAAAAAGCTATGGGAACGGTTGGTAAAAAGCAAGCTAGAATACACAGTCAAATAGTTCAAAGTTCAAACAATACAAATAATCTTTGAAAATCATTCACCTCATGACCACAATAAACTCTAGTTGGCTTTGGCAAAGAACTCAAAGTCACACAAAGTGACTGATACATCTGCTCCGCTGTACCTTCAAAAAATTTTCCGCAGCCAGCAATGAACTGTGAATACAATCAAAGTCATATTAAGACCATCAAATTTATAAAGGAAACTACACGTGGAGAATAATGAGCTCAGGCCTACTGGCTTGAATGGACCCATTAAATTAATACCATCGGCCATTCCATACTCTGCAAATGTGACGACTATTTACTTTTTCTGTCGAGAAGGTCAAAAAGACTTCAATACACAAGAGATTTCAACTAGCGATCAAGGATAGCTAATAACCTAATACAATTTAAGAAAAGTGAAAAACAGCAACGAATATCAATACAAAAGAGTGAAACCTCCTGCCATACTACCAATGTGACAACTGTTTACTTGTTCTGTCAAGAAGGTCGGGAGGACTTCCAGCACACAAGTGATTTCAACATTGGTCAAGGCTAATAGCTACTACAATTAAACAAATGCAAAAAATGGCAAAGAATCCAATACAAAAGGGTGAAACCTCCTGCCATATTACCAATGTCAAAACTATTTACTTATTCTCGAGAAGGCCAGAAGGAGTGAAGGACTCTCAATACTATCGGCTATCGCTCAAGAAAAATAACTACTACAATTTAACAAAAGCAACATGACAATGAATATCAATACAAAAGAGTGAAACCTCCTGCCATATTACCAATATGACCATTATTTACCTTCTGTCGAGAAGGCCAGAAGGACTTCCAAGTTCCAATACACAAGTGATTTCATCTATCGATCAAAGATAATAGCTACTACAATTCAGCAAAGGCAAAATGTGTGGCAAAGAATTTCAATACAAAAGTGTGAGACCTCATGCCTTACAGCCAATAGTCTTACCATAGTATCTCCAGTGAAAACAGCAGGGCTCTCGTCTTCTTTTCCAGTTACATAGTAACTTATATGACCTTTGGTATGGCTGAGCAAAATAAATGATAAGAAACATATATAAAAATTTTAAAAGAAATGAAAATTCCAGCCAAATTCACCCAAAGACCTTGGAAAAAGCACTAATCATTATGTAACACAGGAACATAGAAGTAGTGGAGACCTAATCACAATGGTATTGCTTTTGTCCCAAACAAAGATGCAAAAGTAAATCAAATGAAGAAAAAAAACCAGTATAGACTTATTTCGGTTGTTTGGAAAGGTGACAAAACTATTTTACTGTGTCAAGGCATGAGGCAAAACAAGACATTTATGATACTCCCTCCATTCCTTATAGTTGTTTACATTTGCCATCTTGGATTGTTTCATTTATTGTTCCCATAAAAAATCTTTTAATTTATAACACAAATTTTGGACATAATGAACCTTTGTTCATTCTCATTTCAATATTTTAATAATTTTTATGGTCCCCACATACCTTCCAATAACTCATTTTAACATTTTTATATTGTTCATGGTCTCTACATGTTTCCCACTAACTTTATTAAAAAAAGGAAAAATTACCAGAATGTAGCTAATAAATTTTTTTCGAAAAAAAATCTAATAATAAAAGTTTTCAAAAATACCTATCAAAATTTTTTCTTTTCCAAAGAGTACCAACCAACGATTTCCTTTAGTCGACCCTCATCTTTTTGCTTTCACTCGCAATTGACTTGCACGTGAGCTTATTAATTGGCTTATTTCCCACCAAATATTCAAGCTACTATCACTCCTTCCCCCTTCTCTCCTCTTCTTACATTGCTCATAATTTTAAACCAAAAAATTAAAGCTTAAATTCACTACAGCAAAGGGCATTTAGTTGGACATCACATCAATTGAATATTGGGTAAGTAATTATCATCATCATTTAATTCAAATGCATGGATTAAAGGCTATTGATTCTCACTCCTTCAATAACTTTCTTTCTCTCTGTTCAATCTGAAGCCTTTAGCAAGCTCAATTCATTCTTCTACTTAATTGAACTTCTTGATTTAATTCTCATAATTCATTTGGATTTCTTCGGGAATAATGGGTAAAAAAAGAATGTTGAAAAGGGGGCATCATACAGGATAACTACAAAACAAAGGTTACTTTTTCTTTTGGTTATTTTTTTGTTCGAATCTTCCTGAAATTTGTTGCATGATCTCTGAATTTTGTATTGAATTTCATTTGTAATTTAATTGGTCCTTTATAAGCAAAAGGCAGAACTAGGGTTTGATTAAGCTGATTGATTAGCTAATCATGATTGTAGCTTGATTATTGCATTGTTATTTGATGTATTGCTCACTTTATACTTAATCTTATTTTGTTTTCACTTAATTTCTGGTAGGTTGTGTTTCAATAACAGATTACAGAACTGAATATTATCAAATTTATAGCCTCATGAAATCTATAAACATAAAGGTCTATTTAGGGGATTTTGTGACAAAAAGTAACACCGCTGTGTATGATTGGAAGGGTTTGAGTTTGCAAACATTAAAGGATGCAATATGCTACTTTGAAATAGCTCATTGGTTTAAGCATGGTTGTGGGTTTGATGATGTAAGAAGGATTTGGTATAAAAGGAAGGGATAGAGGCAAGTGAGGAAGAGAAGCAAAAAAGGAGGAAAAATTGGTGGAAAATGAGGCTTTTAATGATGCACATGCAGGTCATGCGCGAGTCAAAGCAAAAGATGACGGTCAACTAACAATAGTCGTTAGTTGGTACTCTTTAGAAAAGAAAAAGTTTTGTAACGTAGTTTTTAGGTACTTTTTGGAAAAAAAAATTATTAGGTACATTCTGGTAATTTTTCCTTGAAAAAGGTTAGGCCTGTTCAAAAAAACCCGACATGCCGACCCGTAGCTTAAATGGCGGGTCATAAAATTAAAAAAGTTATAACTTATGGGTCGGGTACCCCATCTGCTTTAACTGAATCGGTTCATGGGCCGTACCCGTTGACCCGTTAATTGTAGGGAAAAGTTATCAGGATCGGGATTCTACCTAGGATCGTTGAAAGGGTAGGATCGAAATCGGTAGAATCGATCGTAGGATCGTGTGATCCTACAAATATGCATTAATGTGCTTTGGATTACTGATCATCAATTAAATTTGATCTTTTTTTATGTTTTAAGTTGTAAGTAAAAACTTATTTGACTTCGTCTATTCAATTTTAAGAAAAAAATACTTTTAATAGTCACTTTAAACTGCAAATTTAGAAAAACTTGAATTTTGTAAAAGTATTGATATAATTATTTTAAATATAAATTTTTATACATAAGTTAAATTTGGATTATATGAAAATATTTTACAATAAAACTACCCTTGTAGGATTGGATCGTAGGATCGTAGAATCGTGTTAAGATCCTACCACTTAAATTCTTGAGCTAAGTAGGATAGCACGATTCTACCACATTAAGATCCTACTTACAATCCTAATCGTTCGCCTATTTTTGGATCGTGGAATCGTAAATCAGAATCGGGATTCTGATAACTATAATCACCGCTTCACTTTAAAAAAGAAAAATGTTCTTCGAAGGCAAACCTTACTTCTAAAGTGCTAATACTATTGCTGTAATGTTGGATGCGTTGTTCCCTGTCCAATTCCATTTCTCATTCTCTTCTCCTTCTTTATTTCTTAAATCTTGTTCCTCACATGTTTTTCTCTCCTTCTTTAATTTTTCAATGCTATTAGTACTCTAGTAACAACAAATGCACCAATGACAATACCTAAATTTTTACGGTATTTGTTTTTTTTCGAGACTACATTCTGATTTTTTGTTTTTGTTCATGGATTTGTTTTTTGTTCTGATTGTTATTATTGTCGAGACTAATTTCGGATTTTTGAGACTAATTTGTCCTTTCTTCTAATTTATTTGTTCTTCATCTTATTTTTCATTCTTCTTGTTTTAGATCTCGAATTTGGAGACAATTGGAGACAATAACAAGGATTTTATGGAGATACTTCAAGTGAATGATGGATGATAGACTTGTTATTGATACCTTGATAGCTAAATATTTGATGTAATAATTATTCAATGTACTAAGTATTTTTTTTAAAAAATCCTTATATTGCTTATTTTTGCCATCCAAAAAACAACAGATAAATTATGCCACAAACTGCAGCACCAAATTCATAAAAAATGTCATAAATAAAACTGGGTACCTAGTACCTGATTTATCCGGATACCCGGATAAATCAGGTCGGGACACCGGCCGTTAAAATAGGTACCCGATAACCGTGTACTCGACTTTTCCGGTACCCAAAATACCGATTACCCGGTTATGAACGCCCTTAGTTGTGATCCCTATATTTTTTCCACTAAGTTTCTTTTAAATTTTTTTTTATGTTTATGCTCCCCACTTTTCTCCATTAAATTCATTATTCAATAAAATAATATATCCACCATCTAAAAACTTCTATTTTCCTTAATTCTCGTGAACATTCCTTGTGGGAACTTCTTTAAGGAACGAACGGAGTAAATTGCCAGATTCAAACATGTACTTCAGACCAGGCAATCCATACTTTCTCAATGACCTTGAACCCCTCCCCAAAGAAATAATAAGATTTACATCAGAGGCCATTCGACCAAGGGGAAGAAGTGAAATAAATTTCAATTTTGTGTTATCAGAAGTGTTCAATTTGAAGCGCTATTTCTCAAACTTTAAATATTTGCATAGCCCAAACTCCATAAAATAAATCCATAAACAACATTGCAATTGCACTCCTTTCGACATGCATATAGAAATTCCTTCATACCTTAATATCATGAGAACCTGGAGACAGAAGACAAGGCATCAACATTCTTAGAGAAACTAGAAAGGGTAGGCTAACTATAAAACTCGTCTAGAAAAGTCTTAGAAAAAGAAAATTACAGATCACAAACAACCATATCCATTGACAATCAATAGTTATGAGGCAATTCAAGCCACCCATTTTGATTATAAGCAGTGTTTGAAACTATTTTAAATAGATAACTCATATGTACAGTAATCTGAATCATAGAAAGAGTGGATTTCGTGTGTGTGTGTGTGTGCATACATACATGCCAACATACAAAAGTACACAGCACATACATGCATGGATGAATGGGTCTGTATTTTTTAACTTTTTTGTACAAGGTGCATGCTAAATATAGTGATAAAATGAAGAAACATGCAAGCATGGCTCCACACAGAAATACAAAAACAATCCAATAAAAAAGATATAAAAATTTATTATAAAGATATATCAAAAATTATAACATTTCAATTCAACCCTCAAAAATATTATCCTATAATCTATTTCGACAAATTTTCATATCTTGGAACGGACGAGTAATAAGATCCCTAAAAATATTACAAAATAAACCATTCTCGATAAATTTACCAAACATTCATCCATTCGTTGATCTCCCATTTTATTACGCAATTTTGTTTTCACAGTATTTATTGCAAAAAAATCCATCCATTGTAGTTGTTACAATAGGTGGAACCAAACAAGCTTCAAAAGCAAAATAAACTAATGCATACAAAGCATATTTATTTTGTTTTCATTAAGATTTGAGAAAGATCTAATTCGTTTATTTTATCAAAAAGATAATCATCATGCATATTAGCAATGTAAATCTTAAGCTAGAGTTCAACTTTTATAAGATCATGATCTGAAAAATCATGTAGATAAAACATACTCAACTTTACCAACCTAACAAGAACAAAAGGATGAAATGAACCAATAGGGCTAAAACAAGCTACGCTTTAATTATTATTATGATTGAGCTAAATTTTTTTTAGTGATATTAATCGGCATAATCACTAAGGATATATTTAAACTAATACGTAATTAATTAGTTAAAAGATGATCGATTTGTTGTACACGTTAAATGAATCTAACATCCAAAGATGATATATAATGTTTTTAGCAAGACTTGTAAAAGTAGGCGTTTCAACAATACATACATGTGTTTAGTGTATTTTAAAATGTTTATTTATCTACTCCTATAGATTAAAAACTCTTCGACATATAAGGAACAATTGAACATCATTCCTTTTGATTTAATCCCATTATTTGTTCTAAAAATCTTAGACATAAGAAGAAATTTTACAATTAAAAAGTATATCGGCATGTATAATCCAATCACCAGTTCATTTATCATGTATGCAATCTTTAGTACTCCCAATAAGTAATAAGTATTAAATAGCAACTTAATCACAAAGCATGTCCTAACTCAATTAGTTGAGCATGCACCATCCATCCTTAAGGTCACAATACTCACATATTCGATTCCAAGCAAGAGCACACAAGAGAAAAAAATTTCAAGTTGTGCCCTCATGCGGACGTGTAAGATCATGTGGGACCACCCCTAAGTACCCATGTACACACAAACACAAACGCATACATTCATTCATAAGCGCATCTAGACATGAGAAGGTCACACACTAAAAGTCAAATTAAGATAGATGTAAAGCAAAATTCTAAAATTTTTCTAAGCACACACTCTTTCGAAATGTACTTTTCCTAATCTAAGATCAAAATACTGCAACATCACATTATATAACACTAGTTCCACTTTTAAAACACAAATGCTGTGTAACGTACAAATTGTGAGCACACCTACTTACCATGGTGTATGAAGACACAATACATTAGTTTCAGCTCCAAGTGAGATCTTATCACCATTATCCATTTTATCTGTACACCCTTTCACATTGTCAATTGAACCACCAAAAACCTTGATTCCAGGAACTAGTGTTTTAATTTTCTCATTTCCACCAGCATGATCCCTATAAAAGGAAGAGTTTGACATACAAGCATAGAACATTACAATTACCATATCGAAGTGTCAAAAATTGTAAAATGTCCAAAAGCAAAGCAATTAAATCTTTAACCAAGTGGAACAAGAGAGCAAGAACTAACATTACAATTACCATATGGATTTTGAATAATTCTTCCCAAACAACGCAAAAAAATCATTTGAGTACTTAATAATAATCCTTAATGACATGGAGGCAAGTGATGAAGATTGACATCATTTTTGATAATAAACCTAAAGGAAGAATATTTGAAGAATTCAAAAACCATAAAGCCATATTTGTAAAAAGATTTGGGAAAGCATAACATATCATCATATAATATACCAAAGAAATGATAACAAGATAGCAACGACTATCACAATACCCATTCAATAACAAGAATGGTAGCAACAAGCAAAAGAAATATAAGTGGGATATTCATTAAGAGTAATTCTATAAGTAGTATACTCTTGAGAGGTACGACAAAAGAAAGCATAAAAAAGGGGATCCACTTCTCAAGCCAACTACAGGGAACGCTAGGCTTCTGATCATTCAAATTATTGGCTTAAATCTAGGTCAATAAGGAAAGATCTTCCTAATAAACTCATCCTAAATTACAATATATGATCATTTATCGATTTACAATCCCAACTCCCAAGGGAAATCTTACCAAATCTCACCGAAGGAACCAAGCAATTACTTCTAGTAAGCAAAAATTAATTAGAAATTTTGTGAGCTATCAAAAAGAAGGTAAAAATTTAACATGATCCTTTGAACACCTTCCAAGTCTTTTGCATCCATATTGTCCAAATGGCATCAGAAAATGATGTAACGCATCTTTTAGCCTTCAGACTCTTTCCATCAAATATTCAGTATTAAATGAGCAATAGGCATAGGGACTATGAGAATTATGAGAATTCAAAATAACAAATAAGCACTAGATTCTAAGTTTTTAGACTTCCATAAGGGTGGCAAGGAATATTCTGCAATTGAAGCCTATGTGCAATAACCATTAGCCAACCTGTTTCGAATTGCCACGAACTAGAGTTGCATCATAGACCCAGGAATCATCATTATAGACCATGGAGCTCCACTGTACTTCATAAATCCTTACATCCTAGTGTTAAGCTTGCTCATAGAGATAATTCTAAACTAAGAAGGTGTTCACTAGCAATCACAAGAACAATACGCTTTTAGGTTGGTAGCTTTATTATAGATCAAGGGTCTCCATTGAATTTTAGGAACGAAGCGTAACATCCTAGTGTCACACTTTCTGATTAAAAAAATGAGCTCACCCATAACTAAGCTTTCTCCTTTTAAAGAATTTTCTTTAACATCAAGGAAAAACGATTAGTCATGTTACAAATGAAATATCATGATTTTTATATAACTATGTCTATAAGCCCACCTAATCTAGAATTTATACTTGTTATGGGTTAAGAGCCCAAAAGCCACCACTACTCCTTGATTTTAGAAGATAAGTCTTTGGGAATTTCTAAACTAATTTGGGGACGACATATATTAGACCAAGCTAGAAGAGTTTTCCCTCAATTATAATATCCTCCTATCCATATGTAATAGGCTAAATGAACATGTTCCCCCAAAAGGTCTTCTACATACTATGAATATCTAGGCATCTAGCTAATTAGAATTTGATTCTTCAACTCATTTCGTCATTAAAGGGTCACACTCACTATATATTAGCTTCTTAGAAGTTCAAAAATACCCAAGATATCTTAAAGTGTAGATTGACTCAACCAGAAACCCAATGAGAATATGTACTTTATTTACATTGGAAATGCCACTAAAAATATTGCTTCTGTCAAAATTAGCTTTAAGATGGGAATTTCTAGAAAACTAAAGAAATTTCTGCATAAGAAACTAGATAAAAGGAACATCAATTTTGTAGAAGAGTTTTAAATCATTATTAAACATAAATTGCATAAAAGCTCCTCATGTTTGGGGTGTAATGAAATCTAGATTGAGAGCCAGCTCTTGCAAGTTTTATAAGATAGTTTTCATAAACAAACAAATGAACCTTATTTAGCACTATTTCCACACAATCTTTTTGTGTTTTATAATATCATATTTTGTTGATAGATTTTGAAGAGTCAAAAGCAATCGATCCCTTGACAAAAGACTGGAAGCCAGGACCAACAAGAAAAGGCGCTAAAAGGTTAATCAAGAGAATCATAAGTTATTGTTAAAAATAACCTTCAACAAGCACCTAGAAGATGGATGACCTTTATTATATCCAATAATCAATTTAATCGCTTAATATATTAAGGGTCAAATAGCTTTTTGTACGCCTTTTTTAATGACTTTTGACTTTTTAGCTAGTTGGAGTAAACAACCAAAAAAAACATGTTTCATTCATATATTGTTGTTCTATGTTTTAAACCAAAATGAAAAAGCTATTATGAGTACCTTTTTCTATTGGCTTGTTCACCTACTTATTCTCTTGAACAACCAATATTAAAATTCACCACACATCTTTATAAACAGTTTTCCTATTTAGCTATCTTAAAAGCTAACAAAATGGTCAACACTTTGAGTTGGCCAAACAAGCCTAACAAACTAACCAACAACCATTACTTAATGTCTTAGGATGTAACTCGTTGTATGCATCTTCAACTGCTCGAACTAAGTTGTCTATTGATTTTGGCATCTTCTTGTGCATAAGAAATTGAATGCTCCTAAAAAAAAAGTTCTATTATGTTGCAATCGGGGCTATTAGGTGGTTGTTGGGTCAAAAAATGTGAATCCATCTTGATGGTAATGTTATTGTCATTCAAAAAAAACCAAGGCGTATGTTGCAATCGGGGCTTAGGTGGTTGTTGGGTCAAAATAAATGTGAATCCATCTTGATGGTAATGTTATTGACATTCTTCATCATCTTGAGAAATATGTGCTCTACAATTATCTTGTTGAACGAAAATTACCTTTGGTCTCTCATTTGGCACTTTGCTTTGCTTGCTGGTATGATTTGATATATGAGCATGTTTCTTGTGGCTTGTCTGTGAACAGATTATATTGGCTTTGTCTTCCGTTCACTTTTTTTCCTATTTTTTGATGACCTTTGTGCGGGAACTATTCCCGTAAATGGGAACATCTCAGTCTTACCAACAAAGATACACTGTCCCCGATCACACCATCTTGGTCTTGCAATGCATCCCCTGAACATTACTTTTGGAATGAACTCACATGATTTGTCAGATCTATTAGGTTTTGGTTCATTCTTTGCTAAATAAACTCTTTGTGATTTTCTTGATAAATAAAACCATTTTTCATCAATGTGCACATAGTCGATTAAACATTTATATTTTGGTGTTGTGGTGATTATATCAAGTAAACTAAGAATCCAATGAATTTTTACCAATTTGTTTTCATTTTATATTTTTGGGGTACATAGAATTAGAATGAGGCATCAAATCTCCCATCATTTTCATTCTCCATACCATGGATGGTGCTAAGTCTAATTTACTCGCGAAGTCACTTATACAAATCTATCCCCCATTTGAATGCTAGCAATGTCTGCATACCCTTTTTCTACCACATTTATGATAGTTGTGATCTAAATCATATTTTTGACATGCTTGCTTCTGTTTTCTGCCTTATTCCACAAAAAACTGATGCTTCTTCGGCTATAACCGAACTTTTCGACTATTTTGTCAATTGAACCATGAGGTAGTACACCATTAACAGAGATGTTAAGTAAATGAAGCAATATTTGTTGTCGCATTTGGTTGGTTATTCTTTGCTTATGATGGTGGAGGTAAATTTAGGTCAAATTCATGCTCAACAATGACCATTTGAGTCCCCTTCAACCAAATTTTGGTTTACTTCTTCCACTGAAGCTTCTAACTCATCATCTCCATGTAAATTAGTTCCAATTTCAGACTCATAGTCTGATAAATGCTCCATGAAATAATGCCAACATCTGAAGCTTTTTTTTGGTTAGCTGTTGTCGAGTAATCCTGCTATTGAGTACTACTACTATTTTTGGGTATGAATATGGGTATTACTACTGTTGTTTTTGAAGATGTTGAGTACAGTAGCTCTACATTAATACTGGCCTTGAAGTTGGGTTATTGTTGTTCTCATATTCTATTGTTGGGTATTTATACTTATGTAATGTAAGGGGTAAAATTTTGCTAATTGTGTTTATGTAATCTAATGGCTGAAATTTGCTATGTAAATATAATCTAAAGACTATAATTTTTGTATCTTCCAAAACAGCCTTTAACCCTTGTATTTGATTTTAATTGGTTGAAAATACCAACAATGATTTGTAATTAGGCATTGTAATTGTAATTTTCTGATGTAGTTTACTGATTTAATAAAAAAAACCTTCAAATACCTCTTTAACATCATAATTTCTGATTTCATATTTCAATACACTTAATGATTTCATTCATTGCAATAATTACAAGTAAAAAATATCTTCAACAATAATGAGTTCCTTGGTTCCTTCCCATATTCCAAATGAAAAGGACATAAAAGATCCGAGGAAGTAATTTTAAAAAGTTAAAACTAATTTTAAAATGTAGTTTGACAATTGTTTTTTCATTAAGCATTTTTAAATTAACAAAATTTATCTCTTTCAAATTGTTGATAGAAGGCCTATTTTCTGAGAAGGCCTATTTTCTGAGAGCGATACAAAAAACAAATGGGGTTGTATTCTTTGCTGCCTCAGTGCAAAGTACTACATTTTAGATGATTGTCGTGCTTATTGGGTTGTATTCTTTGAAACTTCCCTTGTTAATTTTAATGATATTTTCTCATCATGAATAATATTGTGAGGCACTCTGCTAGGAATTAAAGGGTTACAGGAAAAGAAAATAGGGAATTGAATCAAGGAAGATGTATTACTAATATCACGTAACAGTTCAGCAATGCAAAGAATCCTTCTTTCGAGAGGAAGGTGCTCTCCCGGTGATACTAGTTGTTTAATTTTCTGCTCTCCTCTCCCTTCTATCCCATCTCTATTTTATAGTCGGGTTCATAACAAACTTTCTTAAGTATACTCTTAACAAGGCAGCCAGAATAACAAACTCATAACAACTTTTCTTCTAGATTTACTTTATTACCCTCTACCCCCAAAACTGAAATCACCTCCCAGCTCAACAATCAATTGGTAGCTTCAGCCTTCTTCTGGTAACTTCTTCTTGGGCCTTCTAGCGTAAGTGAAGCGAATATCTGTTTTGGGCTGGTTTCTTGTAATACCCCCCACCCAAAGATTCACCTTGTCCTCAAGGTGGAAGTTAGGGTATCTGAGATTGACTTCCTCAAAAGATTCCCAAGTAGCTTCAAAATCTTGCAAGCCCTTCCAGTGAATCAGGACTTCCATATTGGCATGAGAATTGCGCACCCCAAGCACAGCCCAAGGTGCCACCTCTAACACTAAATCAGCAGACAGTTGGGCAGGAAGATTGGTAGGTTGATGCCCTACTCCTAAGGCCTTCTTGAGCTGAGAGATATGAAAAACGGGGTGAATTCTGGACCCTAGGGGAAGTTGCAACTTGTAGGCAACCTGTCCAATCCTCTCTAACACAGGATACGGACCATAGAATCGAGGGGAAAGCTTCTCATTAACACGTTTCACTAAGGACTGTTGTCGATACGGTTGTAGCTTTAAGTAAACCATATCTCCCACCTGGAAATGGCCCTCACGTCGCTTCTTATTCTCATGTTGCTACATATAAACTTGGGCTTGTACCAGATGAAACTTCAAATCATCCAAAATGGCATCGCGTTCTTGCAGTTGTGTTTCTATTGACGACACAGCTGTGTGGCCAGCAAAGAATCGAATCAAATGAGGGGGATCTCTGCCGCATAAGGCTTTGAAGGGAGTGTAATTAGTGGCGGTATGGAACGAAGTATTATACCAATATTCGGCCCAAGGTAACCAGCGAGCCCATGTGTGTGGTTTACCATTCACAAAGCATCTCAAATAAGATTCTACTCCCTTGTTGACAACCTCAGTTTGGCCGTCTGTTTGGGGGTGGTAAGCCGTACTGCGCAGGAGTTGAGTGCCTTGTAGTTTGAACAGCTCCGACCAAAAGGTGCTCAGAAAAACCTTGTCCCGATCTGAGACAATGGAACTGGGTACTCCGCATAATCTCACGACCTCGGATATGAATTTTTGCGCCACGCTTTGAGCAGTAAAAGGATGCTTAAGTGGAATGAAATGTCCATACTTGGTCAGTCTATCTACTACCACGAGTATAGTATCCCACCCTAACGACTTGGGTAATTTCTCAATAAAGTCCATAGAGATGTCCTCCCAAACCCTCTCAGGAATTGGTAATGGTTGGAGGAGTCCCAAAGGAGATAAGGTGGAGCTTGTTTTGTTGACAGACATGACAGTGTTGTACATATTTGGCCACGTCCTTTCTCATCCCGAACCAAAACCATTCCTCGGCCAAGCGCTGGTAAGTCTTGAAATCACCAGCGTGCCCCCCCACCAGGGAATCATGATATTCTTTGAGCAATTTAGAGGTGAGCTCACAATGTTTTGGTATCACTATCCTCCCCTTATATTTTAAAACCCCATTTTCCAGAGGTAACCACTTTGGTATTCCTTCTCCCTTTTGAAATTGAGTTACCAATCGTTGTAACGTGGCGTCCTTCACTATGAAAGCCTGTACATAATCCCATCGTAACCCACACGAAGCTACTAGAGCGCTACATGTAACCTTTGGGATGTGCTGGCGTGAGAGAGCATCGGCCACTTCGTTCGTAGGGCCCGGCTTGTAGTGAATGGCAAAAGTGTACCCCAGCAGCTTACTAACCCATCTTTGGTACGCTTGTCCCACCTTTCTCTGTTCCAAGAGGAACTTAAGGCTCCACTGATCAGTGCGTACAATGAAGTGACGACCCAGCAAATAGTGCCTCCATTTCTCCACCGCAAAGACTATGGCCATGAGTTCTTTTTCGTATATGGGTTTACCCCTATTTCGAATGCCCAGAATCTTGCTGTAGTATGCAATGGGGTGCCCAGCTTGTAGTAAGACAGCCCCTAACCCATGCCCGGAGGCATCTGTTTCAATTACAAAGGGAAGAGAAAAATTAGGTGCTGCTAAGATAGGAGCGTTTACCATGGCCGTTTTTAAGGTATTAAAGGCTGAGGTGGCGACATCAGTCCACCCGAAATTCTCTTTGCGCAGTTAACCAGTCAAGGGAAGAGCAATTTGAGCATACCCCTTGATAAATTTGCGACAGTATCCTGTTAAGCCAAGGAATCCCCGGAGTTGCTTCAAGTTCGTGGGGGTAGGCCAATCCATCATAGCCTGTATTTTGGAAGAGTCAACTTCCACTCCGGCTGCAGAAATCACATGACCAAGATAGGCCACCCTCTCCTTCCCCACTTCACATTTTTTGAAGTTGGCAAAGAGTCGGTGGTCTGAGAGAACCTGCAGAACGTGGGCTAAATGTTCCTTGTGTGCCTTAATACAAGGACTATATACCAGTATATCGTTGAAGAACACGAGTACAAATTTACGCAGGAACGGCTTGAATACGTCATTCATAAGGGATTGAAATGTAGCCGGAGCGTTGGTTAGCCCAAAGGGCATGACCAAGAACTCGTAATGACCCTCATGGGTACGGAAGGCTCTCTTATGAACATCTTCGGGCTTCACTCGAATCTCATGGTAGCCAGATTTCAAGTCTAGCTTGGTGAAAATGGCTGAACCACCCAGTTCATCAAGTAACTCATCAATGACGGGTATGGGAAATTTATCGGGGGTTGTTTCTTTGTTTAATGCCCTGTAATCTACACAAAAACGCCATAACCCATCTTTCTTTTTCACCAATAAAACCGGACTAGAATAAGCACTGGTTGAAGGTTGAATCACCCCTGCTCTGAGCATATCCACAACTAGCTTCTCAATCTCATTCTTCTGAGTTTGCGGGTATTTATAAGGTCTGACGCTGACTGGATTAGCTCCACTACGCAGTACTATGGCGTGTTAAATACGTCATTGTGTAACCCCTCAGGTAGGTGAAACACGTGCTTAAATTCTTGTATCAATGACAGGAATTCTTTAGGGATGGTTGGCTCAGATTCCCTCTCTCCCTCCAACTGACTCAATTCCAGGAGGTATCCTTGCCCCTCCTTCTGCAGAGTTTTGACCATGGCTTTAAGAGATATTCCCGTTCGACCCAGGTAAGGATCACCCTTTAAAGTGATCGTTGTACCATCCAACTGAAACTTCAATGTCTGTGTTTTCCAGTTGGTTGAAATGGTGCCCAATTTCTCCAGCCATTGAATGCCCAGGATTACATTCGAGCTTCCCAAGGGAAGAATCAGAAAATCTTCGACGATCGTGACACCTTGGAGGTCTAACACGACACCTTTACATACCCCTTCCCCTTGTACTGTATCACCGGTTCCTAATGTCACCCCAAAACTCCTGGTTTATGTTGGATTAAGACCCAGCTGCTAGGCCGCAACCTTGGAGATGAAATTATGGGTTGCTCCTGGGTCAATCATCACTACCAAGTCGTGCTTATTCATTATACCGTCCAGGCGCATTGTTTTGGGGCTAGTTAGTCCCATTACAGAGCTCAGGGAGACTTCTGGGGTCGAGTTTGGGTTTGGTTGGGTTGTGTAGGGTTCGTCCGTACTTACCTCCGCCATAGCAAACTCACCATCCTCCGTCGCCTCCTCCTCCTCTTCCGTGAGTAAGACGCTCAAACCATGGCGCTGACAGCGGTGGTTAATCGACCACTTCTCATCACAACGGAAGCATAGCCCTTGCTGCCTCTTCTGCTGAAGTTGTTTCTCGGAAAGCCGTCTCCTCTCCCCGGAATTTTTGTAAGTGTTAAGGGTATTTCGGTTCGTATAAGGGTGGTGGGTGATGGAGTTGGGGATCTGTGTTGTTTTTGAAGGGAGGTGGTTTTGATTTTGGGTAGCAGGATTTGGGTATGCACGTGGGTTAGGGTAAGGGGTACGCCACGTGGGCAAATTTAAAGTCTGTTTGGGCCTTGGGCCTAATTTCCATTTCTCCTCAATTCTCATTGACAGCTCCATAGCCTAGTCCAATGTAATCGGATCTAAGATCCGAACCTCAATCCGGATCTCCTCCTTTAATCCCTGGATATATTGCCCTTTTGCTATTTCTTCTGGAACACCATCTATCGGGGCCAAAAGTTCAATGAAGCGTCGCTGGTATTCCGCCACTGTTCCAGTCTGCTCATGAGCGAGCCACTGCTCGTGCAACATGCCGGTGGTGGTGGATCTGAAACGCCGGAGGATTAGCTTCTTCAGCGCCTCCCACGAAGGCACTGCATGGCGTCGACGTTCCCATTGATACCACAGTCACGCATCTCCTTCCGGTGCAACAATGGCGGCCTCCAGTTGATCCTTTTCCCCCAACCGGTAAAAATGGAAAAACCGCTCAGCTCTGAGAATCCAGCAGTCCGGATTTGTACCGTCAAACAGAGGTAAGTCAAGTTTTCGTAACTTCCAATTCGTATGGCCTCCTGGGTAGCCTCCTTCTCCATTTCCCAACTGAGATTGAGATGAAAATGGGTTATCCCCGTAGATGGAGAACCGTTTATCAGCGAAGAGTAAAGGTCTGACCGGATTTTCTCCTGGCCAGCAGCCAGCAGGTGATTGAGGTCAGTTTTGAACGCTGCTAATGCCGTAGTTATCTCCTGGGCTACACGCGCCGATAATCCAGCCACCTCTTGTTCCAACAAATCCAGCCGTTGCCCGTGATTTAATCTGGCCATCTAATTCTCCATTTTGGAACGTTTTTGCTCTGATACCAATTTGCTAGGAATTAAAGGGTTACAGGAAAAGAAAATAGGGAATTGACTCAAGGAAGATGTATTACTAATATCACGTAACAGTTTGGCAATACAAAGAATCCTTCTTTCGAGTGGAAGGTGCTTTCCCAGTGATACTAGTTGTTTAATTTTCTGCTTGCCTCTCCCTTCTATCCCATCTCTATTTTATAGTCAGGTTCATAACAAACTTTCTTAAGTATACTCTTAACAAGGCAGCCAGAATAACAAACTCATAACAACTTTTCTTCTAAATTTACTTTATTACCCTCTACCCCCAAAACTGAAATCACCTCCCAGCTCAGCAATCAATTGGTAGCTTCAGCCTTCTTCTGGTAACTTCTTCTTGGGCCTTCTAGCGTAAGTGAAGCGAATATCTGTTTTGGGCTGGTTTCTTGCACACTCGGCATTAAAACCTAATACCTTCAATCTAGCAAAATGACCCAGATTTAGAATGATTTACTTTACTATAGTTATTAACCATTCTATTACCCCAAGGACATTATATACCTTCCCATATTTCGTAACATTTCCCCTATTAGTGATAACAAACAGGTTATTTTCAATAAGAGGTGCACATAATTCCATGAGCCACTTTGATATAGATGATATTTTAATTTTAATTTTAAAGTGAAAAGTATTTACCCTTCCTCAGACTTCTATAAATAGGAGTCACAAATAAATGATATCACACATGCTTGGGGTATGCTGATAGTTTTGTTTTTGGCCTATTTTTTGGTTGCGGTAAGTTCAAATCCTTATCAAAATAAGGTGATGCGACCTTGTTTTTGCACTATTATACCAAGGCATGTGCATGAAATGTGTAGAGTAAGAATGACTCTAAGTATACTTTTGATAAGCTCTATGACACTAAAACTAAAGTTCAAAAATAAAGTAGCTCATCATCTCATAAAGTAGCTTTATTTATTTCAAAAATAAATCAACTCTATTCCACCAAATATCACTAAAACTCTTCTCTTTAGAAGCATCCAAACAAAAATGAAGTCATAGAAGAAATGATTGAAAAACTAAAGTTCAAATCACAACAAAAGGAAAATATCCATATCACTACTCCTACATCCTTCAAGACACAACTAAAATATAGAAGTAAAATGATACATATATGAAATCTTAGTAGCAATTGGTTTTATAACCCTGATATAGTAATTGGTTATCACATCATGCCAGACGAAGGCTCCCCCATTTCAGGAATCTGCAAACACCCCAAAACCTTACTATAAGCCTAACAGTTCCCCAAATTTGATCAAATTTATATCTTATATCTTAAACGTACTCTAATTCCAACTCAGGGAAGCCTGGTGCACAAAGCTCCCAGTAAGCAAGCATCCAAGAAAGTGTCCCACCACAGAGGTGTAACCGAGGCAAACATTAACATGCATGTATGCAACAGGTTGCTACCAATACAACCTTTCACTCACACACCAACACCAAACCTAAATCGGTGCAGGGTGCAACAACGCTTCAAGGACTCAAATTTCAGTATTTAATACTCAAATCAACCCTAAAACAGCCAAGTCTTCTTTTGGATTATACAGTTCACCACAGAAAAATCATTCCGACCATACATCAATTCGAAATAATTTGTCAACACAATCATAAAAATGAAACTGTAACAACCCTAAAGCAATAAAATGCAATAAATAAATATTACCAGTGATGATGAGTAGTGAAAACAAGTTTGACATCAGCACCATTTAGTTTAGCAACATCTAGAACTTTCTCAGGCTCAACAGGGTCAACAACAGCTGCTTCCTTCGTCTGTTCATCAATTATCCTATTTTAATTTTTAAAAAACAAAATAGAAATCTTAATAACTAATTTTCGAAGACGAAAAAGATGTAGAGAGGATGAAATCAGCGAAGCCTTAAATATAGAGTAAAATTAGGCGAAATTGGAGCTTACAAATAGGAGTAATTGTCTTCCAAACAAGGAATATGAAGGATTTTCATTGTTTTTGGTTTGTGTCTGAGAAAAAAGTGTTACGATTGTAGCATACAAAGAATGATGAAATAATCGAAACGTTTTTGATGTTTTATTTAAAACAGAAATTCTATATTTTGGGTGTCCACGTGCCGAGGAGTTCAACAGGTTGGGGCGGAGCGGGTCGGGTATCCGACCCACTTGACCCATTTTTTAAAAGTTAATAAAATAATTTTTTTAATTATACTTTATACAGTTGAATCGATCCACTTATGTATTTAATAATATCATATAAAAATATTTTTAAAAAAAGTGCAAAAAAATTTTTTCGCAATTAATTCTTATAATTATTCGACCGGCCCGACGATTATTTAAAAATAACAGGTTAGTTTATTTTTAGCGGATCGTGAATAGGTTGTATTATTGATGACATTTTTAATGCTTTCAACTTTATATATGTCTTATTTATGTAGTATTTACTTACTTTACAAACTATTTTGCCAAATTTCAATTTTATGTTTAATTATTGAAAAGTTGTAATATAAATATGCCACAAATATGAATCTTGAAAATATTAATGCACAAAAATCGGGTATTCGGTGTCTCAGCTCGAATTATATGTGTACCCGACAATTGGGTACCCGGATAGTTCAGGTTGGGACATGGGCCAATCAAACAGATACTCGACTAATCGGATACCCAAATTTTTTGCTACCCGAATATTTAGGTATTCGGTTAACAACGAAGAAAATTTAAATTGGGTAACTCTTGAATCTTTAAATTCATGTCCAAAAGAAGTTTTAATACATGTTATACATATCATGATTAGGAATGAAAAATTATTGACCTCAAAAAATAATTGATTAAAAATGATCTCATAGGCTCATACATATATGCCAAAAGAAGTGAGGAATTGATAAAGCAAATTAAAAACTAAATCTTGAAACAATGTCAAAGCTTGAAATTGGAAAATGGTAATCTAAAACAAAATATTTTGACATTGCAAGAAAAATATATTTCTCTTAAAATATAAGTCCAAAGGTACACCCAGACTTCTTAATAAAGTTTATAAATTCACAACTATTGACAGAAGGAGATTCTAATTTCTATTTTGGATTGTTCTATCCACTTTGCGTTCTTTTCTGATTTAATAATAGACTTCATAACTCTCACTAATCTTAGCCACAAATTTATTTATTTTTCACAAATTATTAAATGAGATGGTTTCCGAGAGACAGAGATCATCTCTATTGGACTAACCCATGTACAATCAGTATGCTAAAGTAATTATTTATAATTTTTGAATTGATCAATTAGGAAAATAAGTTAACTTTACAGGCTCATCTCATAATGAAACGATATCAAACAAGACACAATTTTCATTTTTTTTAATTTCAGGTTGTTATATTTTTTTACCCCCACTTGATAATAACTGGTACTCGATCCATTAAGTTGTTTTCATTTGTAATTTTAGGTTGTTTAATTTTTTGTTCTCATAAAAAATCTTTATATTTATATTATAAATTTTGGATTAAATTAACATTTTTCATACTCATTTTAGTATTTTTATGTTGCTTATGGTTTTCACATATCTTAGACTAATTTCATTTTAAACATTTCTATATTGTTTATGGTTAGTCCCTACAGATTTTCCCACTAACATTATTAAAATATGTTAATAATGTGTTTATTATATTTTTTTTCATTAACTTTCTTTTAATATTTTTTTTAAGTTTATGGTATCCTTTTCCTCAATTATATTTATCATTCAATAAAATAATATATTTATATTTTTCAATTAAAAAGTACTATTTTTTTTTAATTCGGTAAACATTTCTTGTTAGAATTTTTTAAGGGTACAAATATATATTTGCATCTAATTTTTAGGGAATTATTATTTGTCGCCACCTTTTTCATTTTATCGCCACCCCCCTTCTAACAAAATTACCATATTACCCCTAGATTAAAAAAAATTACAAAAATGCCACTTAAGTTAAAAAATGTTTAAGAAATGTAAATGGCACTTAATAACATTGTTATCGCTTAATAACATTATTATCGGAATTATATATATATTGAATTTTCAGAGGCTTTATGGTAGTATATTCGAATTCAAACACGATACCTTCTCTCTAAAAACTCTCTAAAAACAATACGTAAAGTTAAACAAGCTAGAACTCTAGATCGAACATCAATGGCATACCAAGACGTGCATGATAACGATCCGGTAAGTAATTAATCGGTTCGATTTTTGCAAAAAAAAAAAAAAAAAAAAAAATAGGAACGTAGTCGCACAAACCAGTCGCACAAAACGTGCGACTGGGAGTCGCACGTTTTGTGCGACTGGTTCGTGCGACTGCTTCATAAATTTTTATTTTTTTTTTTTTTGTATTTGAATAAAAAAAAAATAAATAAATAGAAGTCGCACAAAACGTTTTGTGCGACTTCTATTTATTTTTTTTTTAACTTCGAATTATAAAATTTATTTTGTTTAATTAAATTATTTTATTTTAATCTATTGTTGTGCTATAATAATGGTATTTTATTATAATTATTTTGTAGAAATAATTATTTTTTAAGTTATTATTATTTTGATATATTATGATAATGTTATTATAATTATTATTTGCAGGACTTTGAAAATTTAGGAGATAATATAGATTATTCTGATAGATTTGTTACCGATAGAGAATTTGATTCTGTAGATGATTTACATACTTGGGCTAATGAGATAGCACTAACAATTGGATTTCAATTTACACGTGCTTCATATAAAAAAAAAGAAGGGCGTTCTAGAGTGAGTCTGTACTTAAGATGTCACCGTTACGATAAAAGAAGTGTTGATTTGCATAACTTAGACAATGCTCCCCGACCAGGTTCCAAAAGTAGGGGTTGTGGGTGTAAATTTATGATTTTAGGAACTAGTCGTAACCCAAAGGAAAGACCTTGGACGGTTAGAGTGTTTCCTGGTGAAAAAGGAATACATAACCATCCGTTCTTCATGTACATAGATGGTCAAATAAGAGTAAATAGGATGACTGTGGATATCAGGCAGCACATACGAGATCTAAGTGCAACTGGCATGCAACCAGCATTTATAATGTCTTCAATTAGAAGAAATTTTCCTCGTTTTTATGCTAGTATGAATCAAATTTACAATGAGAGACAGTCAATGAGGAGAGAAGAGATGGATGGTAGGACTCCTCTTCAACACTGTCTGTATATGGCCACGGAGCATAATTATGTAGTTTGGAGGGACTTGGATAGTGAGGATCAGTTGACTAGATTATTGATTGCGAATCCAACTTCTATCCAGATGCTACGTTCGTGGCCCCATGTTGTGTTGATAGACACAACGTACAAAACGAATAAGCAAAAGTGGCCCCTTTGCGAAATCATTGGAATGACGCCAACGAATCATAATTTCTTGGTTGCATTATGTTTGATGCGAGATGAGGCGGCTGTGTCTTATTCTTGGGTGTTGGAGAGGTTGAGGGATATTTACGGGACAGTGCAGACGCCGGATGTAATCGTAACGGATCGGGATGAGGGTTTGTCTGCAGCTATTCATGCTGTCTTTCCAGGTAAACATGTTTTAATTATTAATTATCGTCGATCTATGTATTATATATTTCTGAATTAATTTTAAATTTATGTTTAATGCAGATGTACGACATCTATTATGCGTATGGCATATTGGCAATGACGTGGAGAACATGGTCGATAAATTGTGTGGCGGCAAGAAAAATCAACAGGGCCAGTTATTCAGGCAAACAAAAATGGAACCCCTTGGTTAACAGTATGACGATCGCCGATTTTGAAAACAGATGGGAAGGGATTGTGTCCACTTGGTCGACTAGGAACCGGAGAGTCGTGCAATATTTGGCAGGAACATGGATTCCTCACAAAGAGAAATTTGTGCGTGCGTGGACGAATGATTGTTTGCACTTGGGTAACCAGACTACCAGTAGAGTTGAAAGTCAACACTTTTCCTTCAAGTACTACTTGGGTAGCGGTAATAGCTCATTCGATACGCTGTTTAAAAGGGCGCACGCACAAATTACGAATCAACAATCAAAAATAAGACAAGCTCTTGAGGAATCTAAGAATTCCATTTCAAGAACGTCGCGACTAAATTTTCTACGACCGTTGTATCGTCATGTTTCTATATTTGCCTTGGAACTATTGATGATGGAGCACAACCGGATGCTAACCCTGGGCAGTTGTCTTTTAGAAAAATGCGGTTGTGTCATTCAAAAAACCCACGGATTACCATGCGCGTGTTACTGTTACTTGTCTATCAGGTCTAATGGTGCTTTGTACTTGGACGATATACATCCGTTTTGGAAAACGTTAAAGTATTTAGATGCAGAAGAAGACGCGAACGAAGAAGTACGGCACGCAAACGCCGATGATAAAGAGTACTTTCAATCGTTGGTGGATGAAGTTTTAAAATCCGACCCCTCAGTACTACGACGCGTCTCTCAGGTACTTGAACATGAGCTGCACCCCGATGGTGACGACATACCTGAGCCCGAAGCAAGTCCACCGAGGAAAGGAAGACCAATGACAAGCAGAACCTTGAGGAGAAACAAAAGTGCGTTTGAGTACAGTAGATCGTCCTCAAGGGGTCGCGGATCAAGATCATCATCACGCGGGAGATCCAGTGGTAGATCAAGCAGCCGGTCGCATCAATCGTCAGTTGGAATTAACTTCAGTTTCAACTTATCAGGTACTCTTATTTCTTTTCATTTAATCTTATATGTTTTATATCAATATTGGCGTAATGATATATTGTTATTTATTCAGATGGTGCAGCAGGTCGTGATTTTTCACTTTTTCCGTGGCCAGATCACATTCCATTTATTCTTCCGCCATATCTGTTTGATTGGATTGATGTTATAGGTGACGGTAATTGTGGATTTAGAGCTATTGCCGCCACAGAGTTAGGGGGTGAGGAAGCATGGCCTCTGTTACGACGTGCAATGAGTTTGGAAATGGAAACGCATAGAGAACAATATGCACGCTTATATTTATCAGCAGATTCGGTGGAGGAAGCTATATTCAGAGTTGGTGCCCACAATAAAGGACCTGCTCCGTACGATCACTGGTTGGAAGCGACAACACTGTATTCTGCAGCAACATTTTTAAACATAGCAATTGCGTATTATGGCTCTGCGGATGGTCATGCAATGTACAATTGTTTAGTGCTTCTTTTAAGAAGAACAGGGGGAATGCATGGCGTAAATAAACTTATACATATTCTTTGGGTAAACGGGAATCATTATGTTCAGCTTTTAATGAACGATGATTCATCTCCACTGCCGCCAGTCCAACAAAATTGGAGAGCAGCTAACAATTCATGTGCAGATTTAGAAAGACAATATCGCAATAGGATATCACTTTGGAGTAGAATGTGCAACATACAACGACAACAGCATAATAACACCGCCGGAGACGCGGTGAATTTAGATTCTCCATAGTGTTTATATATAATTCAATTGTTCAAACGATTAAAAAGTTGTTCATACATAAAGATTAAATACAACAATTGTTCATGCATTACAAAACAGGTAAATGTCTATAAGGGGCTGCGCCCTCTACACTCTTGCCATTCGGAAAACAACTCTCTAAGATCCTCTAAATACATATCAGCAGCATCTCTTTCCCGAGGCGTCATTTGAGCAATAGCTGGCATCCTGAGCAATGGTGCAAGTCGAGTTGGAAATTCAGCAGCAAACTGTAAAACCAGACAATTGCAAAGTCAATACATGTTATGAAACATAAAAATAAAATACATAATTAGGAATACTAACATATTCGACTCTGTTATCAGCAGCACCAAACGCAGCAGCAGGTCCTTCACCTGGGATGAGAAAACAGTGGGAAGACACTCTAAACCAGTCCACGTAATCCGGGGCAGCCTCTGATGGAACCGATGCGCGACGCTGTGCCTGCTCCACTACGCGGGCACAGTAAGGGAACCTACTCCACATCTCCGTAAACATACAGGAAGAAGCGAATGTAACTGAGTAGGAGCCCTGTGCTGGTCGCAGAGCTTGGGTAGGTCTCAGCGGAGCCGGGGGAATCTCCTGTGCAAAACCGAGCTGCCTCACTGTCCTCTCAGGCAAATAGACCTCCACGATATCGAAACAGGTGATACCACCGATATACGAGGTACGTGGGTGCTCGTTCAATAAAGACCTATCATAAGTCAAGTACGGAGTCCACTCCACCTGCTCACAATGAATATAATACATAATCAACATAACATCTCTGCCCTTGACAAGTTAAACAATTAAGTTTGAAGTCATGTACAAAACCTGTGCCTCTGTCATGGCATCCAGTATGCTCCTACAGTCTATCAGTCTGCTCAGCTCGCGGATTGGCTTCGGCGGGGACCACATCTCTGCCCTTGTCTTGTTCGGCATGTCAGCTTGACGCGGATGGGGGCGGAAAGCTGGGAAGTACTCGTAAATCCATGTCTGCAACAGTGTCAGGCAACCAGCAATAGTCTTGCACCCAGTCCTTGTCGCCATACCCAGTTGGCGATACATGTGAGCAAGCGTCACTGCACCCCAAGCAATATCAGCCTCATCAGCGGTAACAGTAACAACAGGGTGAGGACGCATCCCGACTCTAGTCTTATCCACGAGCAACGTGGAACCTACTATAGCCATGTAGTAGGCGGTACGTTGAGTATCCATAGACTGAGAACGGTGGCATAGCTGCAACAGTGCACCAACATTAATGCTGCCGCTTGTGAAGTGCCCCTTCGCACGCAGCTCCGACAATGGCATACCAAAAAGGCCGGCCAGGCCAAGCTGCCATTCATTATCAGACGGTTGCACGGGAAGTGAACCGTCAATGCCAATTCCCAAGATACGTTGCACGTCGTGCAACATTATGGTCATCTCCCCCCACGGCATGTGGAAGGTGTTGGTGTCAGGCTGCCACCTTTCCACAAATGCCGTAATGAGAGCACTGTCGATGTGCTGGTGCATTATATACGGCAGCCGACCAAGGGGAGTACCAGGTAACACTCTGTACAATTCATCAGACATGTCCTGAAGTCTAATGATTGAATCCAACGTTTTCTTCCGAGCACGACATTCCAAAATCGGAGGGGTGCGCTCCGATCCCTCAAATATAGCCTTTGCTACGTGCCCACCGTAGCTGGGTATTAAAGTAGTATCAACAGGGCCCCCGGGCTGGGCTGATGTGATTAACCAGTCCGTGTCCGCGGACTGCGATCGCCTCCTCCCCCGTGGAGCCGCATCCTCAGCCTGGCTTACTCCTGCCTGATTAGAAGTGCCACTCGAGCCCTGCCCTCTACTCTTGAACTTAACAGCATGGCCTCTTACGATCGTCCAATCAACAGGATGACATGCAGACTCATCCTGACCAAGAGACTCTTCCCGACTAAGAGACTCGTCGTAATCAGTATCATCGTCACCTGAGCCGACCGTATGACTATGTAGGCTACTTTGGCGCTCAAAGCGACTACGCACTTGCTCTAGGGTACTTGAACGTTGGGCCTGACTATGTATGGCCGCTTGTTCTTGCCTTGCTCGCCTTGCAGATCCCGTAACCCCCCTCTCATGGGGATCACCTCTCAGTAAAGTAGGCCTAGATCTATTGCCGCTTAATAAACCTCTAAAAAACCCTTTTCCTTTACCTTGATTTCCAGCCATTTACTAGAATTTTCATAATTTAAATTAAGACAACATTTTAAATTACTTAAAATCAAATAAATTAAAAACAAGCAACACGTAAAATATTTCACATTTACAAATAATTAAACAATTACTATATTCATAAATATTTAAACAACTCAAATTTAATAAATTAATTACACTGAACAAATTCATTACAATAAAAAAAAAAAAAAAAAATTAAAACCGGTCGCACGAACCGGTGGCACAAAATGTGCGACTGTACAGTCGCACATTTTGTGCGACCGGTTCGTGCGACCGGTTTTAATTTTTTTTTTTTCTTTTTCGAATACGTAAATCAATAACTACTTCTTACAACAACATTATCATAATACATATTATTACAACATTTACTAAATAACATTAACTAACAACAAACTCTTTCAAAAATTTTTTTAAAAAAAAAAAAAAAAAAAAATTTTGGTTTTGGCCCAGTCGCACAAAACGTGCGACTGTACAGTCGCACGTTTTGTGCGACTGGGCCGAATCCAAAATTTTTTTTTTTTTTTTGCTTCGATTGATTTAAAAAAAACTTACCTCGAATTTTTGTTGACGATTTCGATTCCAAAGTTTTAGCTCCGCTTAATTTTATGTGAAGAATTTGATTTTATGGAAGTGATGAAAGTGTTATTGAGTGGATTTGAAGTGTTTTTATATAAGTTATAAGCTTAGTGGCATTTTCGTAATTTTTTAAATTTCAGGGGTAAAGCCGTAATTTCATTCAAGGGGTGGCGATAAAATGAAATTGGTGGCGACAAATAAGAAATGGGAATTTTTATTGTGTTGTTTTATGCGTTTTTCTAAACGAAAAAACTTCGATTGACTTTGATCTGCTGAAGGCCTTTGCTGTTTGCATTCATTCAGATTTCATGCTTTGACACTAAACATCAGCTATAGCAGGTACCATTTTTACATATGTTTTGAGTTTCCAAGAAGAAAATGGCGAAACCCCATCAAAGGATCATCAAAAATCTTCTCAGATTACACTTTAATGTTAGCCCCATTTCTTCAACTCCAAAACCCTCAATTCATAGTGCTCTTAAGTTTTCTACCTGTATCTCAAATGGAATTTCAAATTCAGCTGTTAAAGCCACCAAGTTCCACTTAAATCCTGCTTTTCCATCTTCATTTACAAGACCCATTTCCTCAAATGGTGTTTTATGCCCAAAGTTTAGCTGTTTCAAATCATTTTTTGGGGTTTATTGTAGGAATTACTCAATGGGTGATGTTAAATTCAACGGAATTTCTACAAAAAGATTAGGTTTTGAGAAGTTGGTTTTCAACCCATTAAAAACCAAACAGTTTTCTACTGGATTGCCTAGCTTTGGAAGCAAGCTTAATGCTGGTAAATTGAATAGTAATGTGGCTAAGAAAGTGGTTGATAAGCCTCTATCTGTCATTAGTTCGACATTTTCGAGGTACAAGGAAGCAATTGGGTTGCAAATCGAGGGATTTTGGAAGAGGAATTTCTTGTTTTTGGTTGGGGCAGGAGGTGTGTTAGTTTGTATCATGCTATGGAGGATAATGTTTGGCATTGCAAATACTTTTGTTGGATTGTCAGAAGGCATGGCAAAGTATGGTTTTCTTGCCCTTTCCAGTGCCATGGTTGCTTTTGCTGTAAGCTTTTCGCATTTTCTGCATTTAATTCCAACTTTATTTTAGTTGTTTGGGTTTTGACAGAGTTATTTCTGCCTATATTGTCCTTTGTTACATGGCTTGTACAACATTTTAGCTATATCATTACCATTAAGTGGGTTCATCGAGTTTAGGGGGCTGGATGTAGGCAATCTTAACCTTGTTGGTAACAACAAAGGTGTTGTTTCCGATTAAACCTTGGTAGCAAGTATCGTCTACAAATAGTAAAGGGTTGTTAACTTGGTAAAAATCAAAATCGTTTATTATTTTGTATTACTATGGTGTGCTCTGTGTTTAATTTGGTCATGAGCAGTACTTTTGGTGTCCTGTTTTCAGTGTTCACTTCTCAATCGAATTGAATTGGTTTGCAAGTATAGGCTAAATCCGTATTCACAAACAGTTCCTATTGAATAAATTGGCTTTGTTTTGGTTACCCTAGTTGCTTGAGGTAGTTTTTATTTCCATTGATTAATTATACAAGTGTAAGGATTTGGCATTTGGGGATTTTGGAGATGATATAGTTTAGCATTATGCTGGTTAACTTAACTCCTTGATAGTCTTCCATGAGAATTATGTATTCTATATTATTCGCAGTTAGACAAGCTGTATGATTTGTTTGAAGTTTATTTTGTATTATATTGAATTAAGTGAATTGCCCTTTGATTGGATAAAAGCCTTTGAGATTCTTGCTGTGGTTTATAATACTTCTTTTTTTTTTTTTTGTTGAATTTGATGTTTTCTGTGATAGACTATGGAAGATTTGAGGGTATGTTTTAAGACAGCATGACGAATGAGTTTTGTTGAATGTACGCTATTGCTATGGTATACCAAGGTGATCATGAAAGTAATATAGTAGCATAGAGTTTAATTATGGAAAGAGTCTGATAGGTAGGGTATGCAAATATTTTAAAGAGCCATTGAATTTTTTCTTATTACAACAGAAAACTGTCAAACAGTGTATCTGCTGGTTTCATTTAAAGCGGTGTTAGTTGAAGTTTTTTTATTCTCTGGTGAATTGATCACAATTCAAGAAATTTTATGCAACACTTTAGTGCAATGTAGCATTATTAACTGCAATGCCGCATTGTGGATTCAAAGTTATCTTCTCTTTTATAAACCTTTGTACACTTTTACTAGATTTGATGTCCATTGCTTCTCATATCATTCTCACATGGTTAAAAATAGATTCATTATTGAAATCTAACTTTCTAGTATCTACCATCAAAGTGTAAATAGATCTAGTTCACTTGTGATAACAAGCTGCTGAAATTATTCTGTTGATTTCTAATCTATCTGTTTGAGGTTAGGCACATTCAGATTTGCATTTTAGATATGCTGATCTTGATCATCTTTAGCTTCTGTTATTTACTTTCCTACTTCAAAGTATTATTGTTTTTGGGAACATAACCTGATATGTTGTCAGATGTATTTTCATCATTGAATAAATTAATAGCGCAACAGGCATCTCTTTTCTTATCCTTCATTAGGGAATGGTTCCCTCCTTTTTTTTTGTTGCTACTCTTTTACATATTGAGGCTGGCGGGATGTCCTTAATGTTTGGATCTTTTTCGAACAGTAAATTATCTTCAATAGTGTCTAAGAGAGAACGTATATTTGTATTACCATTTATTTTTCCTCTTGTGGTAATTTCAAAATGTAATCTCTTGTTGGTTTTTATGTTTCTATGATATGGAGAGCGTCGTATCATTTTCAAGATTACATAATACTTCTGCAATATTCTGCTTTATTTGCTAATTTGGTTTTCCTTTCGGGTATAATTTTCTTTCTATAATTTTGGCCTGTTATATGGGGAGTATCAACTTCAAAATTTTCTATAGTAACCTATAATTAGAGCTTTCATTTTTTTTGAAATGTTGTCAAGAAATTCTAATTCATAATTTTTCTGTTTTAAAAAATAAGTTATGTTTGTATGTTGAATGCTTGATTGACCAAGAAAAACTTTTCCTATAGATCTTCGGGCTTTTTTGATAAGTATATTGTAAAAAGGATTTCTCCATGGAAAAAGTAAGAATTAAATTCATGAACTATTATGTTATGTCCCTTGTTTCGATGGGCCAAAGCTTTATAGTTTTTTTGATTTCAAATTATAATGGACTATTAAGGTCAAGGGTCATTAAAAACACATCCATTTAATTATCACATGGTAAGTTTGTGTATATCTGATCCCCCTCATACTCTACATAGGTGGTAATTACTTAATGACATTGGAGTTATACAATGTTATAATCTTCCTACAAAGAATACTGAAAAATCTGGTTACATTTTGTTTGGTATTCTTGCTTTTTACCTGTTGGCAAAACTTTTCAATCTCAATAGGTCATTTTTGGATTTCCAAAGTCAGTAAATAACAGCTGCAATAGTAGTACACAAGTTCTTCTAAAACACTGTAGCTCAGCCTTTTGAGATCTTTGTGTTAAGGTTTTGGAAATTGTATAACTAACTAGGAACTCCAAGCCACTATTTCAAAGCATCCACACCTTATCTCAGAGTCCCACAGTTTAAACAAGAGGTATCAGGACTAAAAAGCTCAGGACATATTCCAAACTTGTACAACCATGTTTTGTTCATACTCTGCTTTGCATGGCTAACCAAGCTATGAACCTATGGTTGGCACTTGGCATTGAAGATGGAATAACTGTTTTGAATAGCTTCAACCTCCTAGGGAACCACGAACCCAATCAATAAGGTAATAAGTTTGGTAAAATGTACAAGAACCTCCATCTATATCTCACTATCTTTCTCCAATAGCTTATCTACTGTTGTAGGGAGCATAATTCCTCCACTAATCTTGTTGTGTCAAAAACATTCATTTACCCACTTGACCTACTCATCATCTTCTTGTTCGCTGCTACCCATTTTCCGACTTCTGTAGCATTCCAAGCTTAAAATTGAAATATTCAGAACCCCATAAGCTAAGTTTGTGCTCATCTTTCAGACCACATATGCTAAACACAACTTGTTTCCGAGATTCTAGTATGTAGTTTGAAGAAAAATATATTTCTATGTGTTGTGCAATACAAAAGGCACATGATTCAATAACTAAGCATGCATCTATCTTGATTTATGGAATGCGCTCCTATCCCCATGCATTACATTAGTTTATCCCAAACTGATTCTAGAATGTTCTAAATATCCAACAAAATTCCCATGAACTAAATGAATATCTTCTTCAATTGTTCTACACAATAATGGCGGCTAGCCGCCAACAATTTGAAATGAGTTCTAGTTACTTTTTCTTTTGAAACTATTGATGTCGGATTTATTGGTTTGTGATGCAGTGAACCTTACAAGAGAACTTTGTATCTTTTACGCTTTACCCCAAGTAATGGAAAAATTAGTTGGAGTTTCTTTTACGTGATGGGAGTTGCCATTCGATAGAAGAAACATGTGGAGCCGTATTTACCTTTTTATGAATTGGTTCTATGGCTTTTTTTTTGTACATAGAAACTAGAAAGTGTGTAAGTTTTTATTCTTATAACAATGTTAAGCCCCTAATCACACCACATAGGGTCTGTTGCATAAACCAAGAACCTATGTCCTGTTACCGTTCATAAGATCCTCTTCCTCTCTTAGTGGCACATGTTTAATACACTCCATTGCTCCATCCGAGTTATTTTAGCCTCCCCCACTTGTCGAACCCATTTATTTCCAATTCTCCACTTTCTTTACTAATGCATCCTTGGTGGATGGTGCACATGCCCAATTCAGTGTAGCATGCTCTCCTCAATCTTATTGTTGAACTTGGAACTTCAATCTTTCACTAAATATCTTTATTTTGAAATTCTATTGGTTACAAATTGTTCCCGCACATTCTTCTCAACATATGTGATTCTACTACCCTCATATTCTTATGATTGTTCTTAAAGACCAACATATTAAGATATTTTTGTGGCGGTAAGCTCAAAGACCATTAAGATACGTGATGCGGCCTTGTTTTGCACTATGGTGAGCAATGTCATTCTTTGATATTCACAGGTAGCAAAGACCTAACCACTTGGGCCATTGAGCAATCATATAGGGCATGAAGGGAGACTACAGATTTGGCACAGAAAGGAGATCAGATATTGGGATGAATTTCTGAATTGTTCTCTGGAACAAGAGGGACCTGGTTAGGGCTTTCTCCCATACAACAACCTAGCTGGAGAGATTTTGTCTAGGATGGCGAGGGAAGTTCAAAAGGGCTTTCCAAATATTGGCATTATTGGTCTCAGGCGACAGGTCTTTTATTTCTTCCCGAGCTTCTTGGTGTTAAAAGGGAGGGAGTAGGTTTGGTGAAACAGCTCAAGGGTAATCTTGTGAGCTATTTGATCTAGTTGCCCAGTCCCCTAATGTAATGATAGGCTTGGTTGCTGTGGTGTAGTAAGGGCTAAGGATGGTGTTTGTAAGGGACGGAATTAGCTGTGTAATGTTAACATTGCATAGAATTTGAAGAATGTGGAGCAGAAACTCGTGTTGATATTGTAATACATTAAGGGTAGTATACCGAAGTTAGAGCTCTTGATTCATCATCATCATCAATACCCAGTGTATCCCGCTCATAGGAAATTAGAGCTCTTGATTCATAGTGTAAAAAGATTTTGTGAATTCAAGCATCATCATCATTATACCCAGTGTATCCCACTCATAGGAACTGTGAATACAAGCATCATTCGATATATTCCATTCTTAACAATTCCTTAAAAATTGCATTTGTTGAAAAAGCTCATGTTTCTCATTATGGCAGTTTTCTGAAATTTTTATTGATGACTCTAAATTGGCTCAATGACTATTTTGTGAAACCCTCTTGTGACATAAACTTGGTTTTGAAAATAAGCAGTCGTCTCTAACCTGGTCTTGTTTGCTGCTCTGTCATTTACATTTACCCTACCTGCTCTGTCATTTATAGGTCTAGTTATACATCACATGTCATGTCTGAACTATGAATCATAATCTATTTTTTTATCCTAATTAATATTACCTTTTCAATTATCCTTAGGGTATTTATCTTCGTTCAAGATATACAATCAACCCAGACAAAGTTTATAGGATGGCCATGAAGAAGCTTAATACATCTGCCGGCATTCTTGAAGTTATGGGTGCCCCTCTCACTGGAACGGACTTGCGAGCATATGTGATGTCCGGTGGTGGACTTACAATGTCGAAGTTCAAACCCAGGCTGAGGAGTAAGCGTTGTTTTCTTATTTTTCCGATACGAGGCCCTGAAAAAAAAGGGTTAGTGAACGTTCAGGTCAAGAAGAAAGATGGCAAGGTTTGTTTTTGTGACTGCTATTTCCTTAATGTGTAAAGATTAATGATTATTAATTCTATATGTTTGTATGTTCAATTACATAAAATACTCACACATACAAAGGAGCTGGGATAATGGTGCATAATGAACGCTAAAAGTGCGAGTTCCATATATATTTGCATTTTGAAATTACAGCCCAAGGCTTTCATTTAGCCGAAACATACTCCTGTAATATTGTAATGTGTGCAAACCCTACTTTACCTAGCCCTATATCCCATTTAACAGTATGAGCTGGTTGGCTTTTGTGTTTTCTTCCTTATATGACCTGAAAATTGAATTGTCTAGTTTTTCAAGCTGTTAACCTGCCTTCATGACTAAAGTTGGAATGTTGTGAAGTCTTGATAATGGTTTTCTTCGTTTATGACAATATGCTGTCAAGTTTCCTGTTGTCTTATTACTGTATTATGTCATTCCCATGGTAGTGGAGCTATCACCATCAAACACGTGTTTTTCTTCGTATTTTTCCATTACAATCTATACAAAAATTTCAATTGGTAATGGATGGTAAGAATTTTTTTAAGAAAAAGAATGGTTAGACTTGGACAAGGTGACCAGCATGATTATACACCTTAGTCAAGTAGTTTTTCTAAGCTAATTATTGAGTATTATCATATTATGTTTTTAATACCATTCGTACGATTAAATACCAACAACTAATTGGCCATTAGTTTGATTCATTGGTCAACTTCTGTACCACCCTCAAAAACCAGACTCTGTCTCGAGTTTGATTAGCTTCTAGAGTTGAAATCAATGCTTCTATACCTGTTACGTCCATATTACTAGAACATTCTGTAATTTATATATTTCTATTCATTTCTCTAATGTTTAAATTTTGTGCTTCTGATGAATAATTAGTTTAATGTTGATAGATATAAGTGATATGGGTTGAACAACTTGAGGATGAGTGGTGTCAAGAGATATACATCATTATTAAGTGCGCCGGTTTCCCTAACTTAATAGCACTGAACTGAACTGACGTGCCACCTCTACCATCCTGCACATAGCCACATCGTAGGAGCCATAAAACTGAAGCTAGTATCCAAGAAACATGCAACTTTTGGAGAGCAAAACAAATGTAAACATTAACCAAGAAAATGATCGAATTGTATGTATCTGATTTCCATGTATCTGGCAGAACGTTTTGCTATGTGCTTATCTACATCTTTGACGGATGCTTCTAATTTCTTTTTGCCCTTTGGACCATGATGGACCGATTCAGCTGTGGAAGCATAAGTCTATCGATATAAGCTATGAGTACTTTTGTTGTAATTGTTGGTGGAGTCTAAAACTGATCAGTGCATGGTTTAAATCTGAGACGTATATTTTATTTGCAGTATGACATGAGGTTACTTGCTGTGGACATTCCAATGGCATCGGGACCTGATCAGCGTCTCTTCTTGATCGGAGATGAAGATGAGTACAGGATTGGCGGAGGCCTAATTGGGGAGCTAAGAGATCCAGTAGTTAGAGCAATGGCTGCAACTAAAGAGTTGGAAGAAAGAGATGACATAGAAGCAGAAGAAGATGAAGAAAGAGAACTGAAAGAGGCAGAAAAGAAGCACGGTGAAGAGGTAGCCAGACTTGAAAGAGAGCGATTCCAGCTAAAAAGTTGATCATACAGTCGATGTTCACATTTTTTTCTTTTCATTAGAAAAAATGGTTCGTTGTGTTTTTTAAGAAGCTGGCCACACAAACAAAGGAGAACAAAGAAAGAAACTGCAAAATTTGGCTTAGTTGATCAATATATTTTTCGGAATTGGCTTGAGCAAGGATTTCAAAGCCTTTTTTGGGCATGTAGCCATTTTTAGCTGTCATAAATCTCAGATGTATAAAACTGAGACAAAATGGGTTAGGATTGAAACTGTACCTTCCCACCTGCATATTTGATTAAACACAGATTTTAAGTTTCTTGTTTGACTCCTCTCACCTGAAAATAAATGTGCAACTACTCTAAAACTAATGTCTCATAGCTCATAATTGTTGAGTATTTAGAGTACTGCTCGTTCGAGCAAGGTCCTGCTCCTTTGAGCATGATAGTGGTCGTTCGAGCATTTTTGCTTTGGCAATTTGATTCAAAAGCTACTGTTTGCTGGTCAGGGCATGTGCTCATTTGAGCACCTATTGTGTTTGTTCGAGCACTTTGAGATTTTCGCGCTGAAAAGTTTCTAGAAAGTGATTTAGCATGTGCTCGTTCGAGCAACTCCGAACAGAGCGTCTGTTCGTGGACTAAAACTTTGTATCATGGAGTATGGTGTTGTTATGAATTAGTTTACGTCATTATTAATTGATAATCATGTAGTTGATGATTGGCCAATCATGCCAAATTATACTATAAATAAGAGTGAGTGCATGGAGATCAAATTAACTTGTTCATCAACATTGTTTTCTGATTTTCTCTCTTCCTTTCTCTCATTCACTTGAAACATAAAAGAAAGTTATAACTTCTTTTGTTGTTTTCTGATTTTAGTTTCTTCATAAAGAAATAATAATTTAGTTCAATCAATTTATACTAATTGGTTCGAGAGAATAATTGTATCTCATTGTTAATTTCCATTCTCATAACCCAAGTAACTTTGTGGGGGGAAATGTCACAATAGGAAAACTTGTAATCGCCTTCAATCTATATCAAGATTTCTAAGTAACGTTTACCGTTGCAGACTAATTTTCTCTACGACGTTTTCCATTTGTGGTTAATTCAAGTAAGGATTCCATTGCTATACACAACGGAGATACTATAAAGATGAACTTGTATTTTATTTCTTGCATTACTATTTGTAATATTATATATTAGGCAATTGGTGCTCAATCTTTCATAGCTTTTTTCCTTTTTAGAAGGATCAATTATCAACTATAACCTTGAAGTTTAGTCATTTTAGAATAAACAACCTCAAAGTTTTTTTTTATTATTTGTTTTAAAACAACAGCTTTCAAATTACCAAACATGACTTTGATACAGCCACTTAACCGGATGACCTGCTAAATGACCATTGGCCGAGTTAAATGACCTATGATTTTCAATTAAATTTATTAATTCAAGCTAATTATCCAATTACCCTCGATTAAACCTTTCTTTTCCAACTTCTCTCTACCCCTTCCCAATCATCATCGTCCCCCACCGAACAGAACCACCACCACCAAAACCCCTCCTTTTATAGCAACCCATCAAAGTGGAGGAAATAAAGTTAGAAACAAAGGAAAAACAGAGCATATAAACTGTGAATTTCTAGAAGAAACCCATGTAAAAGATGAAATTTTGGATAATGAGTTTTCAACTGAAACAATTATAGATGAAGATAAGGTTGAAAATGAGCAAGATATAACTGTTAATTTGGAAGAAAGATGAAGAAAGTTTAGAACTTTCTAGAACTACAACTTCTTCTATAACAAATTCTTCAGAAGAGTCAATAGTCACCGAAAACGAACATCATTTTCTTAGCTTGCAATGACACTGCGTATTTCATGTCTTTCATTGATTTTAAAAAAATTGAGAAAATAAAGATGAAATGAATTAATTTTGACTACCAATAATTGAAATATCTAAAATTTCATTCAAACCTAAAAAAAAATTAGATTCTAAAAAAAATGGGCCATTTACCCCACAAAATGAAGCATTAAATTTTCTTTAAAAGTCTAACAAACTCATTAATTGATTCAATAGCCAAAAATCACATTAATTCATCCAAACACAATGATTTAAGATGGTAGCACCAAACACTAAGAGATTAGATGACAAAATTAGAAATTTAATAATACAACATCTATTAGCTTCAATAAACCCTGGAGTCATGAGTGACTTAGCCCAACAAGCACGTACAATGTGAATCGATCAACCATTTTATCCATGGTGTTCACAAATACACTACATAAGGAAGAAGAATTAGAAAACAACACCTTTTTTCTAATAATTGGTGTTCATTAACAAATTAAAGACATATGTCAACAACATTTTGCTAGAATTGGAAAACTTGTTAATAATTGTAAAAAAGTATCTTTATAATCAAAACATCTGAGCCTTTAGAAATTTTGTTGATAGAAGTGTCTTTAAACTCAAATTTCAAATCTTTGTAGACTCATTTCACAATTTTATTATTTGTATTTCAAGTTCAAATACAATATATCTTCTACATAAATTAGGTTAGTTTGAATAATATAGATTAAGATTGAATAAATCAAACATAGTTTAAAAATCAAAACTAATCTCTTAATTATAATTTAGCTTTAGGACTATTTATTTCAAGACTTAATATCTTTAATAGCCTGCATATGACTAATGTGTAAATTTTAATAACTGCAGGCGCATAGTGTACATGTAGCTATACGGGTCGAATTCAGGAAAGCGAGTTAACTAGTTTGTTCGATTTATGACTACGAGACACGGATTAACGAGTATTTGGGTTGAGAAACTAATACTACAATGCAATTAAAACTAATAATTAAAGCTAAGATAATGATTAATACAAAAAGGTTAATAAAGATATTTAAACTAAGGTTCATTAAGCATACGTTTAATCATATACCCAAATTTCACACAATTAATATATAAAAATATCATTCCATGCTTTGAATTAGAGCTTATACCCTAACCCTAGAGAAAAAAAATTACTCACTAGACATGATGATGAACATGCAATTAATGAGTAATTTTAATGCACAGAGATAAATAATAAAGCAATAAAGCAAGATCACTTACTAATTGAGAAGAACATAAAAGTAAATTGCAATGAAAGTAAATGTAACAATGAAGTTCAACAATGAAAGCTCTCAATGAAGAAGAACAAAAAGGAAAATCTAAGAATTAAAATTAAACAGACTTAATGATAAAAATAACTACCACTATTAATAGTGGCTCCAAAAAATAACTGTCAAAACACACGAAAAAACACCTGACGGAAAGGCGACGACTCGTGACATCAGGAGCGACGAGTCGTTGCTTTTGTTCTGCTTGGGATATGAGATTTCAATGAGTTGGCGACGAGTCGTGGCAAGTTGGAGAAGACTCGTCGCTTTGCTACTAGATTGATATGAACGGATCAGTAAGTATGCGACGAGTCGTGGCTTCCATGGGACGACTAGTCGCTTTGCCTCTGGACTCCATTTGCTCTGCGACGGGTCATGGCTTTTTGATGCACCTTAACTACGACTCATTTCTTTCCCTTGGGGCTTGGTTGGCTTGATCTCTTCACTCAATAAAAACCAACTCCCCCCGTCCTAACTTGATGTTCAACCGCAATACTACAAAATTCTAATACGCCATCAATAAATTCCGACGATTCAATGCTTCCATATATTCAAGAACGATTTTTTGTCATCCTAATTAGTGTAATTAATTGATTCAAAACAAAATTAATACTCAACTTTTAAACATATATACTTATTTCTAACAAACATATTTAACCCTAAAAAAATATACTTTGAATAATTAACATTGTATAACCTTAGAAATATAACATTCAAAATATAAATAATAAATTAAATCATTTAACATTAGAAATATAAGTATTCTAATTCTAATAATTAAAGACAAGTATAACAACAAACCACATTTCTAGTAAAATATGCAAATAATTAACAAACCACACAAACCACATTCACAAATAATTACTAAATATGCAAGTAATTAATTAACAAACCACATTTTTAACTAAATTACTAAATTACAAGTGAAACAATAAAAATGTAAACTTGCAAATTTACAAAACAAATAGAAATTACCTTGATTTCGTGGGTTATGTAATAATCTACAAAGAAAAAAAAATTAGCACTAATTTTCAAATGTATTATATTGAACTTGCAAACCACATTAAAAAGAGAAATATAATAATACCCTATAATTTGATGTTTATGAAAATTCGAAGTTTGAAATTTAATTTGATAATGAACAAGAACGGTTTTGAAGAAATGATGATGAACAAGAGCAGTACGAATTGAAGAAAATCGTTGTACTATGCGTTTGAAGTTAATGGAACGAAGGGTTTGTGCGTTTGAAGTCTGGAGTGGAACGAAGGAGAATGAAGGAAAACAATATGTTGTTCGTTTGTGCGTTTGAAGTTAATGAACGAATTGAAGAAGAATGGAACGAAGGTTTGTGCGTTTGAACGAAGTCTGGAATGGAATGAAGGAATGAAGGAGAACAAAAGCTTAAGGGTTAATGAAAATATAAACGTTAAAATTTAAAAGGCGCCATTTTAATAAACTTAATTGCTCTGGTCACTCCCAGAACCGCAACAGTTAGTAATTCTTCATGGACTATTTGCTGCGGGCACACAATCAACCGCAGCAATTGAGTGTGCTACAGAGTATTTGCTGCGGTCGAAGCCGCAAACCGCAGCAATTAATTGTTCTTTTTTTTTCTTATTCTTTTTCCTATTTATTGCTGCGTGTATGCAAAAACCGCATCAAATGATAAGCAGCAAATACGTTTTTTTCACTAGTGTTAGGCCATTTCTCCAAGCCTTCACCCTCTTATCACCCTGAGAACCTAATAAAACTCTGATTTTTACCTCAAAATTATATAAAATATAATATTAAACATATAAGACAAAAATATCAAATAACACTATCAATACACTACCTCAAACCCACTAAACATCACATAAGAAGCATAAAAATAATATGAATAAGTGCAAATAATCGCACTTATCAACAACCCAGTTAGATAAATATATGAAATCAATAAACTAATATTTAACATAATTTAATAATGTTCAATTAACTTAGTCAGTACGTCATTAAGGGTTTTTACAAATTAAAACTATATCTTTCATCGTTGAGGGTGCTAACAATCTCCTTCTCGATGAAAGACAATAATCATCCTTGCAAAAATCGTTGTTAGTTTATGCATATTCCAAGTAAAATCAATCATGCAAAATTATACAATGTAATCCATAGAATTTTTTAAAACTACTACAAGTCTAGGTCTAAATCTTCCCATTCCCCCTTTAGCTTTCATCAGCCAGGGTAGAGAAGAATGTGGCAGCAGAAACAGAAATTGTTAAAAATTCTAAAACCATATCTAATTAAAAATGTTTAAATATATCAAAATAAATTGCTTTTTAAACAATCATACAACAATATTTAACCAACGTCGTCAGGGGTTTAGCAGGGTCTGCAACTGCTTAATCAGCAACCTCAAAATCCTCGACAAGCACCATTTCACCATCTTATGCATCCTTATAATTAGGAAGTTAGGTCTTAAAAAAGGAGGGAATAACTATGGTTATTTTTAAAGATTAAATAATTTAATGTAATTGAGTATAAGGTAAGTAAGAATGAGTGAGTAATATTTACAATTTACAAGGTTAAAATAGTTAAAAAAAATTTAGCCAAAATAAAAATCAGAGACGTTAGTGAGCTGCACAATAATAGATATGGAAAGGTGTTAATAGTGAAAGTATAATCCTTGTTTGGCCGCGATAATTCGTCACATAGTCACTCCATAGACCCACTTATGTGGACATACCCATGGTACACCTGTGGGCTCGGACCCACAAATCCACGAATAATGAGCATTGGCTTGCATACAACACTTGATGAATTTCACTCTTTTCTTACCCATCAAGTCAGATCAAAGTCTAATGTAACTGCAATAAATTTGAGGTTATTGCTAGATGTAAGATTTGTCTCATATTCGTTGTGTTGGTAACTAGTGATGGCCACGGTCCAGGTTGGGTTTGGTTTGGTTCTATGCGATTCCAAACAGTTCTTTGGCGGTTTAGGAGGCTGTTCCATGCGGTTCAACTCGTGGGTTAGACGGATTGGACCATTGGTTTAACTCATCTTCGTTTTTCCTTTAAAATTAAATATGAAAAATAATAGAAAATATTAAAATAACAGGTGACATGCCTTTGTTGAGTAATGAGTATTGAGTATTACCAAAATTCATTAAATGTCAATTGTCATTAAATATTTACTAAAAAAAAATTATAGTTAATAAATACATAATAATGAAATAATAAACCCGATTAATTAAAAAAAAAGAGGGATAGAAAATGGACTCGAACTTAGTATCTCCGAAGAACATTAAATTGCCTATGTATCCCTAAATAATCAAAGTCCACTTAGTTCTTGTTCATACCTTTTAATTGTAATTGTTAGTCGTTGTCCTTCCTACCCCTATTCATCATCTTCAACATCATTCGATGTCTTTGCTACGTCTCCTTCTTATGATACAAATGTATCCATCTTCATCCATGGATCACCATTGTCTTGATCTTCATCGTTCTTGAGCTCTTGTATTTAGACATTTTTTTGATCTCAGTCTTTATTTCAAACACATATTTGAATAATATGTGAAGCAAGACGAGAACTATTATCATCAAGCACTTTTTTACCTTCATTAAAAGCGATTCCAACGCAGTAGTAGCCGAAATTGCAAGGATATCATTTGCAATTCTCGATAATATTTGAAATTTTATTGATTTTTCTTTTCCAATTCTAGATATTAAAACAACTTGCCGCAATTTAACAATGATGCTTTAGATGATTATTTATTTCTACAAATGAAGAGTATGACAGTGAGGTTAAAGAAGGCCATATAAAACTATCATCTTGGCTTATTATCTTAGCTATGACGTGATGAAACCTAGTGGTACGTACTGAGACACTAGCACCCATAGACATATTGTGATCAGCGTTATCTACACTTGCATAGAAATTATACATGTATGCAAAACTTCCTACAATTTCAATATAAATATCCACGCGTAGTCATATGTGTTAAGAGTGTTCGTAGGCACCGCTTTATATTGTGGTTGTAAAACTTTTCTAATGAAATAATCATAAGCATGACTTTGACCATGGTTAAATGGCACTTCATCACTAATCACGTACTTTGAAAATTCATTTATCATTTCATTATGATTATAATAAAAAGGCATAGCTTCGCCGGACATTTGCATTGTCCACCAACCTAGTTGTGTTTGTCGGCTTCCACTCGTGGTCCTGCAAGCATTTGCTACATGAGTCGCCTTTGTTATTTCGGGTTTCTTTACTAAATGGTTGTTGAAAGATCTCGTATCACCACTAACACATATACACGTACTGAATTTTTAGTACATTCTTAATTTATAAATTATAAATAATAATTTTAAAAACTAAAAAAATCTTTACTTTCGCCGAAGTTGTAGATGGAAAATATTACTTCCTATATTACGCACTGATCTTTCCGGTATTAACGTAAGTATCAAGAATTTTAGTGAGTACGACCTTACGTCTAATACATTTATATGCTTTTGTTTAGGGGACAAAGGACAAAGGACTAGAGGAGGTATGCACGCCAACTTAATTCTATTCTCTTGTTTCTATTTGCACAGTTCATACAATCGAGGCTTGGAGGAATAATCTATTGCATTATTGCTCTCAAAAAACTGCATATCTGTGGTTGTGATTTCTGATTTGTGAGTAGTAAAGGATACAAGGATTGGATGTATCATTATCAATATCACATTAGATCAATGTTGTTTATCATTTTTAGATGTTTTATATCAAACAATACATAAAATGCCTTCTTATTTTCTTTTGACCTTTTTTTTTATTTGTCAAACAACTAACAAGTATTTAGTAAACTATAAATAACTTTCAATCTTAAATTAGTATGACTGACTTTTTCATTAGCTTTTGGTTCATTTTTTCTCCGATTAACATCCAACAATAAACAATTATATTCAAATAATTAAACATCTCCATCAATATATATATATATATATATATATATATATATATATATATATATATATATATATATATATATATATATATATATATATATATATAACATAAAAGTCAATGCTATCAGCTAATCAAATAAATCAACTAAATACGTCAATAATCAATTGCAAAATAATTGCGAAACACCTCCTTTAACTTATAGCTACTATACTCTTTAAAATTTTAAAACCCGATAAATCTACATATATTTGATATTCATGTCTTGAATCAGACATAATTTGACAATCAAGTCAGCAACTTCAATCAACATCAAGTGTACATTTGCCTTTGTTTTGGATTAGTAATTAGGCTTTATGTATGACATGAATCCTTTTGTAAGTAATTACTTGAGTAAATAAAAGTCGAATCAAATGCAAATTTCTCCAATGATAAAGATCAGAGTTGTTCAAAAGTGATCCGATCCGAAATCAAAAGTAAACCGACCCGAAAATGTGTTCATTTTTTAGGTTTATCGAATCAACATTATCCAACCCGAAGGTATACTCGAACCGGTTGACAACCGAAAATGAAAAAACTGAACCCGAGCTGTAACCAATTTTTCTAACCGACACATAACTGTTAACCGAGATTACTAGAACCTAATAACCAACCCGAGTCATATCCGACCCGAATCATGCTCGAAACCGTACTCGATCTGACTAAAACCGACTTAATCCGAATGAAGTTTAGATCGAACTACTGTAAACCTGAACCAATTTTTCACATAGAAGTATGATCGACTCATATTTAATCATCTTATTAGTTATTTTAATAAAATAAATTTTATAAATACCTGGTTTCAAATATTTAGAGTTAATAATCAATGGTCAATGTTTATTTAACTACTTTTAATCGAATTTGATGAAAATTGATAGAACTTTATAATTTAAATTTCTGGTTAAACAAGTAAAAGTAACAATGTAATAATGATCACTAATTGATTTGGATTTTCACTATTTTGCTTTAGTTAAAGGAACCTTATCATCAATTAAAAAATGACTAACAACTTAATCTAATACTGACTCGATCAATAGTAATTAGTAATTCGTAATTCGTAGACGAATACTACTTGAAAAATACCCGAACCCGATCTGTACCCGATAAAACCGAACCAATTATTAACCGATGACAACCCGAGACCGGTTGAAACTCGACACGAACTTCAACAGACACCGAACTGATGCTAACCCGATAGCTCGAATGACCGATCTTCAACCGAACCGTGACTAACCGACCCGACTAACTGTGACCCGTTGCAACACGCATTCGAAATATAACCGATCCGAAATACAATCGAATCGAATGACACCCGTCCGAAACCGACCTAATCACCCGAATGAACACCTAGTGGCTTATTATTGGGAAGCACTAAAAAATAATGGGTGTGCAAAACCGATTATAAAATTTGATCTGATCTAAAAATTTGTTTTCAAATAGCAAAATTGTGCTTTAGTTCTTATCTGGATATGAGAATTTTGAAAACCGATATTCAAGTTATAAGAATATTTAAAGCTTGCTTATACTTTGATTGAAAATTAATTATTTTTTTCATTTACTAGTATTTACAAGTAAGCACCAAGTAAATAAAGTAGAAATATAATTAAAAAACAAAATACAAAAAAGTAGAAATAAACATATACTCTCTCCGTTCTTTTAAGTTCTTTCACTTTGGGTTTTTCACATATATTAAGAAAAAGAAAATCTTTGGTTGTAGTAGGTATTATTTTAATTAAATAGTAGTGTGAAGTAATGATTGTATTGAAAGTATGAGAGAAAACAATTATAAATAAAAGTAAAAAAAAAAAAAAAACTAATTTTATTAAATTAATTAAAAATGAAATATAACCTTACAATAGAGGTAATTTAACCAACTTTTCAAATTGGGAAAGTTTGGAGCTCTACAATCAAAAAACAGGAGGGAACTTAATCCCTCCATACAAAAACCAAAAAAATCAGAAATTTACAATCATGGATCATCAAATTACATATATTGGCCAAATTAAACTAACATGAATCAGCAATTACATGTACTTTAATCAGAAATTACATCAAATAATCTGAAAAAATGACCTTATAAATTCCAGTTTAGCCTATAAAGGCTGCTGTTTGTGAAAAATCAGTAGCCAAACAATCTGGAAAAATCAGTAGCATTATCTTCCAAAAATCAGTAGCTTTTCTTAACAGCTTAAAAATTCTTCATATATATTCGAAAATCAGCAACATTATCTTCCAAAAATCAGTAAGCTTTTCTTAACAGCTTACAAAAATCTGTAGCTAAACAGTTTGTGAAAAAGATCATCGCATCATTAGCCTTCAATGGCTTCAGGAAGTGAAGATGAGCAACATGGGGCTTGTTACTTTGGATCGAATTCATACGTTCTAAAGTATAGTTCTGAATCAGAAAAAGAGCCACAGAATATGGAAGAAATAGGACCACAGCAACAAAATCAGCATAAGCCAAGACTCACGAATGAGTTAAGGCAACTTATTTTCCAAGAGATGTTGTCACTAAAAGTTAGTGACTCACTTGCTCATGGTACATTCAAACGCATAGCTCAAAAATACGGCTACACACATAGAACCATCCGAGATTTATGGAAACGAGTAATACAAACCAAGGAAGCAAACAAACCATACATTGTGGAATCCAAGTACAAAAATTGTGGAAGAAAAAGAGTGGTCGTACCACCAAACTTACTTGAGTCTAGACCCATTGGCAAACGCACTTGCATTAGAGATGTTGCAACATGTTTAGATTTTGCACCGTCAACGGTGTGGAAGTTGATAAAAAGAGGCGAGATAAAGGCTCATTCAAATCCACTACACCCGGCTTTAACCGATGCCAACAAAATAAGGAGGGTGAAGTGGATTTTGAGCTTTATCCAAGAAGACACCATTCAAAGACACCCGATTTACAAAGTAATGTACGATTATATTCACATTGACGAGAAGTGGTTTTATTTAACCAAGAAAACGCAAAGGGTTTATTTAGCATACAAAGAAAAGGTCTCATATAGGGCAGCGAAGTCATCAAAGTTCATACCTAAGGCCATGTTCTTAGGGGCCGTTGCTAGGCCTAGATGGAATCGTTTTGGTCAATGTACGTTTGATGGGAAAATTGGAGTTTCCCTTTTATCAATATGGTGGCAGCACAAAGAGATTCAAAGAATCGACCAAGGGGTTCAATAGAAATTAAACCAATCGAATCAGTTAATCAAGAAGTTTATAGGAGTATGCTTATACAACAATTGATTCTGGCTATACTAAGAAAATGGCCAAGTGAAAGACCTTCCATTATTTTTATTCAACAAGATAATGCAAGGTTTCATATCACAAATGATGATCCAATATGGCAACAACACAATAGGCATGGGGGTTTAACTTTCATTCTTACTCAACAACCTCCAAATAGTCCGGATTGTAATATTCTAGACTTGGGTTTCTTTAGGAGTATACAATCACTTATGCATAAAAAGATGCCCAAAAACATTACAGAATTAATCACAGCAGTTGAGGATGCATTCGGAGAGTTACATCCAAAGACCTTAACTAATGTGTGGATCTCATTACAACACCATTTAAATGAGATTTTAAAAGTTAAGGGGTCTAATGACTACATACAACCACACTTTGGAAAGAAGGCTGAAGAAGACAATGGCAGGTTAAGGATTCAAGTGAGAATCCCAACACAATTGGTTAGAGAAGCTGTAGCTTTTCTTAACCCAAACAGGGATCAGCAACAAATACAAGCATTAATAGAAAATGAGGATGCTGCACAAACAATAGAGATAATTCAAGAAGCTTATGATCAGGCAGTTGAATAAACTCAAGGATGACAAACATCAAAGCCCCTCAGTTTATTTTGTTCAAATCATCATTAAAATTGTAGCTTTAAAAACTTAGGAGCAACAATTTGTTGATCACAACCCATGTTAACGATTAATGTGCATGTTTTTGATTAGCAAGTCACTTCATTATTTTACATAATTTCAGAAAAAAAGCCCCCTAATTCTTCATAGAGGTTATGAAACCTCTCAGATTATAATTGATTATCAACAAATGAAGTAAGTGAACATGCTAAAAAATCAAGTGATGGGTTTTGGTTTACCAAATGCTACTCAACCAAGTAATCAAAGCAAATTTTTCAGAATTTAGAGGTTCAACAATTTGACATCACAGGGGCTTGTACACATAAAATCAGCAACAAACATCAACCCTAAAACCAGCAACATAATACCAACAGTAGAACGAAAAACCCCCCAAATAAACCAGAAGAACACAATATCAACAACAACACATAAAAAACAAACGAAAAAACAAACATCAAACATAAATACAAGATCATCATAATCCAACATCAAACAACAACACATAAAACCAGCTCTAATTTTTCAAATTTAATTTTTTTTAAAAAAAAGAAAAATCAGAACAACCTTACAATCATTAAGCACGTTTTTTGGGGTTCAATTTTGACCTAGACGCAATAACATCTTCAGGAGTGTCAGGAACAACCAAATTGATTTCATCTTCTTTCACATTAGTTGGAGTTAATGGATATAATTGAGATGGTTCCTTTTCAACAATAGGAGAAGTTGGTGGAGATTCATAATACACAGATGTACCTTTTGATATGCCTCAAGATCTTTTTTTGACCACTTCAAATTTTCATTGGAGTAGGAATGGGAACGACCACAGAGGGAACAAGAACACAACTCATCATAATCGCATAGACCATCATAAAGATATGAAGGAATTATGGAGTCACTCTTAGATTCGTTGTTTTCCATTGCAAAGACTTAAAGGTTCAACAAGAAGATAATGACGGATTCCAGAACAGGGGGCTTTAAATTTCGAAACATTGCCAAAACAAACAAAATGAACCTCAAAATGATGAGAATAAACCGATCTACATTTTAATGCAGTTAAAATGCACTAAAAATGAAGAACAAACAGAGGGAAAAACCATGAAAATGGTGTTCATGAAGAGAGAGAAATAACCGTTCAAGAAGAGGAGGAAGAATAGGAAGGCAGTAGGTGTAATAATGAAAAGTCCAACGCCCAAGAAGCTAATAAATGAATCCGGATGATTCTGGGTACATTAAAAGAAAATGGGGGGTTTTAAGGGGTAAAAGTGGGATAAAAACATTCTAAAAATAGAAAGTATTCTAAAGTGGAAGAACTTATGAAACTACCCGTTATAATAAGGTGGAAGAACTTAAAAGAACGGAGGGAGTATAGCCTATAGAATCATCATTAACAATGTATTTCTAAAGAACTTTCAGTATTAATTTTGTTTAATAAATAAGTAACTCCATTTATTTTCTACTTCTATTTGCTACTTCTATAATGACACATCCCTTCACAACATATGATAAAGCTTGTTTAGGCATTAAATACTCATCAGTACTGATAGAATTGAATCAAAGAGAAAGATAAAAATTTTAAAAAAGTGATAATAAATAAAGATAGAGAAAACACTGTGTAGATGAAATTAAAAGAAAGTTAAAATGTATAGATGAGATTAAAAGAGAATAGTAGGTAATTGTTTAAAAATAAATATAATACAAATTAGATAAGACGGATTAAAATGAAAATTGATTTAGCTATAGAGTAGAAACTAGGTCATTGTCCAGAGTCGTTTCCATCCCATAGACATAGAGCATGATGACCTCATTATTCTCCAATCTCACTCTGCAAAAACCCTTCCAATGTCTACTGTCAAGTACTCATACAAACGCCACACTCTTTTTGACTAGTCGCTTCTTGAACTGTACTATTCCTCTTTTTTCCCCCACTTTACCAATTTTACGCAAATCCCAATCTCCCAACTCCCCATGTTCTTTTCTCTCCCTCCAGTAATCAATTAAAGCAACAATTTACAACATTCCTTCTTTTTTCTCTATATTCATATTGATATTAATGACCAGACCACTCCAGTCCTAAAATGAGACACAAAACCCCTAATTACTCATTACTCATTACTCATTACTCATTACTCATTAATGCACAAATTCAATGACACCCAAATTCGCAAAAACAGATTAAATATTATCAGTTTATGAACTGCCTTTTGCTTATTCTGGATATTTTTACTCCTATATAAAAGGTTTGTCCCAACTCTGTTTTTTCTTCATGTACTAGGTTTTCCCTGCTTGTTTATGGGCTGATTTATGAATGATTTTGTATAATTATGCATCAGCTTGCTAAATTATGATGCTTTGGCTTTGCTGATTATGGTTAATGGCCTATTGCATACTTTTATTTTTATTATCATATGAGAATATTGTGTAGTACATGCTTACTCTTTTTATTTTGGATTTTATAAATTAAAAAGTTTTCGTATATTTAAATTTTAAGGAGCATTACATTATTCAAAATATGCACGACATATGCTCTAACATATTTATAAATAATTTCGTTTTCATGATTAATTTATCCTTGTGGAAATGATCTAATCTAGTAAAATCTCTGGATTCTTCTTGTGCATTAAATGGGATTGATTGTTTGTATTAAGGATATAAGTAGTAATTAAGTATAAATATGTTGTGTCATTAGGAATTTCACTACTCCAGATAGTAGTTTAATCATAATGAATGAGAATAAATAGAAACCATAATTAGAGGAATTGTCGCACAAATTTTCAAGTTGAATTACATAACCATTTTAAGTTTAATTGTTCTTTTTCAATGATAATTAAACCTAAAAATAGAAACAACAAAGAAAAGAGCTAACGGCTAGTTTCATTACGCAAAACCACTGCAAACAATCAGATTCAGATCCTAAATATCAGACTTCAGTATACTTAATACGAGTATTTCCAGTAGTTCAATAAACTATGAAAGACTACTATTTACATTTTACTCAGTGTCTTAGAAGTGTGAAAACACCTGTTTTTTTTCATCTTAATTTGTTTTTTTTTTTAAATTTTTTTTATAATATTCTCCTTGACTTTATGATTTTGTCATATTTACACTTAGGAAGGTAGTCATCCAACAATGAAATACATACAATTTCAACATAAAATTATTACACAATTAACGGGATAATTTGTGTTCGGAATTTCCTAAAAAGGTTGAAAAGTGTCCAAAACTAATTATAATTTACTTAGACTAAAAAATAACCAAAAACTATCCATAATTTATTTTATTAAATTACGTTTACATTTGCAATTCACTCGATTAGTTTAGTAAATTACGTGACACTAAAAAAAACTAAAAAGTATATCAAATTTTTGGGTGCCTCATATAATGCAACAAAATAAGTGTATGGGTAGTAAAGCAGTAAGCCATAAAGTGGAAATTCAGGATTAGGGCAGCTTTGCTTTTTGCCTTTTATTCTTTTACCCCATTTCTGCTTTGTTTTATTCCCCTGTTTCTTGCCCCATTATATATGGTTCAGATGATATATTTAAAAAAAGCATATTTCAGATAATGCCAAAATATAAAAAAGTGCACCTACAAGGTAAAAGAAGAAATGAGCTTCACTTACAAAGGAAATTATTTCTTTTATTTTTCCCTCATTTTCACTTACCAAATGGTTGTCTAGAGATGAAATGAGTTTAATTCAACCGAGATAGTCATGTTTATACAAGTGAGTTCAACTCCTTTTTAAATAAGTTTTGTCTAATAGATCATGTCCCAATTTTTTACTACTTGAAAATACTCCCTCCTATTCATTTTAAGTGTGCTATTTATTTTATGCACTCTATCCAATGCACTTATTCAATCCTTAATATATCGAGTTATGTATAATTAAAAATTATAAAAAGTTGATATTAATAATCTTTACATCAAAACGAATCAAATAAGATCCCACATGACTATGTTTTAACTTATTGATTAATAATAAAATGCAATTTAAGAGTGATAAATAAATAGTGTCTCAAAAGTAAATGGGACACCTAAAATGAATAGGAGGGAGTAATATTTAATACGTTCAATTTCATTTAGTATTGATACAGATTATGACTTTGACATATGTTCAATTCTATTTATTAACAATATGCTTAATTCAATTCGATTACGTCCAGTAGCACTTGTCGTTAGTTGATATGGTAGATACTCATATCTTAGTAGGCAAATACTGTTTCTATGTCATTTTGGTCCGTCTCACTTAATTTGCATCATTTTTATTTTTGGAAAATGACCGAAGGAGTCTAGATTAATGGATTAATACGGATTTGATTATTCAAAATTAAGATAAATTACATCAACAGTACCATTTCTGTAACATAAGCTGTCTTATATATAGATTGAACATCAATTACGAAGGATCATGTTTTTAGTTTGTCTAGAGAGACATGGCTTTTTGATTGAAAGCATTTCATGCTTTATATTTTTTGCATGGCAAAGTATGGTTTCTGCTTTTGCTTTTTATTTATTTATTTATTTATTTTTTTATTTATGAGGGCTTTTAGATTCTTTATGATCTCTTTGCTTTTGTTAATGGAGTTGCTTTTAAACTTTACAGCATTGATAAAATTAGGAGTTATTAAAATAAACAAGTATTTATTCTGAAAGCAAAATGTGTCATTGCACTTTATGATTTTTAAATGTAGATAAATTCCCCTAAAGTATGCATAATCTTTTGCCTTTTTTTGTTATGGTACAAAGAGCCCAATCATAAGCAACCTTTTGGCTATCACAAAGAAGTGCATACACCCGACCCCAAACTGCACTTAGAGTAAGAACAATGTAAGTCATGGAGGGAGTTTTGTAACTTGGTCTTTGTCCAAAACTAAAACGGTGAAGTCAAAAAATATTGAGTCTCAAAGTGAGTCTTGAAAAATGAAGACTCATCCTAAGACTCTTGTGGTGGGACAACGTTTCATGACTTTTTTTCTTTGGTCCAATAACAACATGCCAACTCAAATTAGAATCAAGTTGAAACCAAGTTTTAAGTCAGTATGGGATTAAAGTTTAAAACTAGGGAGAGTCTGGTATGAATTTGAATAATAAAAAAAATAATGAAAGTTTTTCGAAATCCTTTATTGAATGGCCACTTGACAGTATTGAATAATGGAATGCTGTACAATAGTTGGATAAGAATGAACTCTTTATCTTTTACAAGGAATGATATTCCTAAAAATTTAGAGAAAAGTAAATATAACCTAAGTTTAGCAAATGATGCCTCATGTTTGATTGCTTCTACGGTTCTACCTTGGGTGTAAGTATACTTCTCTTATTCAATCTTTACATGATGGAATCACAAGCTAACTTCCGCTCTTCATAAAGCTATAAAGAACAAAACAAGATAAATGGTGCTCCTTTCATGGTGGAGTCATAAAATACAATATAATGCTACTATGCTTTCATTATCTTGTACTTCTATCAAGAAGAATTTATGGATTATATTTCTGTACTCTTTAACATCTTTTGTTTTAAGTTGGTGCAATAATCCGTGGCATCTTGTGTATTTTTCAATATGTTGATTGACTAAAACCATATAGCATAATTCGCTAGTTGATACATCTATGAGCATGCGGCTTCTTTTTTTTAATATATTTTTTGAATTTGCAATTCCCTTAAATTGGTCTAAAATAGCCTAAAATCGTCTATAATTCACTTTTGTTAATCCGCAAAACGAGTACTTGTGTAGTTTAGTTGTAAGAATTAAATGCATGCTAAAGAATATTTATACTTTGTAGCTTATGATTTTAGTTTCGTGATCTAATGATTGAATTTGCTTTTGATTGATACAGTGTGTCAGTCATTCTATCTCTAATGGAATATCAGTAGTTCACCATGGTATTCTTTGTTGAGAGCTGATACAGTTCAACTAATCACTATCTTTTGGTTTCATTTCTGCAATATCTTTGAGTAAACTTCAGCATATATAATTGTTGACCATGAAGCTTCAGTCCTCCTTACAATTGACATTGATCCTTCTTCTCCTAATTTCCACACTCCACCTAACATTTGCTGACTTGAAGTCAGATAGGCAAGCTCTTCTCGACTTTGTTGCTAATGTACCCCATAGCCGAAATCTCAACTGGAATGTTGGTTCTTCTGTTTGCACATCTTGGGCTGGTGTCACTTGTAATAGTGAAGGAACCCGGGTTATTGCTCTCCATCTTCCAGGAATCGGTCTTTTTGGACCAATTCCAGGGGGAACCATTGGAAAGTTAGATGCCCTTCAAGTACTCAGTCTAAGGTCTAACAGTCTCAATGGGAAAATTCCTTCTGACATTGCTTCTTTACCATCTCTTCGTTCGTTGTTCCTCCAATCAAATAACTTTTCAGGAAGTATTCCCGAGTCTCTTTCTGCTTCACTTATGGTGTTGGATTTAAGCTCCAACTCCTTGAACGGAAGTATTCCGTCAAGTATTAACTATTTGACAAGGCTTATAGTTTTGAATCTCCAAGATAATATGCTGTCCGGATCCATGCCTAATCTTGAATCTCGTAAGCTTAAGCTTCTTAACATGAGCTACAATAATTTAAGTGGTAAAATCCCAAATTCACTTCAGAAGTTTCCTACTTCATCATTTTTGGGGAATCCTTTATGTGGGCCACCTCTCGACAGTTGCTCCTCAAGTAGCCCATCACCTTCTGCGGATACCATGATGTCTCCTGCAATGATACCTATTATAAGCAAAGGCGGCCGTAGCAGGAAATTGAGCATAGGTGCCATTGTTGCTATTGTAATTGCTGGCTCTGCCGTTGTGGTTCTTGCTGTGATGATGTTCTTATTATGTTGTGTTAAGAGAAACGGTGTCGAAGATAGTTCTGCTGTTAAAGGAAAAGAGTCTAATATCAAGAAGGCTAAAAACCAAATGCCAAAGGAAGATTTTGGGAGCGGTGTACAAACAGCTGAAAAGAACAAGTTGGTGTTCTTTGGCGGTTGTGCATATAACTTTGATCTTGAGGACTTGCTTAGGGCATCTGCGGAGGTTCTTGGGAAAGGGAGCTACGGTACAGCTTATAAAGCGATTTTGGATGAGGGAATTGTCGTCGTGGTAAAACGGCTGAAGGAAGTAGGGATTGGAAAGAGGGAATTCGAGCAGCAAATGGAAATGGTTAGCAATGTCGGTCAACATCCAAATCTTGTTCCTCTTCGGGCTTACTATTTCTCAAAGGATGAAAAACTTCTAGTTTACGATTTCATGCCTGGCGGAAGCTTAAGTGCCGTCTTACATGGTATGCATCCTAGACACTCTATTTTGACAGATTTACGCGCACCTTAGTACTTAAAGTTTTTACTCGGTTGAAATTCCTGCATAATTTTCTCATTGCATCTTTCTGCTAAACTTTTAGGCAATGGCTATAATGGGAAGACATTGTTAGATTGGAACGCTAGAGTAACAATTGCACTTGGAGCTGCACGAGGAATACTCCACATCCACTCTGAAGGAGGTGGAAAATTCATCCACGGAAACATCAAGTCCTCTAATGTTCTCCTATCACAAGATCTCGAAGGTTGTATCTCTGATTTCGGCTTGCCTCTTATGATGAACTTTCAAGGCATCACTTCAAGAAGCATAGGGTACCATGCTCCAGAAGTAATTGAAACAAGAAAAGCCAGCCAAAGTTCCGATGTTTATAGCTTTGGAGTACTTCTCCTAGAGATCCTAACTGGAAAAGCTCCTCTAAAGACCGCTCATGGACACATTGATGTGGTTGATCTTCCTAGATGGGTGCAATCGGTGGTGAGAGAAGAATGGACATCTGAAGTGTTTGATGCCGAGTTACTAAAAAGTCCAAATGCAGAAGAGGAAATGGTGCACATGTTACAGGTAGCACTGGCTTGTGTTGCTAGAGTGCCTGATATGAGGCCGAGAATGGATGAAGTTGTTAGAATGATCGAGGAAATCAGGCCATCCGAGTCAGATGGGAGGCCTTCTTCTGATGAGAATAAGTCAAAAAACTCCAATGTAGGTACTCCTACCCCCTGATTGTTCCCAATGTCTTTGCATTGGGGCTAATTTCTTGGATTTCTGGAGAGCAAGCTGCGTGATTTCCGTCTGGTGGAAGTATCATATCTTAAGGAGGTATGATCTTTTCTAATTTATGCAAATTTTATCACCTTTGTGCAAGTGTTTGATCAGCAGATAAAGCTTCTTATCTGGATTGATGTCAAATTGCATTTATGTAAAAAAGAGAATGATTATAATTTCTAATGAACGAATTGTGTATTGCCTTGGTCTATTGTACAATTTATGTTGCTTACTTGCTTTCTTTTGGTGGGGTGTGGGTGATAGAGTTGTTACATATTTTAGATATAAACTAGTAAGGGGGGCTTTTGATATCATGCTAATGAGTCAACTCACAAAAAACTTAAACAAATGGTTTCATTGTTGTATACTCTATCATTAAGGCTATAGGGCTGTTTAAAATCTGATACCCGATAGATCCGGATCTGGAAATTCGATTTTTTGGATTGTGAAAATCATGATCCGGTTCTAATTCGAAAAATCAGATATTAAACATTCGGATATTGGATATAATCCGAATTAGATACCGAATATTCGGTTTTAAAATTCTTATTGAACTTAATAGTTGGAGGCTTCATTAAGGAGGGGGCATCATAGTTGATGTTGTTGCTAGGTAGGTAAGCAAGTTAAATCAAATGTAACTGATTCGACTAATTTAAAATTATCCAAATTCGAGGAAAATATTTACATTGAATTCGATTATATAGTATGAATCTAATTTAGAGACGGACCAGAGTTGTACCTCATAAAAATCCGTGACCCGACTCTGACTCCTACTCAACTTGATTCGACTCCGACTCTACTCAACTCGGCTTGACTTGACACTCGACTCTGAATTCAAATTTATGCCATATTTTTAATTTGAACAAATTTGAACTTCAAATTAAAAATAAAATGAAAATAAGTTTATTTAAATCAAATTTGCAACCTTGTCATTTGAGTTATAGATTAAATGTCAAATTTAAGTACAAAGTCTTAACTCGATTTGTGTTTCATATTAAGTTAAGTTCACAAAACTTATGTTTTAATATCATTTAATAAAATAATACTCAAAGTTTTAAACACAATGTTTTTGGTTTCATAATCAAATATTAAAAGAGTGATTAGGTGAATTATAGTCAAAGTTGTTCAAAGTATGAATTTAACTTAATAGAAACAATTCTTAGAATCGAATCGTAGAATAGAATAATTTAAGAATTTTGCAAAAATAAATGAAGGTTTAAAGGAGTACTATATCTCTTTAGAGGGGTGAATAAAGAGCGACCGATTTTTATTTTTCTTTGAAATATGATTTCAAGACTTTGTATATATGTTGCTTCAAATAGTTTTCCAGAGAGTATTCTTAGGTGGATTTTAAGTAACTTGTAAATAAACAAAGTAAAATGCGGAATTTAATGTAGACAAAACGTAATAAGTTGTTATCAAAGTTTGACTACAAATATTCTACTCCCCCGTTTATGGATTTTTGCAACCTTTAGGATTCAACCTTTTTTATTAATTGGAATTCTAAATTACTAAGAAAATCTACTTATTTCTCACACACTAAGTTGTTCCCCAGAAGAACTAAGAACGATCTATATGTTCCCTTATTAATAAAAGGTAAACACCCAATACATAAATAAGAAATGTGAATACTTTACAAAGTATTCGAAACCAAAAGGTTTTTATTAAAATTTTAACTCTCTAAACTTATAAGATCAAAACAATAATGAGAGCTAAACAAATGAAGAATAATTATCTACAAAATACTCCATCCGTTCCTTAATGAAGTTTCTACAAAGATTATTCACGAGAATTAAGAAAAATTAGAATCTTTTAGATAGTGCATATATTATTTTGTTAAATAATGAATTTGATACACGAAAAGTTGGAGACCATAAACATTAAAAAAATATAAAAAGAAAGTAAGTGAAAAAAAAATATATGGACCACAAGTCCACAACTAATAATTTTTTTTTTATAAAGTTAGTGGGAAACATGTGAAGATTATAAAAGAATATAAAAATGTTAAAATGAAATTAGTGGAAGATATATAAGGATCACAAACATTATAAAATATTAAAATGGGTTTGAGCAATGTTATTTTTGTGCAAAATTTCCGGACTCAGTCTTGTGCAAGATATTTGGAGTGTCCTTTAGCTTTATTTTTATGCAAAATTTGTGATGGACATTTGATAGTAGATGTGTTATAGATTCTATGTCTTGTTCTTCTCTTGAGTATGATGATTAGTCTTAATATAAAAAAGCCTCGTTATAGCGATTGGAATATAAACTCATCGTCACCATGTTTTTGAAAATTTGAAAAGAATAGCAAATTAATATCAAAAATTCAACAAGTAACTTCTAAACTTAATTTTCAAAATAAGTATTTTCCGTCCAGAGTATATATTTGGGGTTATTCACTATTACCAACAGCGAACAAAAGAAATTTGGTCAAAAAAGTCAAGGTTTTTGTTCGCTGTTAGTAACAGCGAATAAAGAAGTTGACCATTTTTGACCAAACTTCTTTGTTCGCTGTTATCAACAGTAAACAATTAAGAGGCAAATTAGGCGGACTTGCTTGTTCCAATTTTAATTGCTATTTTTTTGGCCATTTCAAATTTTACAAGACTGATTTTTAAGCTTTTAATTATTAACTTTTCTATTTTATTTCCTAAAGATTTGGTAAAGCTGATAATCATGGGATTAAGGGTGATTTTATTCAATGACCTAATACTAATTTAATTAAAACTCAAAAATTAACTTCCCTATTTTATTTCCTAAAAATTTGGGAAAGTTGATAATCATGAGATTAAAGGTGATTTTATTCAATTATTGAAAGTTGATAATCGTAGCTTTTTAATAATTAAAAGCATAAAAATTTTAAATTTTAATTGCTACAGTTGTTTTAATTAAAACCCTAAAATTAACTTCTTTTTTTATTTCCTAAATAGTTTGGGAAAGTTGATAATCATAGGCTTAAGGATGATTTTATTCAATTATAGAAAGTTGATGATTGTAGCTTTTTAATAATTAAAAGCCTAAAAATCAGCCTTTTAAATTTGACATGGCCCAAAAAATAGCAATTATAATTGGAACAAAAATCAGCCTCGTAATTGTTTGCTGTTAATAACAACAAACAAAGAAGCTTGGTTAAAATGGTCAAAATCTTTGTTCGCTGTTACTAACCGCGAACAAAAACCGTGAATTTTTTGACCAAACTTCTTTGTTCGCTATTAGTAACAACGAACAATTCCGAACCTGCACTCTAGAAAAAAAGTGCTTATTTTGGGAATTAAGTTTAAAAGTTGCTTATTTTTAAATTTTTTAAATTATTTAACCTGAAAAGTTTGTCTAAACAATAGGAATGATTTTAACTATAATTGATAGGTGCAAATTTTAATGAGCGCAAGCGCACAGTTAACGTGTAGTCGTGGGTCGAACACAAGGAGGCGAGTTAATCAAATTGTTTGTTTTATGACTACAAGACACGAATCAAGAAGTAATGTGGTCGAGAAACTAGTACTACGATGGAAAAACTAAAGCTAAAACAATGATTAATATGAAGATGAATATGATATGACAAGCTCTAGGGTGTCGGGCGTCAACTAATTTTAACATGGGAATCGATCACTCTCATGATTGTATGAGATTGAGTTATTAACATAATCAAATGTGATCTAATTAATCTCAAGCTTTTGCTCTATTGATTAATATTGATTTAAGGCCAAACGAGTGTTAATCCTCAAACTTCCATTTTATTGGCTAAACTAGTAGGAATTTAACTTAAATATATCTCAATCCTAAATTAATCCTAATCCCAAACTTCCATTTTATTGAAAAGGTTAATAAAGATATTTAAACCGAGATTCATTAAGCGTAGATTTAATTATAGACCCAAAATTCACTCAATCAATCGATAAAATGTCATCCCATGCTTCGAATTAAGGATTATACACTAACCCTAAGGAAGAAGATTACTCACTAAACATGATGGTAAATATGTAATTCATATAAATGATGACCTAATAGAAATAATAAACATAAAACGATGAATGATTTCAATGTAAGAGATAAATAATAAAGCAATTAACAAAGAAAACTTACTAATTACGAAGAACGAGAATGTAAATTGCAAGAGGAATTAATGTAACAACGAAGTTTTGCACCAAAAGTTTAAAGAACAAAAATAATTCTCCAATTAATTAATTAAAACTACTACTAAAAACTGATAAAAACCTCCGCTTAAATAAAATAACTGCTGCTATAAATAATGGTTGCAAAAATAACTGCTCGAACGCATGGCGAAGACTCGTGACATCAGGAGCGACGAGTCGTCGCTTTGCTACTGCCTGGATTATGTGACTTCAATGAGTTGGCGACGAGTCGCGACAATATTGGGGACAAGTCGTCGCTCAGTCTCTGGACTTCAATGCTCAGATCAGAATGTATGCGACGAGTCGTGGCATCAAAAGCGACGAGTCGCGACTTTGGCACTAGACTATATTGCTGAGATCAGTAAGTGCGCCACGACTCGTGGCATCTGGAGCGATGACTCGTCGCTTTTGTTCTGGACTGCAATGCTGAGCGACGAGTCGTGGCTTTTTGGAATGGTTTAGGTACGACTCATTTCTTCCCCTTGAAGCTTGTTTGGTTGGATCTCTTCACTTCTTTTAGGGTCTTGAGCCATTTCTCCAGGCCTTCACCCTCTTATCACCTCCGGGACCTAATAAAACATCGATTCTACCTCAAAAATTACATAAAATACATTATTGAGCATATGAGGCGAATATGTCAAATATCACCTACAATACTACCTAAAACTCACTAAAACATCACATAAGGAGTATGAATTTAACACAAATGAGTGCAAATAATTGCTATTAATTTAACTATTTATTCTCTTATAATTTTTATGTTTGGGAAAATATCAATGGTACCCCTAAATTTTTGCACTTTATCAATGGTACTCCTAAGTTTTTCCGATTATCGATGGTACTCTCGTGTTATTGAGTGTCTTATAACCGTAACCTTTTCTAATTTTTTTCCGTTCAAAATCGTCCAAAACCATTAACTTTTTCTTTTTATTTTATTTTTTTAATGTTTTAATTGTAAAATAAAAGAAAAAGAAAAAACGTTAATGGTTTTGAACGATTTTGGACGGAAAAAATTAGAAAAGGTTACGATTGTAAAACGCTCAATAACACGAGGATATCATTGGTAATAGAAAAAACTTAGATATACCATTGATGTGTGTATTTTATATATTATTTTCTACCATGCCCCCATTGTATTTTCATAGCATTTCTCGCGTATTTTGCTCAATTTTCTATTGGTTTTTATGCTTGGTTGGAGTGTTTGTTTCTTATCTATTTTGTAGGTACAAAGCTTTAATTATACTAGGAATCGACTCTTGGAGCGAGATTTGCAAGTTGGAAGGTCATAAGCTACTCAAAGGTCATTTTTGTGCTGACCAGGTCTCATACCCGAGTGGGTTTCCTCATACCCGGCCGGGTGAGCCTCTCATACCCGGGTGGGTTTCCACATACCCGACCGGGTTTGCACTTGATACTTAGAAGAATTTGAAGACGCTATTTGGAGGAAAAAGTTGCCACACACACCCGGCCAGGTTTCCACATACCCGGCCGGGTGAGCCTTTCATACCCGGCCGGGTTTCCACATACCCGGCCAGGTGAGCCTCTCATACCCGGGCGGGTTTCCACATACCCGGCCAGGCTTCCATTGAAGATTAAAATGCTTTGCTGCGTACCCGGGCGGGTTTCCACATACCCGGCCGGGTCAAGCAGTTATTTTTTTTTTGTAACTTCTCATATCCTCCGATCTCTTTTAAGGGGGATATAAATAGCTTTTGAGGGGAATTTTTGAGACAGTTTTTTTTCTCTGTTTTGAGGGCTTGGTATTGAAGGGATTTCTGATATTACTTGCCTTGAGGGATTGTTAATCAACATTTCGATATTGTAATCTTAATTATATTGAAGGTATTAGTTTCAATTCTAATTTCTTATTCTTGTTTATCGTTGTTATCTTTGAATGTTTGTTTCTACATTGAATTTGAATTTGATTTTCTCCATGGATTTCATTGTTGAATCTCTTGTTAGTTTTAATATGCTTAGTGAGTAGTTTTATTTCTAGGGCTTGGTGAAACTATGCAAAAGGTCATGATTTTTGTTTGATTTTAGGATTTAAATTTGGTTTGTCTAGGCGATTCAATTGATGGGATTTATATTGATTGCATGTTTGGCCAATTTGCAAGTTTTATTCGCTCAATTCTATGAGCGAGAGTTGCGAGTTTGAGTGAATGATTTCCTTCTTTGAACAATTAAGCTTTAATCGCGATAGCTTGTTTTATTCTATAAGCGAGAGTTGCGAGTTTTTTTCTCTTATTTTTATGAATTGACAAACATAAAAGGATATACACTAATTATATCATATAATAAATAATTTAGTAAAACAAACACACCAATTAGATACAATATCAATGATCCTTAGTAAATTAAAACAATGCCAAAACTGAAAGACCTAATTATTTCATAATAGCAAATGAAAAACTCAAATTTTAACATTTAATAATTTAAAAATTATCAATTATGAACACTAACTCAATCATTAATAAGTCAGTAACACCGAATAAAATCAAGCCTCAACTAGTAATCATGATAATTAAAATAGCTCAAGGGTAGCAGGAACTTTCAAATAAAGCTAAAAATCTCAACTCTCATGCGTGTTGTTCATAAAATGGTATATTATGGTCAAGAGTCTCAATTTAATCATTAAAAAGCAAAAAAAGGTAAAAATTAAGGTCCAGGAATATAGTGGATTGGGTGGGCTAAGGCCAAGTAGAAATTAAGGTAGAATATTCCGATTCTACTAGCGGTTCTACAATTCTAACGATTCTAATTGCGATTAAGAATTTAAGGTACATATTTTCTTTGTTAAGTTGTATTTGAAAGACTACTTTATTATTTTTTTATATTTTTAAATCATCAGTATAATATCGATAAGAATAAAGCTTGATAACAATAATAATGCGAACTCTGTCGGAGGTCCGAGAGTCAGAGTCAGAGCAAAGTTGGAGTATGCATAATTCGGCTCCAGTGAAGGTGGAATGAAAAACATAATTTGAGTTTTATCCAGAGCAAAATCGGAAGGTGAATAATCCGAGATGAGTCCGACCTATTGCCATCCCTAACTATTTTTAGAGAGACAAAAGGTTGAGAGAATATAGTCTTCTTGTAGATGGTGATAATTAGATCTATGTAACACTGGTGGAAGCCTTCAACCACTAGATCAATAATATTTCAGTTAGATGCCTCAATGGGGAATGATCTAGTCGACTTGCCTAGTTACGAGTCGGTTTATGAACGTTTATTTGAGTTATCGAGTTTGCATCGGATTGATGTCGATTTAAGTTCAGTTCGAGTGTCAATTAGGCTTAGATGTCATCAATCAATAATTGATTTGGTTTTTTCGAGCAGAGGTTGGTTTAAGTCTTATTTTTTTAGTATAAATGAGTTACAGGCTACTATCGGTCGATTATGTATCAGATTGAGATGATAGACAAAATTATATTTGGTTTAAATTGGAATTTGTATACTTAAGTTGTTACTTTTGATACGTATATTATAGTATGATACCTTGACTTGTTTTATTGTAAATTAAATGTTAAATTCTATCATGTTTATCAAATTTGATTAAAAATAGTTTAATAATACACTGATTATTGATTGTTAGCTCTAAATATGTAAACTTAAGTATTTGTAAAAGTTAATTTATGAACATATCTATCACAATATTTAACTAACTATTAAGATAATATAATAACATATGAATTAATTATACTTTAAATTCAATAACTAAATGACTCAGTCTATTAGAGGAAATAAATTAAAGCTAGTGTAAACTATATTGTAGCCGCATAGTTATTACTGAATTATTATAGTGAATAAAGCTCGATGTAGTTGAATTTTTTATGTATAATGAAATTAAAACTAACTAACTTAAACTATTAGTCTATAATTTGTATTATTAATCTATTAGATGTATAAACAATCATATTTTAAAATTTAATTGAGACTCCTTATGAAACTATTATAAAATTTTAATTAATGTTTCTTATAGTATCATTAACAATATTGTTTATATCATTATACATTTATGTGACACATTACTACACTTTTATACTTTAACTACCTATTACACTATTATACTTTAAGCTAATTAAAATTTATCATAAATAATAACTATATATAAGTTAATAGCCTAAGAATTTAACAAAAACACTTAATCATTTCACAATATAACAAAAGAGTTGTAAAATTTCAAATGGCAGCCTCACAATACATGTCGATTTGGCAAAACCTTAATGGCTATTTATTGCTTAGGTATTTTAATGAATGTCTACTAATTTATGACTATATAATAAGTTTACTCTCTTACAAAGCTTCTCGTACAAGATTAATTTAAAATTATCTTTAATAGAAAGTATGCGAATCATGCAATACTATAAAAGAAATTGTTGAGGATTAAACATCCCGTATACATAAGATACCCAAAATACTCTTGGTCAATGGATCAAAGGTCAAATCTATAAGTCAATATTGGTCGTCAAGTCAACATTGCAATAGAGGTCAAAGTCATACGTTTGTCTCAATCTGATACCACACAACAACTTCTCAGATCACTTCCATCATGTTGAAGACACTTCACAGTATAAACACCCATTATTTAAGTAACTGTTGTCCACCATGTCACTTCCGTGATCATGTTCTCCATGAAGAAGTATTACTGAGGTAACCAACCAGCAGTTATGATTCCTGCATCAAAATCTTTATAAATAGCTTCTTCTATGAAAATGGGTTACGCAATTTTACCCTCACTCATACTTACACTTACTTTTTACATTTTACCTTTTTCGGTCTGATTTAAGCATCGGAGAGACTTTCTAGGACATTAGCCCCCGGTTTAGCCTTTCTTTGTGGTTGTAGGTACTCCACTTACGGCAGTCAGATCATTTCACTTCTCTTAAATTGAAGGTACTTTTCACTTAAAGTCCCCTTAAAAAATTCGACCGTATCCTAGCAGAAATAGTTTGGCGCCGTTTGTGGGGACGATAAGTACAAACCTTACTAACTATCTAATTCTCAACCCTGAACTTTCCAATGGCACCCCAAAACACCAACACCAAGGAAGCGTCAATGGCTCGTAGCATTGACACTTCCACTTCTCACCATGAAATTCAGGTTGTGACAAGGCAAGACCTTGACATTCTCGCCAAGAACCTCTCACAAACTTTTGATGAGTAGTTGCATAACTTAGCAAGAAGGATAATCCCTTTCGCTTACCTTCAACGATTCCACGATAGACTCTTGGCGCTAACTGATTTGGAAGAATCCATTATTGTAACAGCTTTGATAAATGGCATGAAAACTAACAAGCTGAAATTCCAACTCTTGGAAAATCAAGTCAAACAATATGCTGAAGCAATGAAACAAACTCGAAGATTTGTCACCACCTCCGATGTTTGCCATTAACTAGATCCTAATTCCAAGAAAAGGAAGAGTGACAAAATGGATGAAACTCAAAGGGAGAAACCTCAAAATCAAAATCAAACAGCAAGAAGAGGTCCCGTTCGTTCAAAAGGAGAAAGGAAATACCCTCCACGGAAACTTAGAGACGATGGTTACGACTCAAGGTTTAACCGCAACAGAAGAGACATCTTCTATGCCATCAGAGACGAACTACCTGCTCCCTCAACAATCCTTACACCCAAAAATCGTAGAAACATGGATTTATGGTGTGAATTTCACAAGGAACATGGGGATACCTTACCAATTTACGAAGGGAAACTGAACCAATTCCTCTACCGTGGTTCATCCAGAAGAAGGTATAACTAAGATCATTGGGAATATAGAAAACCTAAGCCAGAGAAAAAGTCTGAAACAAAGGAGCATTCTAGCGCCACCAATGGCGTAATTAACATGATAGTGGGTGGATTTTCTGAAGATTAATTCCCTACCTTGTGATCAGCAAGAGATAACATTCATACTTTGGTTAAGGGTTCGCCAAAAGAAAATCCCAGTTGTCCTGCCATGAACTTTGATGAGAAACTAAGCATACCTCTTCAACAACCACATACTGATCCCGTGGTAGTGACTATCAAAATCGGCTAAATGAAGTTCGCCGAGTTTTAGTAGATACTGGAAGCATGACTGATCTAATAACCATGGATTGCCTCCGTCAGATGAAATACGAAGAAAAACACCTTTAACCCATTGACAGGCCTCTCATTGGGTTTGGGGGAGGCAGAGTCAATCCTCTTGGGACATTTGTCCTACCAGTGAGAATCGGCGAAAAAGATCAAGGTCGGAACCTTGTAGTCCGCTTCACTGTAGTTGACATCAGATTCTTTTACAATGCCATCATGAGACTCCCGCTAATCAGCAAGATCAAAGATGTCATATTATCCACCATTAATTGCGCTTACAATATGAATGAGATGATGTCAAAGTAGGAATATTGAGAGGCGTTCAAAACAATCAGCCAAAACCTGCCACAAAGGCTGAAGCCTGCGGGAAAACACGAGGAGATAGATCTTTGGGGCAAAAAACAATGATCTTGCTCAAGAATGTGAACAAAAAAGAAAGCTTGAAGAAGTTTCCGTTCTAAACATCCAGATCCCACTACAAAGGCCCAAGCCCACGGAAAAACACGAGGAGATAAACCTTTGGAGCAAAGGAGATTTGATCAAAGTGGGTACAAATCTAAATAAGGAAACTAAACAAGAGATGCTCAACGTTATATCCAAATTCTGAGACATCTTTGCCTTCAATGTCTTGGAAATGCCTGAGTCCCAAAAGAAGTCATGTGCCATAAGCTTAACATCCGACCTGGACACAAGCCAATCAAACAAAAGCGGAGACATCAGGGAAAGAAAAGGGTGGAAGCTGTAAAAGCAGAAGTTTAGAAATTGTTAAAAGCCAATTTTATCCGGGAATGCCAATACTCTGATTGGCTTTCAAATGTTGTTCTGGTGAAGAAGCCCAATGGCAAATGGAGAATGTGTGTTGATTTTACAGACTTGAATAAAGCATGTCCCAAAGATGATTACCCACTGCCAAAAATAAATCGCCTAGTCGACTCTACAGCCGAACATGCACTGCTCAGTTTGATCAACGCAAACGTTGGTTATCACCAAATCCCTCTAGCAAAAGAGGATCAATCACACACAGCCTTCATCACAAACTTGAAAGTTAATTGTTACAGAGTCATTCCTTTTGGAGTCAAAAACGCTGGAGCAACATACCAAAGGATGGTGAACAAAGTAATCAACGTTTAAATTAGAAGAAACTCGGAGGCCTATGTTGTTGATATGATTGCTAAGAACAAAGAATCAAAACATCATATGAAAGATCTATGAGAAACATTCCCCACCCTCAAGACCAATGTCATGCGCTTCAACTCGAAAAAATGCGTTTTTGGGGTAACTGGTGGAAAATGCTTAGGATTTATGGTTGATGAAAGGGGTATTGAAGCAAACCCTTACAAGCTATCCTAGACATGCAATCTCTCAAGTCTGTCAAAGAAGTACAAAAAATAACTGGCTGTGTAGCCGCGCTGGGAAGGTTAATGTTTAAATCTGTTGATAAATGTTCGCCGTTTTTAAAGACACTCAAAAAGCAAAGTTTCGAATGGAGTTTTGAGGCTGAAGAAGCTTTTCAACAGCTCAAGAAGTATCTTGCTGAACTTCCCAAACTGGTGTCTCTAGTTGCTGGGGAAACATTATTCTTATCTCCTTAAGTGCCTTACTTGTAGCTGAGAGAGAAGGCAAACAACTCTCTGTTTACTACATCTGCCATGCATATCGGGGATCTGAAGCCAATTTTAATGAAATCAAGAAAGTTATTTACGCCGTAGTCATGGCAAGCAGAAAACGGAAGCCATATTTTCAATCTCCCTAAATCCGAGTCAAAACTAGTCAACCCCTCAAAAGGATCTTAGAAGGGAAAAATGAATCCTCCAGGGTCGATGATTGGTCTAATCGGTTGGCAGACTTTGGCATTAAAATCGAACCTTGCATCGGCATCAAAGCTCAAGCACTGGCTGACTTCATTGTTGAAACCACAGGGACCACCCCAAATGATCCCAACCAAGAGTTGAAGCTTTATGTGGATGGCTCATCCACCAGATCCTCCAGCGGAGCAGACATCATCATCATTTCATCAGCCAGAGTAAAGATGGAACATGCAGTACGCTTTGAGTTCATGGCTTCAAATAATGAGGCTGAATATGAGGCACTATTTTTGGGCATCAACATTTGTTACAACTCTGGGGCCCCAATACTCTCAGCATTCTCAGACTCGCAGTTGATAGTTAGCCAGGTCAATGGTGAGATCGAAGCCAAGGATGACAGCGTAAGGATGTACTTGCAAAGGGTGCAAACCATGGTTAAACAGCTAAAAACGTTCAATTTGTCTTACAATCCCAGGTCCAAAAACACCTAGGCTGACTCGTTAGCCAAATTACCCAGCTTTGCTGATGAGTCTAAATCTCGAAACATCATGTGCCCCTAGTATCAATCAATTAATCGCCATGATAAATAGATAAAACACCTGGATGGAAATTTTTTTAAGTTCTTCCAAGAAGGCACATTACATGATAATCCAGCTCTAGCTCCTCTATTCCTTAAAAAAGTCAAATGGTTTGAATTCTATACAAAAAGCCATTCACTCGTCCTTTACTTAAGTGTGTGACTCCTGAAGATGGCAATTATATTCTCCGAGAGATCCATGAGGGAGGTTGTGGCATTCATTAAGGTGCTAGAAGTCCAGAACTATAAGTAATAAGGCCATAAGAAGTGGATACTATTGGCCAACCCTGAAGGAAGATGCTGAATCCTTGGTCCAATCTTGTCAGAAATGCCAATTCTTCGCAGAAATCCCAAGAAAGCCTTCAAATTATCTTTCCACAGTTAAAGCTCTGCTCCCTTTTCGTAAGTGGGTGCTAGATTTACTTGAACCCTTTCCCCCTTCTAAGGGCCAAAGAAAATTCATAATTATGGCAGTGGATTATTTCTCCAAGTATGTCGAAGTTGAACCATTGAGTACCATCACGGATAAGCAGGTATGTCAATTTATTGGCGCAATATCATCACAAGATATGGCATTCTTAAAATCATCATAACTGACAATGACCGATAATTTATAAGCAAAAATACGATTAACTACTGTGACACATTTAAAATTCAAATAAGGTTTAATTTTGTGTCAAGACCACAAACAAACAGCCAAGTTGAGTCTACCAACAAAATCATTCTATCTGGTATTAAAAAGAAAATTCACGTCAGTTCAACAGATTAGTCAAACCCAAGCAATTGCAGCTCTGTGACTATGTAATCAGGAAAGTAGAAGCATTTGGCAAAATCACAGAAAAAGGCAAGTTAGGGCCAACTTGGATAGCCCTTTCAAAATTACCCGTATCATCAAACTAGGAACTTATGAGTTGGAAGACGTTGAGGGGAGAACCTTAAAATGACCTTGGAATGGAGATCATCTTACATAATTCTGTCTGAACAACCCCTTGCAAGGGGCCAATAGTCAGTAGGATGAACCTATGTTCTTTAATATGTATTTATTTTAGTAATTTTCCTTTAGCATTTTTTCAAATTCTACAGTTTATAGTCAATTGAAGAACATGTTACAATTTAAGTATAGCCATGTTTTTAGTTGCAAGGCCTTATTCAAAGACATTAGGGTCCGAAACTTTCACCTAGTTTGAAAGTCTGACCTCCCTTGAAGGCTCAAAGAGAATCAAAATTCTCTAGAGCCTAAGTTATTTTTATGGTCTAAGACTTTCACCTATTTTGAAAGTCGGACCCCCCTTGAAAGCTGAAAGAGAATCAAAATTTTGTAGAGCCTAAGTTATTTTTATGGTCCGAGACTTTCACCTAGTTTGAAAGTCGGACACCACTCGAAGGCTCAAAGAAAATAAAAATTCTCCAGAGCCTAAGTTATTTTTATGGTCCTAGACTTTCGTCTAGTTTGATCGGACCCCCCCTTGAAGGCTCAAAGAGAATCAAAATTCTCTAGAGCCTAAGTTATTCTTATGGTCTGAGACTTTCACCTAGTTTGAAAGTCGGACCCCCCTCGAAGGCTCAAAGAGAATCAAAAATCTCCATAGTCTAAGTTATTTTTATGGTCCGAGACTTTCACCTAGATTGAATGTCGGACCCCCCTGGAAGATGATCAGGACTTTACGTCTTTCAATAGTAATACCGCAAGTGCACGGCGTAGCGTAGTACATTGGCAAGTACGAATCGAATCCACAAGGAGAAGGGGTTAAGTTAATAGTTTCTCGATCGATTAGTGTGTTCGAAAACGTATAATATGATGTTTGGAGATAGAAATAATTAAGACAAGCAATTAAAAGTACTTAATGAAAATAAAACATAAAAGTAAATAAGGATACAATGAACTAAAAGAAAGGATAAAATGTTCAATAAGCTAAGAGGCATAGGCTAGGCCTTCTCACCAAAGTAGTGTTACTAAACATTAACCTAAGGTCATGGATATTTTGTTATAGAGAAGAACGTATCATAAGTACTAATGTTCTCTCTCGAGAAAAAAAGCTTCGTAAACATCCTCAACTACCTATTCTTATGGAGCTAAGCACAATTTAAGACATGAAGCACACATTCAACATTTCTAATCAAAGCATCTACCTATTCTCATGGAGATGTTTTAACTTTTAACCGTAGATTATCGTTAAAAATCGACTCTCGCCCTCAATTTAACGACACTACAGCATGATAGCAAAATCTATCTTAAATCACAAACAACACAACCAAGCCAAAGGTAAAGAAAGCAATTTAAACTACATACATGGTGATGATGCCTAGCCTAAGCCAAAACAAACTACTCACTCATACTTATATTGAAATTGTAGATTGCAAACAAGCCAAGAATCATAGATGAATAAATTAAACTTAAGTTGAAGAACTACAAGAATGAATATATGAAACTAAAGGCAAACAATCAAAGATAACTAAGTGATATGAATTGAAAACAATTTAAGCAAGGTTAGAAGTTACTTTTTTAAGTTCAATCTAAGGATGAACAAGATGATTTGATGATTCAAAGTAATACCTTCCAAAAACTTCAATAATAATACATCAATGGTTGAAGAATTTGAAGTTGCAAAATATTACAATAAAGGATGAAGTTAAGATTGTATTTTGAAAGTGAAAATACTTAATTGAATTGAAAGGAAAATTATGCTAATACTAATTCTTAATTGAAATGAAAGAAAAACTATGAAGAATACATAGAAATTATTCAAAAATGAAAGGTAAAAATTGAGATTATAGCTCCATCTGCCTCTTCTCTATTTATAGGCTTCAAAAACAAGTGGGGGTGGTGGTTTCATGATTGCTCCACCATCCCTAGGTTGTAGGAGGGAGGGGTGGGTTGCCATCCCTAATGGATAGGGTGGGGTGGCTGGCAGTTTTGGCAGCAACAATTAGAAGAACCAAATGTAATTAAACCTCGAATGATACTTAACAAGATCGCAAAAGCTGCTGCCGTCCATTTCGCTTGACTCGAGCGGATCCCGCTCGACCAGTTGAGCCACCATCAGGTCTAACATCAGAAACTTCAAAAATTGGACAGAATTAGAAATTTAGCTCTGCTCGACCCGTCGAGCGGATGTCTTGTACTCTTGAATTGAATATTGCTGATGATCAGAAGCTCGAGAAGTTTGAACGCACTTCGTTCGACCTGTCGAGCGAAATTCAGAAATGTAATACTTAGCTTCTGACTCGAGCAATGTTCCTGGACTGTTCGAGCTACCTTGGCTCGAGCCCATTCTGGTTGAGTGGGTCTACTTTGGCTTCTTTTTGGCTTGTTCTTGTGGCTTGGCTCATGACGTTTCAATTCTTTGAGCCCTCGGTGTTTAGATGAGCAATGTATGCAACCAAAGGGGCTAGTTTGTGCTCGGTGTTGATGATTAGATCCTGAAATGAAATAAAATACCAAAGCAACAAAACAAGCGTAAAATCCAATAAACCAATGCGATAACATGTAGTTTCCTCATGCTTAATAAGCCACTTATAGGGATAAAAATAAAGATAAAATGTAGCTAACAGAAGGCTCAAAGAGACTTTCACCTAGTTAGAAAGTCGGACCCCCTCGGAAGGCTCAAAGAGAATCAAAATTCTCTAGAGCTAAGTTACTTTTATGGTCCGAAACGTTCACCTAGTTTGATAGTCAAACCCCCTTGAAGGCTCAAAGAGAATCAAAATTCTCTAGAGCCTAGCTAAGTTATTTTTATGGTCCGAGACTTTCACTTAATTTGAAAGTCGGACACACTTTGAGTATTGGTTTAACCGAATCTAATCAAGCCAATAAGGGCATGACAAGAAAAAAAGCAAATATACGGAACAAAACGGCTTAACATCCCTATATAGTAGACATTTCAAAACTAGCAAGGTGTATAAAACATCTCGCTTAAAATAAATTGTTAATTACATGGCGCAAAGGCCAACCATCAAAAAATTTTAGTTGTTCAATACAAGGCACTAAGGCCCGCGAATGTTCATTAGAAATTAAGGTTGAGCTGCCTCATCGGCGCATGATTCTGGAGTTGGAAATTTGCATTGAGGGGACGGTGTGAAGCGAAGCAATTCATCAAGATCAATCATCAAAGTTTTGCGAGCATCCAATTCCATATGGCTTGGTCTGAGAAGGTTTGTTTTGTGACCGTCAGTGCATTAGTCAAGTCGAAACACTTCATCTCCAAAGCAGAGAAAGTGTTCCTCCCAGAAGCTACAGACACATCTGGAGCCTCAAAAGATATTAAATCAAAATCCAATTCCAAGGCTTGCTTTTCTTTTTCAGCGTCAACCTTCTCGAACCACCGCTTTTGCTCATCGGCATCCCAAGACGCGTCGTTCATCGTTGCTGATTCCTAAGAAAAAACGTGCGTCAGATCAGAAAAAGCATCGGCCCTTTTTTTCTCCTTAGCTAGGGAGGCAAGTTTCTCCACGTCATAGCCAAGCTCCGTAGCAGCCAACATATGTGCTTTAGCCTCCAGAAGAATTCCATTGTTGACCATTTCTCATAAATTCACTGCCATCATCGGAGGCTAGCCAATCTTTGGCGATCCTGCTACGCCTACCCGTATGCAACTTTTGAACTTTTACTGCCTCCAACACCTTCCTCATCTTATCTTTTTCATCGTCAAGAAGCTGAGTGAGATGGTTAGATTTAACTACTTCTTGGTCCTGTTCATCTTACAAGATCGCAACATCATGAGCGATGTTGACTGCGATTCATGCCGAGTCTTTAAGAATCATTCCAGCATTCTGCAGCACTTCTTATAATCGCAATCTCTACCTCTCAGCAAGTTCAAGGCGTTCCGAGAGCTCCTTGCATTTGTCCAACTTGCCTTGAAGCTTTTTTGACAACCTGTGAATGTCCCTCCGACTTTCGTGTCATTTTAGTGATTTTATCATTTTGCTCAACAATCCGGGAAGTTAGAGTTCGGATTGTTTTTTGGTGAACCTCATTCTGCTGCACCTTGGCTGTCCCAAAGATCATCCTCAGCAGCCCTAAAATTACCAAGATTAGCTTACTATCTGAATAAATGAAGAAAACCGAGAGATCAAGATGTACCTCAACCAGCGTCTTTTGAGCTTGCTCCATCCTTAGAGCCGGATCTATAGAGTCGACAGTCGAGGTACTCTATATCGGCTTTAATTAATCAGCATCGAGTTGCCTTGTTGAAGCGCACAACGATGTCTTGATGGCTCAGGTTTACAAAGGGAACATCGGGCTTGTGAGTCCTAATGTTCCTAGTGTAACCTCGGCCTCTTCTTCGAGGATCCTTTTACCCTTCCTGTCCGACGAGGAAGGTTTCTCCAAAACGGGTGCAGAACCGGCAGATGAAACATACTTGATCTTGATGCCATGCACGCTTTACTGTATGGGAACATCATCATAAATAGCTTCAATACACTCAGAAGATACCTCATCTTCATTTTCATCTTCAAAAACTATCGGGATTTCCAGTGTGGGTTCAGCAGTTTTGGCCTTGACCTTCTTCCTCTTCTTTGTAGCGGGTTCAGCCCTGCTTGACAATTCATCAGGGGAAGAAATTTCCTTCCTCTTTTCCAGCAGCACCCGAGCCTCGTCATGGCTCAGGGCCTCTTCAATACCCTCCGTCACCGTGGCGGATTCCTACAAGATTTAAAGCGTAAGCTCATAAATCTAACCAAACATCAATCGTAAAAGGCAACGGCACCAAAAATCACCTTTGGCGGCTTCGGGAGAGAGGGTTGTGGATTGGTTGTTCTTAAAGCCTCAGGCATAGCTCTCATTGCAGTGAACTTAGCCATCAACTCCTTGTAATGGTTGTGCAATTCATTTCTTGCAATCCCTACAAAATAGGCAAGGTAAGAAACTAATCATTTACCAAAAGTGCAAGATACACCGAGACACTTACTCTTATCAACCTTCAAGCTAATGTCATAAGCAGATATAAGGAATTTGTTTTTGAACTCCCCTTTTCGGGGAATCCAATTTCTTTGCACATTGACTGGTTTTCGAACCAGTTCGATGGTCATCTAAGCATATCCAACGATTTTTGCCTCTTCATGGGTACAGATGGAAACCGAGTTATTGAATTTCTCCAACTTTGGGTCAATATCATAAATTGTCTTGCAATTATATCCTTGACTATGGTACAAGAATGCAAATTTTGTCTGAAAACCCTTTTGGCTGTCTGGTAATTACCCCACAATTTTAAAAGATCTTTTGTGTGAAAAAGTAATCCAACCAGCACCGTGATTTTGGGAGTTACAAACTCGCCCTAAAAATATGGCGAAAGGCTATAAGACTAGATCTCAACCCCATAACCTTACTAATCAAAATGAAGGCATTCATACACCCCCAAGCATTTGGATATAGCTCTGTCACCGTTATGTTTAAAATTTATCGGATGAAAGGGTGTAAAGGAAACCTCATATTCAAGTCAAAAGCCGGATCGTAAACTGCTGTACAACCAGGAGGAGGATACCTGACCGTATCATACAACCCAGGTTTAATGACATCATAACCATCCAATAAACCCCATCTCCTCGCCATACTTCGTCGATCACTATCTAGTAGATGCATGGTTGGGATATCGATAAAATAATTTAAAGGTCCTCCATTACGAATGTAAAATGGATGGGGAAGATCTTCGGCACTATCTCAGCTCGAGGAACATTCGTTGTCCGAAATCTTCTTATGTACATATACCACCTCCAAAAGTTTAGGATCAAATCCAGAGTATCCCGGAACAAATGCTAAAGATACTTCCCAAGGGAAAGGAACTTGTTTTT
>NC_080061.1:13707722-13757722 GCF_026212465.1 Amaranthus tricolor
ATTTATTATAAATGATAAAATAAATAGTTCCATCATAAATAAATGATAAAGATATCTTACAAAGGACATATTGATTTATTATAGATCCTAACCCACTTATCCAAATTTTTAGAAAATAAAATTTTATTTTATTTAATTAATTTCGTAGTAGCTTAGTTTTTGATTTCGTACATGAATAATTAATTTCCTTAAGATTAAAATCCAAAAAAAATATTTAAAAAAAAGTTAAATTATTATTAAATAAGTTGCTATGTATTTTTATTCACCAAAAAAAAAATATTTAATTATTTTTTTTTTCACTTTTCTTTCTTTTTCCCTATTATAACAATTTAGATTATTAATTTATTTCTTTAAAATTTAAATATTAAAAATTTCAAAAAAATTATTTAAATGAAAATTAAATGTGCAGTAAAAGTAAAATAAATTATTTTTCCAGAATTATATAATTTTAACCCAAATTATGAATTTTCTTATTTTATGCATTTTTTAGCAAAAATTAATAACAATACTTATTCTCAACTATAATTCACGAAATTAATACAAAACTTATATCTCATATATGTATATGTACAGAAAAATTTTCAATTTAAAATATTAATATTTACTATTTTAATTAAAATTATTTCAGATTATGCGGTTTTAAGAAATTAAAATGAATAAATCATATAAATTAAATTACAATGATTTAATTCACTAAAATTTAAAGAAAATTTAATTTATATATTATAAACACATACAAAATTTATGGGCATAATTTTATGTAAATAAATATATATAAGAATTTATACCTTTAATAATTTCACTATTAATCGATTTCCTTTATTGTAGAATTTCTAGCCACAAAATCAGCTTCCTTCCCTTGAATATCTTTAATTAATACTAAATAATTTATTAGGTAATTTTTGAGGATTTTCATAATTTTTTCTAGGGTTTTTAGAGATTTTTTTAAGAATTAGCTTTTATTTGTGAATTTAATTTTCTGATTTTTCTTTCTTTTTTTTACCCTTCTCCCACGGTAGTTGCTCTTTATATAGGCTTAGTTTTGTTAATTTTATTTTTCTTCATGGGTAAGGAATTTAAGGATAAGGTTAAATAAAGGAAGAAAACTAAAATTCAGACATGTAGCTACTTAACGCCACCTCAACTAGTTTCTAGAATTATTTATTTATTTATTTATTTATTATTATTATTATTATTATTATTATTATTATTATTATTATTTATTATTATTATTATTATTATTATTATTATTATTATTATTATTATTATCATTATTATTATTATGTTATCATAAAATAATATATGAAATAAAACGATTAAGTTATTATAGGTAATTTAGGTAAACTTAATATTTAAAATACAATATAATTATTAAACCGAGGGAGTGAAAAAAAAATGAAATTACCAAATATAAAAAAAGTTATAATTAAAACCTAATATTTTATTCTTAGAGAAAAAAAAAATCAAGAACTTAAGAATGATTGGAATAAATTTCGAAACGACGTTAGAAATAATAAAACGAAACGATGATTGAATTCGTCAAAATATTTAAGATTAAGAAATAAAAGCATGTTACAGGCCTAATCTAGAGGTTGGGGCCAAAATCAAGCCAAGTCTCGAAACATGTCCGAGACCTCTATAAGTTAGACCCCCTTGTTGGCCCAAACTAGAGGTTGTGACCAAAATCAAGCTAATTTTTAAACAGATCCGAGATTCTATAAGTCGGACCCCCTTATTGGCCTAACCTAGGGGTTGAGGTTAAAATCAAGCCAAGTCTTGAAACAAGTCTGAGACTTCCATAAGTCTAACCCCCTTATTGGCCCAACCTAGGGGTTGGGGCCAAAATCAAGCCAAGTCTTGAAACAGGTTCAAGAATTCTGTAAGTCGGACCCCTCCATTACATATGGAAATCAATTATTTATTTTCAAGACATTCAGGTTTGTTATTCATCTAACATCTTGGTCTGAGATATATAAAATCCGAGTCATCTCTGATATATGAGACATAGGATATCCGAGATATAGATATTCGAGAAATTAAAGATGCATAAAAGGCCTCTCAAGGCTGAGACATAAAAGTCCGAGATATAGATATCCGAGACACGGGAAACCTGAGATATCAGAAAAACTCTTATATGAGGTATATTGATAATCTCAAGCATTTACATAGAGTGATCCAATCATAATTCTTTCCGCATATAGACCAAGATCGTCTCCGATAAAATTGGTCATCCTCTCTTCCTCTATATGCGTGGGGCCAATGTTAGGGATTAAATATGCCGTATATGTAAGATACCCAAAATACCCTTGGTCAATGGATCAAAGGTCAAATCTATAATTCAATATTGGCCGTCAAGTCAACATTGCAATAGAGGTCAAAGTCATACGTTTGTCTCAATTTAATACCACACAGCATTTTCCCACTTTCATAATGTTGAAGACACTTCACACTGTAACCATCCATTATCCCAGATAATAACTATCCACCATGTCACTTCCGTGATCACGTTCTCCATGAGGAAGCAAAACTAAGGTAATCAACCAACAGTTATGATCTCTGCATCAAATCCTTATGAATATCTCATTCTTCTACGAAAATCGGTTTACACAATTTTACTCTCATACTCATACTTACACTTAATTTGTACATTTTACCTTTTCCGGCCTGACTTAAGCATCGAAGAGGCTTTCCGGGACATTAGTCCCCGATTTAGTCTTTCTTTGTGGTTGTAGGTACTCTACTTGCCTTAAATTTAAAGTACTTCTCCCTTAAAGTCCTCTTAACAAATTCGACTGTTTCCTAGCAGAAACAAAACTGAAAAATTCCACATGGTGATTTAGAGAGTGTTAGTGCAAGTGCCAAATTAGCTATGTGTGATAGTAGTGACTCAATGACTCAAATGAAGGTACATCATGTTGAGAGCAACATTAAGGGTGCAATAAAAGGCAATTAAATATATAATTAATTGCTAATTTATAGGGGAGTTAATGTGTCACTTAATGGTGTATTGAAGGGACAATTAAACTAGGAATAACGGTGAACTTTAATATGGTTTTATTGTCATGCATTATTATAGAGTTTATTGGGGTGTTATATGTGTGTTTATGGTGAGTTAATGGCGGTAAGAGAGGAATTCTAAGAGTGATGAATACCTTGCCTATAAATAGGATTCATCACTCATAGAATCATTCACCAAAAACACACATATTATTGAGAGGGTTATTGCATTGTTAGAAACTTGAGAGTATTCTTAGTTTGCTTTAGTATTTGTGATCTTGAGAGATTGTTCTCAAGATAAGCGGAGGTTTATTACATTGTAATTGTTGAATTTCAATCTAATAAAACTACATTTGAGGGGGAGGTATCCAAGATACCTTATAAACACTTGTGTTCATCTTTTGCTTTCATTTTCATTTTCTTTTTCATTGTTGAACCTCGTTAAAGCTTTCATTTCAAAGAGTTTTTCCAAATGGAGCATTTTTTATAGGTTAAAATGTAATTATGTGATATTCAAAAGATTTTATTACATTAATTATGATTTTAAGTATTAAAGGTAAGTTTTCAAAAAGATTTTATTAGTCCAAATCATACAAATAGTCATTCATCATACAATAGTATAAAAGAATTGAAAAATCATACATCATACATTACTATAAAAAAACTGGAAAATTCCACATGGAAATTTTATAGAGTTTTGCCAAATGAAACATTTTTACAAGCTAAAATGTAATTGTGTGATATTCAAATAATTTTATTATATTAATTATGATTTTATGTATTAAATGTAAGTTTTCAAAAAGATTTTGTTAGACCAAATTATACAATTATTCAATCCTAATACAATGGTATAAAAGAACTGAAAAATCATCATACAATACTTTTAAAGATACAATACTACAAAAGAAATGAAAAATATCACATGGTGATTATATCATACATCATACATTACTATAAAAAACTGAAAAATTCCACATGGCAATTTTATAAAGTTTTGCCAAATGGAATATTTTTACAAGTTAAAATGTAATTGTGTGATATTCAAAAGATTTTATTATGTTAATTATGATTTTATGTATTAAATGTAAGTTTTCAAAAAGATTTTGTTAAACCTAATCATACAATTATTCAATCATCATACAATGGTATAAAAGAACTGAAAAATCATCACACAATACTTTAAAAGATACCATACTACAAAAGAAATGGAATATTATGATTTTAAGTATTAAAGGTAAGTTTGCAAAAAAAATTATTAAATCAAATCAGACAATCATTCAATCATATCATACAATACTACAATTCTAAATTACGATTTTATAGAATTTTGCCAAATGAATCATTTTAATCGGTTAAAATGTGATTTTGTAATATTTAAAATATTTTATTACATTAATTATGATTTTAACTTTTAAGTATCATATAATACTATAAAATAACTAGAACATTAAAAAGAAAATTTTTACATATTAAAATGTAATTTTGTGTAATTCAAAAAGATATTATTAAATTAATTACGATTTTTAGTATTAAATGTAAATTTTATAAAAGATTTTATTAGATCAAATCAACTAATTAAAGTATTTTTCAAAACTTTACAAAGCGATGCATGATTTTATTGCAACTATTTTACAAGTAATCTTTTGGTTGTGATATACAAATTATTTTATTTAGCTACCAATGCATATCTTGTATAATATAAACTATTTCGTATACTTTAAAGAATTTCAACATTATACATATTATTAATTTTGTTGGAAAATGACAAATTACATGTTTAAAGAGCTCTGTCATGTGTTTTAGTTTTATTGAAAATGAGTGAATTATTGGATTATGTGGATATTAAGTTTGCAATCATGTGAATTTCGACACAAAATCATTTATTTCATAAAAATAAATAGTTTTGGGTAAAACATATAATCAATAATTATTTATTCAATCAAGCAATAATGTTGTTATATAAATTTATCTCAATTTTTACGTAATTTTATTAATATTATTATTTGATAATTGTATTATACAATTGCATATTTCTTCAAAATTTATATTTATAGGTATTTTCAGATTAAAAAAACTTTGTTCATTGCACGAGTTTGTATACTAGTTTGTCATAATTGAATATGTTTTTCCATTATTGTAACATACTAAAATTTTTCATTTTCTAGGTTTCTTTTTTTTTTTTTTAATCTTTTCTCATTATTTATAATTTTTTTTATTGAAGATTGGATATATAATTAACTCAATTATAACATTTTATATTTTTTAATCAAATTTTCCATGTGTAGTTGTTGTACAATATCCAACTTTATAAAAATGTAGGAATCAATCTTATGCAACTCAAATTTCTCTTAAAGCTACTCAAATTTAATTTTTTAAAAATTTATAATCATTTATTTTTGTGATTAAAACATCAATAAAAAGAAAGTTTCTCTTGCAAAATTAATTTAAAATACTTTTTATTAAATAGTAATATGAGTATCTTGCATAAAATAAATCTCACTAAAACTAATTGTCTCCCATATAAATTGATTTCATTCAAATAATAGTGATTTTTTAATATCTTTACTTTTAGAAATTATCACAATCACATGTTATTATCATTAATTTATGTCTATTATTATATTTTTTTTATATTTACATATTTACACATCCGTGCGTTGCACGGGCATATATACTAGTCAATTATATTCCTAAGAAAATACTGTTTAAGAATTTATTCTTTACAACCACATCTATAAAAAGTACTTGTGAAGATACAAGATTGACACATGTCAGACTCTTAGCGAAAATTTTTCTACTTATTTTTATGCTGACGTGGTAGGTGAATTTGCAGTGAATAAAATCATTTCTATAGTACAATTTAACGTGCAAAAGAAATTTGGTAAGCAATATTATTTCCAAATTATTTACTTTGGTAAAAGAGAATTATCTCTTGATATTGCAAAATGAAACGTGACCAAATTTGAGACAAGTTTAATAATTTTGTATATGTAATTTGTCATGGTATCACCTACCTAATTTATTTATTTATTTAAATTATTAACGACATATTACCTAAATACCCTTTGACCTTTTGTGTTGACTTTGACTTTCGGTCAATGGGCTTTTTTCTGAATTCCCCATCTTCCTTGAATGGCCCATGAGCTAGTTACCTCCAAATACCCTAACCTCCCTCTAGGAAAGTAACCTCCAAATTGACCCAACTTCCCATTCATCCCTCATTACTTGGTTCTCCTTCTTCCAAGGCTGGTAACCGCCCACTACTCCCATGATATTCAACCTCCTCTCTGAAATAACTTCCTTCTTCACCATTATAAAAAGGGACAACCATCAGAGCGGAAAAGATCATCTAAAAAATAATCCTCTTAAGTATCATTACTCCACTTCATTAGCCTACCAAAATTCCTGCAATATAAACCCCGACATCTTGCTTTCAGTTTATAATCCTCTATTCAATAATCTCATATCAACGTTCTAACTTGAGCGTCGGAGGGGTTTTCCGGGAGATCACCCCCCGGACAAGGCTAACGTGTTGTTTTGTAGGAATTCAAGTCACTTCCTTCCACGAATCGCCGCTCCTTATAACGCTTCTATTAACGGTATTTCAAGTGTTTCCACTTCCTCGTTTCATAACCAAAACAGTTTGGCGCTGTCTGTGGGGACTGAATAAAAAGTCATGGCTCCTAAGAAGAATCCGACCCAAACAGCTACCGTGCACAGCACAGATACAAACACTTCCACAGGTCACGCTAACAACCAAGCCGTGACTCGTCGTGATCTGGACGTGCTGGCACGAAACCTCACTGCCGCTTTCTCCGAACAACTCCGCGCCGTCATAAATAATAATCCTACTCAACAACGAGTGTTAGAGGACATGGCGGACCAAATAAAAAGTTTGCAGGAACGAATCGAACCCCATCAAGAGATACCAAAGTCTCATGAATCTGAAGATGGGAACTCGAGGACTTCTCACTCCAATAGGCGCAATAAGAAGAGGCAGGAGAGATCTAGGACCCTCGCAAGCCTCGACAAGACGGATCCGCGAGGTGACGAATCGAAAACCGCCTCTCGAGACGCCCGTACCTTCCTAGAAAGCAAGAAACAAAGGGCGTCTGAAAGCGTTCAATCGCTGGTAGATAAAAGGAGGGAAGAAAGGAAAAAGGCACAACTCGTGGGATCTAGCCATCCCATCAGTCCCGTCACTATGCCGCGGAATGAGGACAACAGGAGTAGCCTTCATGAAGATCTCACACCAATAGTTTCTCCGTTGGCTCCGGAGATACTGAATACTCCCAACCCTGGGAAAATAAAGATCCCAAACATGGCGGTCTTGATGGAACGTCCTGCCCAGAGGAACACCTAATGGCCTACAAAAACCTGATGCTGCTGTATACCACCAACTCATCACTGTGGTGTAAGTTCTTTCCAACTACCCTGACAGGAGTAGCTCTGACATGGTACACTTCCCTTCCAAGAGAAAGTATCCACAACTTTGCCCAACTGGAAGGCAAGTTCCTGGGTCATTTTATAGCTTCCAGAAGACAGGAAAAATCAAACTTCCATTTGCTCAGCATCACACAATTGGAAGGAGAGTCCATATCATCTTACTTGAAAAAGTTCCACGAGGCGGTACTGGAAGTAACTGATTTGGAAGAGTCGGTTGCATTAAACACCCTGATCAACGGAATGAAGGCTTAAAGGCTGAAGTTCCAATTGGTCGAGAGGCACATGAAGCAATGCCAAAGCTATGTCACGGCCTCCGAAATATGTCAGGCACATGATCCAAAGAAACAAAGGTCGGATAAGAAGGATCCCACAGCCAATCATTCCTCAAGGAGCAGAGAGGAATATTTATCAGGGAGGGAAAGAAACTACATGCCGCGTCGTCCAGAACCCCCGTCAGATATGGGGCCCCAAAGATCTAGTCACGTATATGTCGCTGAAGGGGAGCCCAGGACGCGGAATTTATTAGATGGCGGCAACGATCCGCTGTTCAACCAGAACAGGAAGGACATATTCTTCGCCATCAGGAATCAATTGCCAACTCCACCTCTAACCAAAGTGGTCAAGGTTCGAATAGTCCAAATATTCCAGTCCAAGAATCCAACGTTAGGGAATTGATTTTGTCTAAATCCTTTTTCGAGATTACGCCTACAAGCTTTGGTATGCATGGTCCGAATATGTCCTCAAATGGTTGCACTTTGCTAAGCGTGACTAACTATTTCATTCATGAGACAGATTAAAGACATTAAATGGATCGGTTACAAGGAATTAATTCCAAACGGTTTTGGAGTTCAAAGGGGCGTGTTTTTAAGGAGATTTAAAGCTGGTTTTTAATCTCATTTAAGAGGTATTATTAGGAGGTTTTGCTGGTTTAATTTCGTGAATAAAGAGGCTTGAATGAAGAGTTAATTCGTGGCAGTTACAAAGGCATTCAAGGACAGCTTTAAATGATGGTTTTGAACAGTTTTGGAAGGTTAATGGCTGGACGTTTTTGGAGTTAATTCTCCTTCATTTAAGCTCATTTGTTTAAGTTAAATTAAGGGTAGTAATGGGCATTAATTTGGACGGTTATGAGCCAATTAATAGGCCCTTTTATTTCAGTCTTGTTTTTAGAATATGTAAAGGCATTATTGAATGTAACTCAAGCTATATAAGGCTTGGAAATGATCAATGAAAATTCATTCAGAAATTTGCCTAAACAAAACCTTCACGTGTGTGAGTTCTAACTTTGCTAGGAGTTTAGCTAAGTTGTCAATCCAAGGTTGAGAGTTTCTCAATTTTGAAGAGTTCGAGTTTTGGTCGAGTGTTCCCAAAGCTTGACCTTAGTAGTCGTTGTCTAGGTTGAGTGTTCCCTAAACACTTCTACACCCAAACAAGTGAGTGAGTGTTCCTCCTTGTTATATCCCCAAGTTAAGGGTGAGTGTTCCCCTAAACTTACTTGTTTCTTTCCAATTATCCTTCTAAAAAAACCTATCACACATTCCCACGTTTTATCCCATTTGTGAACGAAGTTTTTCAACTTAGGTTACACATCACCTCCTACTGCCACCCCCTCTAATCGACGCAATTATAATCTGTGGTGTGATTACCAATAAGAGCACGGCCACACTTTGGCCCAATGCCGCGAACTCAAACGTATCCTACATCAATTGGCCGATGAGGGGAAGTTGTCTAGGTTCATCAATCGGAAGGACCATAACGCTGGAAAAGAAGCAGAAAGGAGGCCGTGGAATCAAAGACGCATATCTCCCAAAAGGGATGAGGCCAGGCGCGAAAGTTCCAACACTCAAGGAACTATCAACATGATTTTCGGAGGATACGCTGAAGAATATCCTACCATCCGCGCCGCAAGAAACAACGTCCACACTCTGCTAAAAGGGCCCCGAAAAGCCTCATCAAGTGGACCGATCATGAGGTTCGATGCCACGACCTCCCAAACACTGCAACAACCTCATACTGACCCTCTGGTGGTCACCCTTAAAATTGGGCAAATGAAAGTCAAGAGGGTACTCGTAGATAGCGGGAGCACGGCTGATCTCATAACAATGGAGTGCCTGAGAAAAATGAAATTCGAAGAAAAGCATCTACAACCCCTCGACAAACCGTTGATCGGGTTTGGGGGAAGTCTGGTCATTCTACTGGGCATGATCATTCTCCCCGTGCGGTAGGGGAAAAAAATGAAAGCAGAACCGTGGCCATACGATTCACGGTGGTGGATCTCACCTTTCCCTACAACGGTATCATGGGGCTTCCATTCATCAATAAAATCAAAGCCGCGATCTTCCCTCATCAACTCCTGCTACAATTCGAGCGGGATGATGGACAAGTGGGTATCCTCAAAGGGGATCAGGTGACGGCACACCAATGCCTCATCAATACCTTAAAACGAGGAGCTTCCATCACCCCCTCCAAAAGGGAAAGGGAAGAAGAGTCCCCTACTGTCATGAGCGTGTATCTGGAGAACCCTAATACGCACGAAAGGCCTCGCCCCGTAGAACAGTATGAGGAGGTGGACATATTCGAAGGAAAACGCATCAAAATAGGGAAAGACCTCCCTGACCCGGTCAAACAAGATATCATGGCCACCCTTACTGAGTTCCGCGACGTCTTTGCTTTTTCCACGGAAGAAATGCCTGGCATTCCTACGAGTGTCATGTGCCATAAACTTGATATAAAACTAGGCTACAAACCCGTGAAGCAAAAGCTGCGACATCAAGGAAGAGAGCGGATAGAGGCCGCCCGAGAAGAAGTGGAGAAATTGCTGAAAGCCGGATTCATCAAAGAATGCAAATACTCCGATTGGCTCTCAAACGTCGTCCTCATGAAAAAATCAAATGGCAAGTGGAGGATGTGCGTTGACTTCACGGATCTGAACAAAGCATGCCCCAAGGACGATTATCCTCTTCCAAAGATAGATCGTTTGGTAGATTCCACAGCAGGCCACGCTCTACTGAGCTTCATGGATGCTAACGCCGGCTACCATCAGATTCCCTTCGCCATAGAAGACGAGCCACATACGGCCTTCATCACAAATGCTGGAGTATATTGCTACAAAGTCATGCCCTTCGGGCTAAAGAATGCCGGAGCTACTTACCAGAGAATGGTCAATAAGGTCTTCCAATCTCAGATATGTGGACGATATGATCACAAAGAGCAAGCACGCATCTCAACATGCCGCGGACTTACGCGAGACGTTCAACACCCTCCAAAAATATCAAATGAGACTCAACCCTGAAAAGTGCGTGTTTGGAGTCACCGGTGGGAAGTGCCTTGGCTTCCTTGTTGACGAAAGAGGAATAGAAGCAAACCCTGACAAGATACAGGCAATCCAGGACATGAAGTCCCCGGGATCCGTAAAAGAAGTTCAAAAGCTAACGGGATGCATAGCTGCCTTGGGGAGATTTCTATCAAAGTCCGCGGACAGATGCTCGCCCTTCTTCAAAACCCTCAAGCAAAGCAAGTTCGAATGGACAAGAGAAGCCGAAGAATCCTTCCAGCAGTTGAAAGAGCACTTGTCATCTTTGCCAAAACTGGTTTCGCCATTCAACGGGGAAAAACTGGTCTTATATGTCTCGGTCTCCGAATACTTCCGATCAGGAAACTGATCGCCGAAAGAGAAAAGAAGCAATTCCCCGTATATTATGTGAGTCACACCTTTCGAGGATCTGAGGGGAACTGCAGCGAAGTAGAGAAGGTCTTATTTGCAATCGTGATGGCGAGCAGGAAACTGAAACCATACTTCCAATCCCACTAGATCATCGTCAGATCCAGCCAATCTTTGAAAAGGATTCTGGAGGGAAAAAACAAATCAAGCCGCGTCACTGATTGGGCTAATCAACTAGCAGATTTCGGCATTGAATACGAACCGCGAACAGCAATCAAAGCCCAAGCCTTGGCTGACTTCATCGCCAAAAGCACTATCCCACAAAATCTCGAACCCAATCAAGAATGGAGGCTGTATGTAGATGGATCCTCGACAAAATTAGCAAGCGGAGCTGGGCTATTGATCGTGTCCTCTGCCGGGGTCCGTATGGAAAGAGCGGTCAGATTCGAGTTCGCGGCCTCTAACAATGAAGTAGAATACGAAGCCTTACTCATAGGGTTCAAAATCTACTATGAGGCAGGGGCTAAAGTATTATCAACTTTCTCCGACTCCCAGCTAATAGTCGGACAAGTGAATGGGGAATTCGAAGCCAAAGATGATGGCATGAAGATGTATTTGCAATAAGTAAGAGAATTTGTCAAGAAATTCGACCAATTCACATTGGTCCACATCCCAAGATCTCAAAACGCACAAGCCGATTCCCTGTCAAAGCTCGCCAGCTCAGCTGAGACATCCGCGACTCGCGATATTATCTGGGAAGTAATTCCAAACCCCAGTATCAACCTCATGGTTAACACCATTGATTGATCAGAAATGTGGATGGAACCATACATCAAATTTTTGCAAAGTCAGACACTCCCCCAAGATGAGAATCAGGCAAAAGTGCTTCAAAAGAAGGCCAGATGGTTCGAGCTCCACGAAGGCACGCTCCCCCATCCCCTTTTAAAATGTGTTTCTCCTGAAGAAGGAAACTACATCCTTCGCGAAATACATGAAGGCGGATGCGGCATACATCAAGTAGTACGAACTGTCATTAGCAAAGTCCTCAGAAGCAGATATTATTGGCCCTCTCTCAGGAATGACGCGGAAGCCCTTGTCAAGCGATGTCCCGAATGCCAATACCACTCAAAGATAGGAAGGAAGCCCTCTAAGTACTTGTCCGTCATGCAAGCCGTCTTGCCTTTCGATAAGTGGGGTATGGATCTCCTTGGCCCCTTCCCGCCTGCAAAGGGGCAAAGGAAATTCATTATAGTGGCTATTGATTATTTCACCAAGTACATGGAAGCAGAGGCCCTCAGCTCAATCACAGACAAACAAGTCTGTCAATTCATATGGCGAAATATTATCACGAGATACGGTATTCCTCTTGTGATCATTACCGACAATGGGAGACAATTTATCAGTAAGAACACAATAGAATACTGCGAAAGGTTTGACATTCAAATCCGATTCAGTTCAGTATCTCGACCGCAAACCAATGGGCAAGTTGAATTAGCTAACAAGGAGATCTTGAACGGCATCAAAAAGAAAATAGAGGGGGTTAAAGGTACTTGGAATGAAGAACTACCCGACATTCTATGGGCAAGCCGAACAACCGTTAAAGAAGCAACAGGGCATACCCCATTCTCCTTGGTATACGGGACGGAAGCCATGCTTCCAGTAGAGATAGGCATACCCTCCACAAGGGTCACCTACTATTCACACAACGAGAATGAACCAGGGAAAAGGCGAACTTAGATCTGCTTCCAGAAACACGGGGAAATGCATTGTCAAGGTCCATGGACCAAAAACAAAAGATGATTCACAACTTCAACCGACTCGTCAAAACTAAACACATTCAAGTTGGCGACTTCGTCCTACGTAAAGTTGAGGCCACGGGGAAAATCGTAGATAAAGGGAAACTTGGGGCCAACTGGGATGGCCCATTTAAAATCATCCGCATCATCAAACCCGAAACATTTGAACTAGAAGATATGAAAGGAAAGAAGCTACCTCGCCCATGGAATGGAGATCACTTAAAGAAGTACTTCATTTAATGAGATTCGCAAGAGGCCAGTCAATGATCATTAATTTCATCAGAATCAGTAATTTTATCCCGCGGCATAGTCGCGTTGTCATTACATTTTTCAATATATCAGAGATTTCATTTTTTCAGAATTATTCGGCTCCAACAAGTATTCAGTTATATTCTACTAGTAATATTGCAAATCTTATTAAATTCAGTAATGTCTATAAGTCGGACCCCTTGAGAGGGGTCCCATATTCAAATTTCTTCTAAGTCACCACGAATCAGTGACATCCACAAGTCGAACCCAAAAAGAGGGGTCAAATTTCAAAATTATGTTAAGTAAAAATCTCGCCCTCCAGTAACATCGATAAGTCGGACCCCTAGACTGGGGTCCAAAAAATCAAGTTAATTAAAGTTAAATTCAAGGTCCTTTATTAAATCAAAGTAAACTTCAGTGACATCCATAAGTCGGACCCTTAGAATGGGGTCCCAAGGTCAAAATTATTCTAAGTAAATCTTCAAAGTCACCCGGCCGTGACATCGATAAGTCGGACCCTTAGAATGGGATCCCAAGATCGAAATTGTCAAAATTATTCTAAGTAAATTTCACCCGGCCGTGACATCGATAAGTCGGACCCATAAAATGGGGTCCCAAGATCGAAATTGTTCCAAGTAAAAATTGACCAAATCAATCCCAGCTTGTTGGTCGAAAGGAGTCGCGGCCTGAGGGTTAGAATAAGGAATTACAAAATCTTAGAAGTATCAATATTGAAAGAGGCCGCATCAATCTTAGAAGTGTCATTCAAAAATGTATACATATAATTCAATTCAAATTACAAAAACCAGTCAAAAATGTCAAGTTTAGATTACAATTTCAGAACTAAACTAAACATCTTCTAGGAAGGCGTCGACGTCCCCCTCCAGATCTCGGGCCGCCAGCTGAGGAGACCCGGCCACCCCCTCTTCAAGACTTGGAGTGAAGCTCACAAAATCTTCGATGTTGAACGGCTCCACTTCAATCTCGGACAGCTCCTTGGACAAGCCCTAGAGGTTTCTTCCTTCATCGATAAGTAGATTTGACAGATCTAAGCATAAACTCTCCAGCTGGGAAAGCGCCAAGTTCTCGAGGGTGCCCGAGGCCGAAGGAGGGGAGAGAGTTAACTTATCCAGATCAAGGCTTAGAGCCTTCTTTTCAGCCGCAACATCAACTCTCTCCGACCAAGCCCTCGCCTTTTCCACATCCCAGTTAGGGTCCACCAGTACCGCCGACTCCCGTTCCAAAATCGGAGCTAGGTTGGCCAGAGCTTCGTCCCCCTTTTGATTTGCTTTTTGTTGGAGAGAATCGAAGTCGATGCCTAACTCCGCGGCAGCCAGACGGTACCTCTCTTCACTAATCGTGGAACCAGTACCCACCATCTCTACTGTCAGATCCCCCAAGAAACTTGACGCCTCCGGCTCGTCCGAAGTCAGCCAATTCCTAGTTATCCGAGTTCGTCTTTCCAAGTTAACTTTATACACCCTAGCCATGGATAGCAAAGTCTTGAACTTGGCCGAATCAGCCAAAACCTGTTGCAAAAGACACTGGTTTTGATGAACCAGTTTAGCATGAACGTCCATCAGGTGACCGACTTCATGACCGAGGGTTGCCGACTTGTTAGAAGCCGCGTCTAGAATCCCAACGGTCTCCTCCAGCTGTTTTCTCGCCCTCTCCCGCCACTGCTCAGTTCTGACTAAACGCTCTTTCAGCTCAGTGCATTTAGCCAGTTTATCTAATAAGCCCGGCAGTTCCTCTCGAAGCTTCTGGAGCTCCACATCCTGCTCGTTGCAGTGGGAGGACAGGACGACCAACGTCTCTCTATCCGCGACGCTTTGACGGCTGAGGTTGAGCTCAAAAGACAACCTCAAAAAAGCCTGTGAAAAGGACAATTTAAAATCCAGATATAGCTGACTTGAAAGATAAAAGTAGAAAGACGTTACCTCAGTCGCGGTAGCTTGGAGTTGACGGATTCTATCGGTAGGGGATAGGGACTCCAAAAGGTCGACATCCACCTGGCTGATCAAGTGGGATGTCGCCCTGTTGAATCGGGTTATCATACCCTTATGCCCCAAATCAGTAAAAGAGGTGTCGTGTCGAAAAGGTAGAGCCTGCCGACAACGGTACACCTCTTCCACCTTCGCTACAGGAGCCGCGGCCGACTCCCCCACCTTCTCTTTGCCCCGGCTCAGGATCGGGGACGCCTCAGCTTGAGGAGAAGCCACTTCCTCCTCCGCCGACCTCATTTTCAGAGGTACGGCCGTCATTATTGTTCCCGCGGAAGCCTTCTTTGGGGCACTCTCCTTGTGGGAGGAAGAGACTCTCTTTCTCTTCCTCTCTCTCTTCTTCGATTCCCTCTTCTTAGAAGGGATTACCCTCTGAGATTCATCGGGAATATGAACTCATCTCCTTTCCTCAAGGAGCCGGAGAGCGTCCTCTTCGCAGAGCACCTCGTCTAGCCCCTTCTCCACCGTTGGCGAGTCCTACAAGAGAAAAAGTTAGAAGAAATCGAAGAAATCCCTTATAGTTCGAAGAATATATGTATTTATACCTTTGGAGGAAGAGGTAGAGGTTTTTCCGCGGACCGTTGGATGGCCCCCTGAGCAAATCGAATAACGCTGAATTTCTTCATGAGTTCTGGATTTTTTGCCCTCAGGTTTTCCTTAGCTATCCCTGAAAAATCAAAAGTTAGAAACTAGTAAACATACCATAAAAAAGGGAAGGAAGAAATCCGACGACCCTTACTCCGATCGATAGCCAGGCTGATGCCGAATGTTGAGAGGAGGTTCTCATTCTCCAACTCAGGACGACCCGGTATCCAGTTGAGTTGGACATTCATGGGTTTCCTCCCCAATTGAACGTCCATCTTTGCATACTCTACGACCACCGCGTCATTAAAAGAACATTGCGGGATCTCGTTATTAAAACCCGAAAGGTTGGGTTTGATGTCGAAGGAGGTCTTAATATTCCATCCTCGTGAACTGTACAAATAGGCAAACTTTGTCCTATATCCCTTTTGATTGTCAGGGAGGTCGTGGACTATCTTCAGACCACGACGGTGTGTGAAGGTTATCCAGCCACAGCCGTATGATTGAGAATTGCATAGGCGGGCTCTAAATATATACCTAAAGGCAGTAAGTGTTGGTGGCACGGCCAAAACTTTACACAAAATCAAAAACGCCACCATACAACCCCATGCGTTAGGATATAACTCGGGCACTAAGACATTCAAAAAATGTAATACCTTCCTAAAAAATGGATGAAGAGGAAACCTAAGTCCTAACTCAAAAGAAGGAAAATATACAGCTATACAGTGTGGGGGAGGAAACCTAACGGTGTCATAATTCCCCGGGGTAATAATGTTAATATCATCTTTCAAACCCCACTTTTGAGAGATGGCTTCCCGACGCTTGTCTAAGTCTCTCTTGGTTTGTAAATCTATGAAGTAGTTAAGGGGACCGCCACTTAGAATGTAAAATGGAGGAGGAACCGACGCTGCGCTTTCCCTTTCTGAGGACTCGGTTGATCCTTCGATGTTTTCCATATCTACATACAATAACCCTTCTAGGTCAGGATTTATTCGCGGCAAGTAATTGGGGAAGAAAGCAACGCTCACTTCCCAAGGAGCAGTTTTCATTATCTCCGGAGGGTATACAGAGGATACAGATGACTCATCCCCAGCTGTTGGCTCTTAAGATTTTGATGATGACTTCACTTTAAATAAACAAACATGTTTTAGAGATTGTTTTGTAGGTGAATATCTGATTTTGTTGAAATCGTTGATGAAGCCTATGACTTGGTTCGTGGAGGTTGTACATGTCTTAAAGATCCAAGAAGTTAGATAAGTGTTATAATGTTGAAAGTAGATGTACAGTCTACTGTTCCCAAAGTTGACAATCTGACTGAATTTGTAGATGGAGACAGTACGTTGTTCCTACGTAGGAGGTTTGGAGAAAAACATCGACTGGAAAATTGCAGTTATTTTATTATTCTTGTTTTAGTTGATGTAAACGGTTAAATCTTAAATTAGTTACTTAAATTAATTAGTAAGTTAATTGGCTAAACTATTTTTAGGTTATCTAAAAATAGCCTAAGACTTTTTCTTCTTAAGATTAAGATCTCCTATTTTTTAGGATCTTGTGCTTTCAATTCCTATGCTATTTTTAGCTTGAGGAAACCGCTTTTCTCTTTGAGTAAATTACAGCCGGACATTTATTTATTGGCAATTCCACTACCTTTTGTTTTAAGAACGTGGATGATAGTGGGAGGTGTGTCTAAGGTAACTGCTGGCTGTTCCCACTATAAATAGGAGGAACTTTGCTCAAACCGAATTATCATCCTAGAGTGTCCATTTGAGGGAGATCATTTAATAAAAATATTTTCTGTTTTTAAATGCCAATTAATTTATTATATTTTTCTTAAGTAATTATTTTAATTTTTATCCTCTTGAGAATTGGCCTTGTAAGGGTTATTGAGTGTTTTGTTATAATTAGACTCATGAGAAGTCTAAGGGAATAGAGAAGTGAAACGTGAGAAGAGAAAAAGAAGGAGAAAGTAGAGAAAGAGAATTAGGCCTAGAGTAGAGAAGCTTCAAGTGAAGCAAACTGTTTTATGTAATTGTATTTGATTGCATAAAACATAGTGAGAATTTTGAAATCCCGGGGGGTCGTGGTTTTCCTTCTTATTAGGCCAAGAAGGTTTCCACGTAAAATCTTTGTCTCATTTTTATCTCTTGATTTTTAAGTTTAAGCTTTATTTTGTTTTTTTTTTAAATTCCGCAAATTAGAGTAAAAACGTAGTAAAGCTTGATACACAACAATTCACCACCTCTCTTGTTGCATTCGACCATCTTCGTGTATTTCAACAATTGGTATTAGAGCTCTGTTCCTCATCTAATCTGGAAAGCCTTAGAGCAGTATCCTGTTCCCTGGCAAGATGTTGAAGATGAACGAACGCATGGAAGAAGTGTACTCTACGCAAAGGCCACCCATGTTCGATGGGAAATTTTATACCTACTGGAAAAATAGGATGAAAATTTTTATAAAGGCCGAAAATTACCAAGTATGAAGAGTAATTGAAGTAGGAGATTTCGAAGTGACGACCATCAACTCCAACAATGAATCAATTCCTAAACCAATCACTGAATATGAAAAGGAAGACTTTCAAAAGATGGAGATGAACGCTCTTGCTATCAAGCTGCTTCACTGTGGTCTCGGGCCAAATGAACTTAATCGTATCATGGGTTGTAAAACGGCAAAGCATATTTGGGACCTGCTGGAAGTTACCAATGAAGGTACCAGTGAAGTGAAGCGAACCAAGATTGACCTCCTAATGTCCAAATATGAAAGGTTTGTTATGGAACCTAAAGAAAACATCCAAGAGATGTTTACCAGGTTCACCAACATTACAAATGAACTTGTCTCTCTTGGCAAGATTATTCCAGTTGATGAACAAGTCAGGAAAATACTGAGAAGTCTTCCACAAGATGAGCGCTGGAGAGCTAAGGTCACAGCCATTCAGGAGTCCAAAGATTTCACCAAGTTCAATTTGGAAGAGCTGGCTGGTTCACTCATGACACATGAACTACATTTGGGAAAGTTCCCGAAATAAAGGACTGGCTCTGGCAGCGGATGATAGTGAAGAATCAGAAGCTGGTGAAGAGGAAGCTGCTATGTTGGCACGTAAATTCTAAAAATTCTTCAGGAACAGCAGATATAGAAACCAAAGAAATAATAAGGAAAGAGGAACTGCCAACTTGAAGACAAATTTTGAATGCCACAAATGTGGAAATACTGATCACTTCATCAAGGATTGCCCTCTATGGAAGAATGAGAAGGGCAAAGGGAAGACAAGGGAAGCTGGGAGAATGCCAAAGAAGCGAAACTTCAGAACAGATTTTTGTAAAGCAATGATTGCAGCTTGGGGTGACACTGAAAGCGAAGCTGAAACTGAAGTTCAAGTAGAGGAAGAAACTGCAATTCTATGTCTCGTGGCATCTCATGAAGAGACTAAGGAAAGAGAGGTAATGTCTTCTAGTTCTACTCCTAAAAATCTATTCAGTTTAAGTAAGGATAAATTAATTAAGTTATTTTTGGAAACACAAGAGAAGTTGGAGGAAAAAATAGTTAAGTGTCTCCAAATTAAGAAAGACCTTAAGTTAAGTAAAGATCACATCTCATACTTAAATACTTTTAGGATCGATGTGCAAAGTAGATTTTTTGATTTGTTAGATAAGAATGTTATTTTAAAAGAGCAATTGGAGAAAATAAAGCAGGAATTCATCATTCTTAACATTAAAAAGAATCAAAACAAATTGCTAGAATTAAAATGAGATGAAAATGATAAATCCACTCATGTGTTTAGCACGGAATTTCAAGAAATGAAATTAAAATTAGAATCATGTGAAAGGGAAAATAAATATCTAAAAGATCAACTTGATTTAAAAGGAAAAGGGAAAATCAATGAAGTTCCCAAATGGATTCTAAATGCCAAACCAAAGAGTAAAGAAGGTCTAGGTTATGTTAAAAATAATAAAAAGAAAAAGGTCTATGTTGATCTCCCTAGTAGTAAAATCTGTTCCTTTTGTGGCAAAACTAGACACCTGAAAAATCAATGTGTAAAAAGGGAGCAGCATATCAAAGCAAATAAAAATTATGTCGAACGCATATGGATTAAGAAATGTGATTCAAGTATTATCGATAGGCAACCCAAGGATGACTGGGTTCCTGAACCTAACCATTAATTTGCTTTGCAGGTTCAAGTGAGGGGGAACAACTCATGGTATCTCGACAGTGGGTGTTCCAAGCACATGACGGGTGACAAATCTAAATTTCTCTCACTTGAAGCTTATGATGGAGGAACTGTAACCTTCGGTGATAATATGAAGGGTGAGATAATCGCCAAAGGAAAAGTTGGAAGGTCAAGTTCCCATGCCATTGACAATGTCTTTTTAGTCTAGAATTTAAAACACAATCTTTTAAGTATTTCTTAATTTTGTGAGAAAGGTAACTCTGTTAAGTTTACTTCTGAACGATGCATAATTTCTAGGAACAACACAGGAGACCCTGTGCTTGAGGGAATCAGAAAAGGGAACACTTATGTTGTGGACCTGGACACTGTTCCCAAAACCAGTCTAACGTGTTTAAGCGTTATAGAAGAAGACCCACTGCTTTGGCACAAGCGTCTAGGTCATGCTAGCTATTCATTGATTAATACTTTAAGATCAAAAGACCTAGTAAGAGGATTACCAACAATAAAATTCCTCAAAAATGAAATTTGTGATCCTTGTGCTAAAGGAAAACAAGTGCGGTCATCCTTTACATCAAAGTATCTGGTGACTACCTCTAGACCATTAGAATTAATTCATATGGATCTATGTGGACCTATGAGAACACAAAGCCTTAGTGGCAAAAGATATGTGTTTGTCATAGTTGATGACTACAGTAGATTTACTTGGACCTTATTTTTAGTAAGCAAAGATGAAGCTTTTGATGAGTTTGTTTCTTTTGCTAACAAAATACAAAAATCTACCAATAATCTAATTGTTCACATAAGATCAGATCATGGCAAAGAATTTTAAAATTCAAACTTTATGAATTATTGTAATGAACATGGTATAAATCACAATTTTTCCGCTCCTAGAACACCACAACAAAATGGAGTGGTAGAAAGGAAAAAATAAAACCCTAGAAGAAATGGCTAGGACTATGTTGATTGCTAGTGGTCTACCTAGAAATTTTTGGGCCGAGGCCGTCAATACTGCATGCTATACTTTGAATCGTGTATTAATAAGACCAATCACTTCTAAAACACCCTATGAATTGGTTAAAGGTGTTAAACCAAATATTTCCTATTTTCGTGTGTTTGGATGCAAATGTTTTGTTCATGTAAATGGAAAACGAAATATAGGTAAATTTGATGAAAGAAGTGATGAAGCATTATTTCTCGGTTATTCATCACATAGCAAAGCTTACAGAGTTTATAATAAGAGAACAATGTGCGTGGAGGAATCCGTTCACATAATCTTTGATGAAACTAACTTTTCAACAAGTGAAGAGGAAATAAACAATGTCAAAATAGGTCTTGCAAATTTAGAAGATGATGAAGAAATAAAGGTGCAAGATCAAGGAACAGCAGGTGAACAGCCAATACAAGAAGACGAAGAAGAAACTGACCAAGTCCAGGAACTGCCAGCACAACTGGACCAGCAAACTGTTCCCAATTCAGTTGTTCCCGTAGACGAGCAAAATGATCCAGTAGCTGAACAAAATGCCAATCAAGATGTTGAGCCAGAACATGCTACTGTTCCCTCAAGAGAATTTGTGCCCAAACCTTGGAAATATCAAAGTTATCATTCTCTTGATCTGATTATAAGTGATATGAATAAGGGAACACAAACCAGATCCCAAATGAGAAACTTTTGTGCACATTTTGCGTTCCTATCATCACTTGAACCCAAAAATCACGAAGAAGCTCTAAAGGATTCCGAATGGATAGTAGCCATGCAAGATGAATTAAATGAATTTGAAAGAAATAAGGTATGGCACTTGGAACCCAAACCAAAACACAAGAAGGTAATTGTTTTAAAATGGGTATTTCGGAATAAGCTAGATGAGCATGGAATAATTGTAAGAAACAAAGCAAGACTCGTGGTCAAAGGGTACAATCAACAAGAAGGTATTGATTACACTGAGACATTTGCACCGGTAGCAAGGTTAGAGGCTATTAGAATTTTAATTTCTTTCGCTGCATTTATGAACTTTAAGTTATATCAAATGGATGTGAAATGTGCTTTCTTAAATGGTTTTCTTGATGAAGAAGTTTTTGTTGAACAACCCCCAGGTTTTGAGAACACCTCTTGTCTTGATCATGTCTACAAGCTTGACAAAGCTAAATATGGCTTGAAGCAAGCTCCTAGACAATGGTATGAAAGACTATCAAATTTTTTGATTCAAAATAACTTTGTAAGAGGAAAAATTGACAAAACCTTATTCTTTAAGAATAAAGGTTATGATATTTTAGTTGTTCAAATTTATGTTGATGATATTATTTTCGGTGCGACCAATGATTTGTTATGTAAAGAATTTGCCAACCTTATGGGCACAGAATTTGAAATGAGCATGATGGGAGAATTAAATTTCTTTCTTGGTTTGCAAATTAAACAAACTGAAAATGGTATTTTTATTCATCAACAAAAATACATAAAAGAACTTCTTAAGAAGTATGGGCTAAACAACGCTAAAACCAACCATACACCCATGGCTACAAATGTTAGATTAGATGAAGACCTAAAAGGAACTAACGTAGATCAAACAATGTATCGAGGCGTGATAGGTTCCTTATTATATCTAACTGCAAGTAGACCCGATATTTTATTTAGTGTTGGTTTATGTGCTAGATTTCAGTCCAACCCCAAAGAATCACATCTCACAGCAATAAAACGAATTTTAAGATATATGAAGGGAACAGACGACTTGTCCCTATTTTATCCTAAAAGTGATGTTTATGATTTAAAAGGCTTTAGTGATGCAGATTATGCAGGTGATCTAGTTAATAGAAAAAGCACGTCAGGTATGGTACAATTTCTTGGCACATGTTTAGTTTCACGGAGTTCCAAGAAACAAAACACGGTTGCATTATCCACAGCCGAAGCTGAATACGTAGCAGCAGCAGCCTGCTGTTCCCAAATGCTTTGGATAAAACAGCAACTAAGAGAATTTGGTATTAAAATTGAATGCATTCCTATTTATTGTGATAATACCAGTGCCATATGTATATCTAAAGATCCAGTGCATCACTCACGAGCTAAACATATACATATTAGACATCATTTTCTTAAGGATAATGTAGAAAATAAAAATATTGTATTAAAGCATGTTAATACAAATGAACAAGTTCCAGATATTCTGACCAAACCACTTCCAAGGGAACAATATGAAAAGATGAGATTGGAACTTGGTATGATCAAGCTCCACTAAAGTTGATTGCATAAAATTTCCAATGAAGCATCATGAGAATGAAAAAGGTCAGGAATCAACCTCAATATCTTGATTGAGAATCAATTATTGAATGGATCAGGTAAACACTTAATAAAGTTTGTACTATATATGAATGTCTTCTCGTTTGTATGATGTTATGTTGATAAGACCAAAGCAGTATGTTCGTTATTCTCTTCATATAATATTTTATAATATCATAATTCATTCTTTTCATAATTTAATATTTCATAATTTCGTTCTTCATTTTTTATATAGTCAACATAAATCAATAAAAAATATGGGAAACGGTTTTCATTTCTTCAAATAATCCTTCCAAATCACAAGTAATGATGATGGCATTGATGAGATGGGACTTAAGGTAACCATCATTTCAAAACCTTCAAAAGCAGTCACCGTACATCATAACACGCATACATCTTCCTCTTCCTCAAGAAACCGTTCTCCTCCTTTTCTCTCAACCTTTTCAAAAGTTTAAAATGAAAACCCCAAGATCTTCAAAATCAGGCAAGAAAACCCCTAAATCCCGTACACATACCCAGCCACAACCTCTAAAAGTGGTTCATCCTCCACCATTACTGGATGCTGCACCACCCACAACCTCAGAAACCACAAAAGAATCACCCAAACATACTACTGAACCTACCAGTACCAAACGCAAGATCTCAAGTGGTTCATCCTCCAAAGTAGTCAAACGTTTGAAGCATTGTGATCCTAATAGTGCTGAAGAAATCTCAAAAGAAATGTCTGTTGGTTTCGGACTCGACAAATACTGGTATGACTCTACCCATTTTCCTCAACTGCATGACATTTTGCAACATCAAGAATGGGAAGTTTTGATGTCAAATTTTAGTTGCAATTCCATTTTTCCAAATCTTATGCGAGAATTTATTTCAAATTTCTCAAATGATTGTGGGATGTGTTCTAGTACTGTCAAGAATATCAAAATAGAATTTAATAGTGCATTGTTGGGGGAATGGTTTAATGTTCCTAATGTTGGGTTTGATACTTACTATGTTGGTTCAAAAATAGTATTTTCTGGGATAAATGAAAAAACGGTTTTAAAATTTTTAGGGATTGAGCAAAGAAGAGGGAAAATAAGCCATAACATTTTGAATCCTCTGCATAAATTACTGTACAATATTGCACGAAGATTTATTTTGCCAAGAAACTCTAAAAGGAGTGAAGTAAGTTTACGTGATGCTACATTGATTTATTGTATGGCTAATCACATAAAGATAAATTTTCCATCTTTGATGATATCTCATTTGTCTGATTGTATTGAGAAGAAAAATTTTGTTGGTTATGGAGGATTGCTGACCTGTATTTTCAAAAAATTTGATGTCCCTTTGGAAGGGTTGGAGTTCCCAATGGGACCCAACATGAAGATAGGTGCAAAGTGTTTACAAAATTTGCACTTAAAATTAACTGATGAAGGGATGTTAATACATTATGTAGAGGAGGAAGTTGAAGTTGGTTCTGAAGAAGAAGGGATTGAAAGAGAAGAGGAAAAATTGAGGGAGGAAGAACAGGAAGAAAAAGAGGAAAAAGAGCAAGGACCTATTCCCACTGATAATATTGAAAAAGAAGAAAAAGGGGAACATGATGGAGAAGCTAGTAAGGGGGAAGCAGAACAGGAAGGAGTAGATGCTTATCACAATCTCTGTAATGATTCAAGTGATGAAGAGACTGTGATAGCATTGAGGAGAAAGGCTAAATCTGTTCAGAGGAAGAGTAGGAGGTTAGCCTCGAAACGTAAGGCTACAATGGTTGATTCAAGTGCTTACTTTTATTATTGTTTCTTGCTTTCATCACTGACAAATCTATATGGTTTGTGCTGAGGTTTGATAACTCCATATTCTTTTTGATTGATGACAAAAGGGGGAATATTATGCACAAACTTAAGGAGAGCTGTGAATACACAGTACATATCTTGATTGATTTATATTACTTTTTATGGAAGTTAATATAATTTATATTGTTTTTTATGGAAGTTAATGTGCTGTGTTTATGATAGCTTAGAATCTGATCATCTGTGTTGATATTAAGTTTTTATGGATATTTTGATTAATTGTTTTAAAGTTGTTTCTTTGTTTCTTTTGAAAATACTTAATAATTTTTGTTTTAGTCTATTTTAGTTTGTTTTAGTTTAATTATTTTTGAAATTTTTAAAACATATTTGATATTATGTTTTTATAGAGTAAGTTGGTTTATGTATGCTTGGTAAATTATCTTGTAACAAGTTGATTTACTAAGTTATTTAGAGTTGCTTTAATCTCAAGTATGCTCTAAGAAATTTGTTTTACTATAGTATACTTAAGTTTGTTTATAAAGTTTGTCATCATCAAAAAGGGGGAATTTGTTGGCTCTTAAGGTTTTGATGATGACTTCACTTTTAAATAAACAAACATGTTTTAGAGATTGTTTTGTAGGTGAATATCCGGTTTTGTTGAAATCGTTGATGAAGCCTATGACTTGGTTCGTGGAGGTTGTACATGTCTTAAAGATCCAAGAAGTTAGATAAGTGTTATAATGTTGAAAGTAGATGTACAGTCTACTGTTCCAAAAGTTGACAATTTAACTGAATTTGTAGATGGAGACAGTATGCTGTTCCTACGTAGCAGGTCTGGAGAAAAACATCGACTGGAAAATTGCAGTTATTTTATTATTCTGGTTTTTGTTGATGTAAACGGTTAAATCTTAAATTAGTTACTTAAATTAATTAGTAAGTTAATTGGCTAAACTATTTTTAGGTTATCTAAAAATAGCCTAAGACTTTTTCTTCTTAAGATTAAGATCTCCTATTTTTTAGGATCTTGTGCTTTCAATTCCTATGCTATTTTTAGCTTGAGGAAACCGCTTTTCTCTTTGAGCAAATTACAGCCGGACATTTATTTATTGGCAATTCCACTACCTTTTGTTTTGAGAACGTGGATGATAGTTGGAGGTGTGTCTAAGGTAACTGCTGGCTGTTCCCACTATAAATAGGAGGAACTTTGCTCAAACCGAATTATCATCCTAGAGTGTCTATTTAAGGGAGATCATTTAAGAAAAATATTTTCTTTTTTTAAATGCCAATTAATTTATTATATTTTTCTTAAGTAATTATTTTAATTTTTATCCTCTTGAGAATTGGCCTTGTAAGGGTTATTGAGTGTTTTGTTGTAATTAGACTCATGAGAAGTCTAAGGGAATAGAGAAGTGAAACGTGAGAAGAGAAAGAGAAGGAGAAAGTAGAGAAAGAGAATTATGCCTAGAGTAGAGAAGCTTCAAGTGAAGCAAACTGTTTTATGTAATTGTATTTGATTGCCTAAAACATAGTGAGAATTTTGAAATCCCGGGGGGTCGTGGTTTTCCTTCTTATTAGGCCAAGAAGGTTTCCACGTAAAATCTTTGTCTCATTTTTATCTCTTGCTTTTTAAGTTTAAGCTTTATTTTGTTTTTTTATAAATTCCGCAAATTAGAGTAAAAACGTAGTAAAGCATGATACACAACAATTCACCCCCCCTCTTGTTGCATTCGACCATCTTCGTGTATTTCAACACCGGCCTTTATTGGTTCATAATGAGGGGTGATTCTCACCGAACTACTATCGTCCGAATCATTCATGAGGGGTTAGCCGAGTTAATGTCGAAGTTAGCTATTGTCTCATGAGTAGCCGCGACATCCATATTAACGATAGTCATAAAATATTAGGCGAAACCTGTAAAGGATAATGACTAATTTCATAAAACTAATTCAACTTTTAACATTCAAGAACTTGAAGAACAGTTTGAAGAATAATTTGAAGAAATTCAAGAATTTGAAGAAAGATTTGAATACCTTGAAGAAATTTTGAAGATTTGTCAGAAGTTTGATGAAGCTCTGTCAGAATCCTTGAAGATCTTCGAGAGAATTGTCAGAAGTTTGAAGGGTTGAAGGTTGTCAGAGCGTTTCTCTCTACTTTTTCTTTCTAGCGATTTGAAGAATTGAGGGAGTAAATGAAGGTTAGGTGAGAGGGAACTGTTCCAACAACCCTATTTATTGTAGTAATAAATGTTCAAACATCAAACCTAAACATTCCTTCAACGAAAAGTGGAATCCCAAACTTAAACCGGGAAGTCGATAAGTCGGACCCCCTATGAGGGGGCAGACGTCGGAAATTTGTCTAAGTATTCTTATCTATGTCCGTGAGGTCGACTAGTCGGACCCTCAATAAAGGGGAAATAATTGAAAGTTTTTCTAAGTACCAGATCTTGATTATGATTGGGGAGTCGATAAGTCGGATCCCCAAGGTGGGAGAAAATGTCAACAAATTCTCTAAGTTATTAAAATAGAAATTATTCTTTGTGGGATGTCCGTACGGTCGATAAGTCGGACTCCCTGATGTCCCCAGTTATGGTGTAAAAATTCTAAGTGTGGGAAAATTCTCCCATTTTCCGTATAATCGAAGGCACGGACCTATGTGACCATTCCGTGTCCTAAAAAGAACAAGGGGCCTGTTAGAACAAGGAAAATGGTTCCAAGTACTTCTGTCTTTCCGCAACTCTGATAAGTCGGATTCCCCTAAGTCCCTCAGTGAAGAATAAAAAATCAAAGTATAAATTTAAGTCGCGTCTTCAACACAGTTGACTCAGTTGTCTGGCGAGTCAACTTTTTCATACCGCGGTATGATACCTTCCCTTGATTCCACGGCTTATAACACGCCAACAAGAAGGAAGATAGATCAATAAAATCGGCATCTTGTCCGTGAGGTCTATAAGTCGGACCCGTTTTGATGGTGATCTCGTTCAAAAATATTCAAGTCCCTAAAGACCTGTATGGTCGACAAGTCGGACCCCCCTTGTGGGCTATCTTGTTTCAAGAACATTCTTAGTATTGGGGCTTCCGCGGCATCAGTAAAGCGTGAATCAGGATCCAGCCTCCGCCTCTATATTCCTGCTGCTAAGTAATATAGGCGGAAAGGGATATTCCGCGGCATGCTTGAAGCCGCGGCTTAACTGACGTTATTTATTTTTCTTAAAGCATCTCTTGCGGTTATTTTGAAAAGGCCATAACTTCTTCGTTACAACTCGGAATTCGGCATGTGAACAGTCGATTTAAAGCTCGCGAGTCTAATTTTTGGGTTCCGCCTAAAAATCTGCCAAATGACGCTTACCGTTTCCGCACAAAGAAAGATACTTCAAGTCATCAGGGTTGCCTTTCTCATATCATCCTTCGTGCGTGGGGCTAAATGTCATGGTATCACCTACCTAATTTATTTATTTATTTAAATTATTAACGACATATTACCTAAATAACCTTTGACCTTTTGTGTTGACTTTGAATTTCAGTCAATGGGCTTTTTTTTGAATTCCCCATCTTCCTTGAATGGCCCATGGGCTAGTTACCTCCAAATATCCTAACCTCCCTCCAGGAAAGTAACCTCCAAATTAACCCAATTTCCCATTCATCCCTCATTGCTTGGTTTCTCTTCTTCCAAGGCTGGTAACCGCCCACTACTCCCATGATATTCAACCTCCTCTCTGAAATAACTTCCTTCTTCACCGTTATAAAAAGGGACAACCATCAGAGAGGAAGGGATCATCTAAAAAATAATCCTCTTAAGTATCATTACTCCACTTCATTAGCCTACCAAAATTCCTGCAATATAAACCCCAACATCTTGCTTTCAGTTTATAATCCTCTATTCAATAATCTCATATCAACGTTCTAACTTGAGCGTCGGAGGGTTTTCCGGGAGATCACCCCCCGGACAAGGCCAACGTGTTGTTTTGCAGGAATTCAAGTCACTTCCTTCCATGAATCGCCACTCCTTATAACGCTTCTACTAACGGTATTTCAAGTGTTTTCCACTTCCTCGTTTCATAACCGAAACATAATTGATTTCCGGATCTTCATTTGATAAAGTTTTTGAAGAGGATGAAATTTTTTATATTTTGATTTCGTTTTGTAGAAGATTAATTGTTTTTTACTTTTTATGATTGATTGATCTTTCCTCGCCATTATCATGTTTGAAACTTGGATGCATTTATTGTTGCTATGATTGTTTGTCACTTTGTCTGAGATTTCTATGGACGTAAATTCTCATGTTTTGAATATGCCATATGCAACCAAAATATTGTAAGATGGTTATGGCCCATGAAAATTAATGTTTTTGATTTTGATTTCATCATTTTTGTATTTGGGGTAATTTTTTTAAAACAAATATATCTTCTTAGCTAGTCTTGTATTAAACCGTCTCATCGTGAGACGAGTCCATACAATAGGCCCATAAATACAAATCACGTAAAAAAATGAAAATTAAATTGCAAAAACTTGGACGAGACCGTCTCAATCTGAGAAGATCGTTATGGGCCGGCCTATAAACGCGCGTGTACAAAAGCAACATTTCCATTTGCTCCTTTTTTCCATTTTCTTTGTCACAGCTCCTTCATTTTTTCTAACTTCCATAATAAAAATTTTCTCTTCTTTCCTTCTCCATTTTATTTCCTTTCTTGATTCTTGCCATTTTTTTTTCTTACTCTTATGATTAATGATTCTTCCTTTTGATTTTTGCCATTTTTTCAAAGATTTTGATTTTTCCTCTTCAAAACACTTAAAATAGTTCAACCAAAACTTTTTAGTAGCCTTTTATGATTATTGATTGTGATTTTTCAAAAATCAAAAAATGAGAAATTAATTCAAAGCATAATTAAAAATAATTTAGGATTAGAGATTACTTGCAAAGAGAATTGGATTGGAGTCGTACAAGAACACAAAACCCTAAAAATTGTAATGTAGTTGTGGGATTGAAGGTTACGTTTTCACCATTGTTAAACATGTTTGTACATATTTACAAATAGTTCAAATTGAATATGTTAATAGTTAAATTATGACATATAAATTGACAATTGATGTTTTATAATCTAACTCAATTTGGAACGTATAAGCTTCAATTATCGTTTTAAAAATAAGTATTTAAAATCTATAAAGATATTGTATATGCTTTAGTTTAAATTGAATATGTTAATAGTTAAATTATGACATATAAATTGACAATGGTGTTTTATAATCTAACTCAATTTTGAACTTATAATCTTCAATTATCGTTTTAAAAATAAGTCTTCAAATTGTATAGATTTACTTTATAGCATTTAGTTCAAATTTAATATGTAATAGTAAAATTGTGACATATAAAATGACAATTAATGTTTTATAATCTAACTCAATTTTAAATTTATAATTTTCAATTATCGATTTAAAGATAAATATTCTAATTGACTAGAGTTATTGCAACGCATTGAGTTCAAATTGAACATGTTAGAATTAAAATTGTGATACATAAATTGACATTAAATGTGCGTCTGCATCTCTTTGTAATGTCTGTAAAGTCATTTTCCTATCAAATTCATTCATTAAATCCTCCACTAGAGAGATGTTTGGAGTTTTGAAGATGAAAATGTTGATTTTCTTTATAATTTCTTGAAGATTTTCAGAGATTTTGTAAAGAATTGAATGTGCAAATCTTTTTGTTCATTAAATCCTTCATTAGAGAGATCTTTGGAGTTTTGAAAATGAAATGTCAATTTTCTTGATAGTTTTTGAAGATTTTCAGAGATTTTGTAAAGAATTGAATGAGCAAATCTTTTTGATTTTGTTTCCTAAATGTCGAGTTTAAGTTTGGCGGTTTTGAAAATCAATTTCCGTGTTTAACGTTTTCAAAATTAACATTTATTATATTTATTTTTAATTGATAATGAAGAATGGGCTGTTGAGAGTTAGGTCGTCTCAGCTTGAGATGGTCTTGGCCAAGACTAGCTGAAATTAAATTTCCAATTATACAGAAATTTATTTTTGTAAATAGTCCTTGTCATGGTATCACTTATCTAATTTATTTATTTATTTAAATTACTAATGTCATATTACCCTAATACCCTTTGACCTTTTATATTGACCTTGACTTTTATTCAATGGGCTTCTCTTGAATTCTTCAAATTCCTTAGTTGGCCCATGAGCAAGTAACCCTCAAAATACCCTAACTTCCCCCAGGAAAGTAACCTCCAGGTTGACCGAACTTCCCATTTATCCCTCATTGCATGGTTCTCCTTCTTCCAAAGCTGATAACTACCCACTATCCCCATGATAATTAACTTCCTCTCTGAAATAACTTCCTTCTTCAGCACTATAAATAGAGACAACCATCAGAGAGGAAGGGATCATCTGAAAATAATCCTCTTAGTATCCTTACTCACACTCCACTTCATTAGCCTACCAAAATACAAGCAATATCAACCTCGATATCTTAATTCTTGCATTCAGTTTATAATCGTCTATTCAATAATCTTACATCACCGTTCTAACTTGAGCGTCGGAGGGGTTTTCCGGGAGATCAACCCCCGGATAAGGCTAACGCGTTGTGTTGCAGGAATTCAGGTCGCTTCCTTCCACGAATCGCCGCTCCTGACAACGCTTCTACTTACGGTATTTTAAGTGTTTTCCACTTCCTTGTTTCATCACCGAAACAGTTTGGCGCCGTCTGTGGGGGATCTTGAATAAAAAGCCATGGCTCCTAAGAGAAATCCAACACAAACCGCAACCGTGCATAGCACAGATACAGACACTTCCACAGGTCACGCTAATAATCAAGCCGTGACTCGTCGTGATCTGGACATGCTAGCACGAAACCTCATTACCGCTTTTTCCGAACAGCTCCGCGCTGTCATGAATAACAATAACCCCCCTGAACAGCAAGTATTGGAAGAGATGGTGGACCAAATAAAAAATCTGCGAGAACGAATCGAACCCCACCAGGAGATACCAAAATCCCATGAATCTCAAGATGGGAACTCGAGGACGTCACACTCCAGTAGGCGCAATAAGAAAAGGCGGGAGAGATCGAGGACCCACACAAGTCTCAACAAGACTGACCCGCGAGATGACGAATCTAAAACCGCCTCTCGAGACGCCCGTACCTACCTAGAAAGCAAGAAGCAAAGGACATCCGAAAGCGTTCAATCGCTGTTGGATAAGAGGAGGGAAGAAAGGAAGAAGGCACAACTCGCGGGATCTAGCCGTCCCATCAGTCCGGTCACTATGCCGCGGAATGAGGCCGGCAGGAGTAGCCTTTCTGAAGATCTCATACCAATAACCTCTCCGCTAGCCCCGGAGATACTGAATACTCCCAACCCCGGGAAAATAAAGATCCCAAACATGGCGGCCTTCGATGGAACATCCTGCCCGGAGGAACACCTGATGGCCTACAAGAACCTGATGCTGCTGTACACCACTAACCCATCATTGTGGTGCAAGTTCTTCCCAACTACTCTTACTGGAGTAGCTCTGACGTGGTACACCTCCCTTCTAGGGGGAAGTATCCACAAATTTTCCCAACTAGAAGGCAAATTCCTGGGTCACTTTGTAGCATCCAGAAGGCAGGAAAAATCAAACTTCCACTTGCTTAGCATAACGCAATTGGAAGGGGAATCTATATCATCATATTTGAAAACGTTCCACGAGGCGGTATTGGAAGTAACTGATTTGGAAGAGTCAGTTGCATTAAACGCCCTGATCAACGGAATGAAGGCTCAAAGGCTGAAGTTCCAGTTGGTCGAGAGTCAAGTGAAGACATACGCGAAGGCCATGAAGCAATGTCAAAGCTATGTCACGGCCTCCGAGATATGTCAGGCACACGACCCTAAGAAACGAAGGTCAGAAAAGAAGGATCCAATATCCAATCATCCCTCAAGGAACAGAGAGGAACATTCATAAAGGAGGGATAGAAACTACTTGCTGCGTCGTCCAGAACCTCCATCAGATATGGGGCCTCCATGATCCCGACACGCTGAAGAGGAATCTAGGATGCGGAATTTACTAGATGGAGGTAACAATCCGATGTTCAACCGGAACCGAAAGGACATATTCTTTGCCATCCGGAATGAGTTGCCCGCTCCACCTCCTAATACCACCCCCTCTGATCGAGGCAACTACAATCTGTGGTGCAATCACCACAAAGAACACGGCCACACTTTGGCCCAGTGCCGCGAACTCAAACGTATCCTACATCAACTGGCCGATGAGGGAAAACTGTCCAGGTTCATCAACCGGAAGGACTTCGATGCAAGAAGAGAAGCAGAAAGGAGGCCGTGGAATCAAAGACGCAGATCCCCCAAGAGGGATAAGGCCAGGCGCGAAAGTTCTAACATACAAGAAACTATCAACATGATTTTTGGAGGATACACTGAAGAATATCCTACCATCCGCGCCGCAAGAAATAACGTCCACACTCTGCTAAAAGGGCCTCCAAAAGCCTCATCAAGTGGACCGACCATGAGGTTCGATGCCACTACCTCCCAAACGTTGCAACAACCACATACTAACCCTCTGGTGGTCACCCTCAAAATTGGGCAAATGAAAGTCAAGAGGGTACTGGTAGACACTGGAAGCACGACCGATCTTATAACGATGGAATGCCTGAGAAAAATAAAGTTCGAAGAAAAGCACTTACAACCCCTCGATAAACCCTTGATCGGGTTCGGGGGAAGTCAAGTCATTCCACTAGGAACGATCATTCTCCCCGTGCGGGGACGGGAAAAAGATGGAAGCAGAACCGTGCCCATACAATTCACAGTGGTGGATCTCACATTTCCCTACAACGCCATCATGGGGCTTCCACTTATCAACAAGATCAAAGCCGCAATCTTTCCTCAAAGGGGATCAGGTGACGGCACGCCAATGCCTCATCAACACATTAAAGCAAGGAGCTTCCGTCACCCCCACCAAAAGAAAGAGAGAAGAAGATTCTCCAGCTGTCATAAGCGTATATCTGGAGAACCCTAATACGCACGAAAGGCCTCACCCCGTAGAACGATACGAGGAGGTAGACATGTTCGAAGGAAAACACATCAAGATAGAGAAAGATCTTCCTGGCACGGTCAAGCAAGGTATCATGGCCACCATCGCCGAGTTCCGCGACGTCTTCGCTTTTTCCACGGAAGAAATGCATGGAATCCCTACCAGTGTCATGTGCCACAAGCTTGATATAAAACCCAGCTACAAACCCATGAAGCAAACGCTGCGGCATCAAGGGAAAGAGCGAATAGAGGCCGCCAAAGAAGAGATGGAGAAATTGCTGAAAGCCGGGTTCATCAAAGAATGCAAATACTCCGATTGGCTCTCCAACGTCGTCCTCGTGAAAAAATCAAATGGCAATTGGAGGATGTGTGTTGATTTCACGGATCTAAACAAAGCATGCCCCAAGGACGATTATCCTCTCCCAAAGATAGATCGTTTGGTAGATTCCACAGCAGGCCACGCTCTACTGAGTTTCATGGATGCTAACGCTGGCTATCATCAAATCTCATTAGCCACAGAAGACCAGCCACATACGGCATTCATTACAAATGATGGAGTATATTGCTACAAAGTCATACCCTTTGGGCTAAAGAATGCTGGAGCAACTTATCAGAGAATGGTCAATAAGGTCTTCCAATCTCATATAAGCCGAAACTTGGAGGTATACGTGGACGACATGATTACAAAAAGCAAGCAAGCGTCCGAACATGCCGTGGACCTCCGCAAAACATTCACAACCCTCCGGAGACACCAAATGCGACTTAATCCAGACAAATGTGTGTTTGGGGTCACTGGAGGAAAGTGTCTCGGCTTTCTGGTGGACGAGCGAGGCATTGAAGCAAATCCTGATAAGATTCGGGCCATTCAAGATATGAAGTCCCCCATATCCGTGAAAGAAGTCCAAAAGCTAACAGGATGTGTGGTTGCTTTAGGGCGATTTTTATCCAAGTTTGCGGACAAATGCTCGCCCTTCTTCAAAACAATCAAACAAAACAAGTTCGAATGCACAAAAGAAGCTGAAGAATCCTTCCGCCAGTGAAAAGAGCACCTGTCCTCTTTTCCGAAACTAGTTTCACCTATCAACGGGGAAAAGCTCGTCTTATACATCTCTATCTCAGAATACTCGTTGTCGGGAGTACTAGTCGCAGAAAGAGAAAAGAAGCAACTCCCTATATACTATGTGAGCCATGCATTCCGAGGCTCAGAGGGATACTATAGCGAAGTGGAGAAGGTCTTATTTGCAATCGTAATGGCGAGCAGGAAATTGAAACCGTACTTCCAATCCCACCAGATCATTGTCCGGACCAGCCAACCCTTAAAGAAGATTCTGGAAGGGAAAAACAAATCAAGCCGCATCACTGATTGGGCTAATCAACTTGCAGATTTCGGCATTGAATATGAGCCGCGAACAGCAATCAAACCCCAAGCCCTGGCTGACTTCATTGCTGAAAGCACTATCCCCCATCATCCTGAACCTAATCAAGAATGGAGGTTGTATGTAGATGGATCCTCAACACAATCAGCAAGCGGAGCTGGGCTTCTGATTATATCTTCCGCCGGGGTCCGCATGGAAAGAGCAGTTGGATTCGAGTTCGCGGCCTCCAACAATGAGGCAGAATACGAAGCATTATCATAGGGCTCAAAATCTGCTATGAGGCAGGGGCTAAAGTATTATCCACTTTCTCCAACTCACAATTAATAGTCGGACAAGTGAACGGGGAATTCGAAGCCAAGGATGATAGCATGAAGATGTACTTGCAACAAGTAAGAGAATTTGTCAAGAAATTTGACAAATTTACATTGATCCACATCCCAAGATCTCAAAATGCACAGGCCGATTCCCTGGCCAAGATCGCCAGCTCAGCTGAAACATCCACGGCTCGCGAAATGATCTGGGAAGTACTTCCTAACCCCAGCATCAACCTCATGGTTAACACCGTTGATAGATCGAAAATGTGGATGGAGCCATACATCAAATATTTGCAAAATCAGACGCTCCCCCAAGATGAGATTCAGGAAAAAATGCTTCAAAAGAAGGCCAGATGGTTCGAGCTCCATGAAGGCACACTCTATAAAAAATCATATACCCTTCCCCTTTTAAAATGTGTTTCTCCCGAAGAAGAAAACTACATCCTTCGCGAAATACACGAAGGCGAATGCGGCATACATTTGGGAGTACGAACTGTCATTGGCAAAGTCCTCAGAAGCAGATATTATTGGCCCTCGCTCAGGAGTGACGCGGAAGCACTGATCAAACGATGTCTCGAATGTCAGTACCATTCAAAGATAGGAAGGAAGCCCTCTAACTACTTGTCCGCCATGCAAGCCGTGTTGCCTTTCGACAAGTGGGGTATAGATCTCCTTGGTCCCTTCCCACCGGCAAAGGGGCAACGCAAATTCATTATTATGGCTATTGATTATTTCACTAAGTATGTGGAAGCAGAGGCCCTTAGCTCAATCACAGACAAACAAGTCTGTCAATTCATATGGCGAAATATCATCATGAGATACAGTATTCCTCATGTGATCATTACCGACAATGGGAGACAATTTGTGAGTAAGAACAAAATAGAACACAGCGACAGGTTCGGCGTTCAAATCCGATTCAGTTCAGTATCTCGACCGCAAACCAATGGCCAAGTTGAATCAGCAAACAAGGAGATTTTGAACGGTATCAAAAAGAAAATAGAGGGGGTCAAAGGTACTTGGGATGAAGAACTACCCGGCATCCTATGGGCAAGCCGAACAACCGTCAAAGAGGCAACATGACACACCCCATTTTCCTTGGTATACGGGTCCGAAGCCGTGCTTCCAGTAGAGATAGACATACCCTCCACAAGGGTTACATGCTACTCACACAGCGAGAATGAACAAGAAAAAAGGGCAAACATAGATCTGCTTCCAGAAACACGGAGGAATGCATTGTTAAGATCCATGGCCTAAAAAAAGAAGATGATTCGCAGCTTCAACCGACACGTCAAAACCAAACGCATTCAAGTTGGCGACTATGTCCTCCGCAAAGTTGAGGCCACAGGGAAAATCGTAGATAAAGGAAAACTAGGAGCCAACTGGGATGGCCCATTCAAAATTATCTGCGTCATCAAACCAGGGACATTTGAATTAGAAGACATGAAAGGGAAGAAACTACCCCGCCCATGGAATAGAGATCACTTGAAGAAGTACTTCATTAAATAAGATTCGCAAGAGGCCAGTCAATAATCATTAGTTTCAATAATCCTTTGTTTCATCCCGCGGCATAATCGCGTTGTCATTTGAATTCTTTCACTGTTAACATTTTCAATATATCAGAAGTTTCATTTTCAGGTTATCCAGCTCCAACATTTACAAGTATTCGGTTATATTCTACTTCCTCTATCATTATTGCAAATCTCATTAAAATCAGTGATGCTCACAAGTCGGACCCATTGAGAGGGGTCCCATAATCAAATCTATTTAGTGACATCCATAAGTCGGACCCCTAGAATGGGGTCCCAAGATCAAAATTATGCTAAGTAAATTTTCAATTTCGCCCGTTAGTGACATCGACAAGTCGGACCCCTAGAATGGGGTCCCAAGATCGAAATTGTTCTAAGTAAATTTTCGACCGCATCACTTCCCAGTTTTGGTCGAAAGAAGCCACCGCTTGAGAGTTAGAATCAGAAATACTCCAAACATTCATAGCAAAATATCTTAGAAGCATCGTTCAAAAATATATACATAAAAAATATAATTCAATTCAAATTACAAAATTTGGTCAAAAATGTCACAAGTTTACATTACAACTTTAAAAATATTACACATCATTTAGAAAGGCGTCGACGTTCCCTTCTAGATCTTGAGCCGGCAGTTGACGAGACCCGGCCATTCCCTCCCCGAGACTCGGGTGAAGCTTATGAACTCTTCCACATTGAACGGCTCCACCTCGATCTCTGACAGCTCCTTGGACAAGCCCTGGAGGTTTCTCCCTTCATCGATGATTAGATTTGACAAGTCTATGCACAAACTCTCCAGTTTAGAAAGCGCCAAGTTCTCAAGGACATCCGACGCCGGAGGAGGAGAAAGAGTCAATTGATCTAAGTCAAGGCACAAGGCCTCCTTTTCAGCTTCATCATTCATTTTTTCCGACCAAGATCTCTCCTCCTCCACGTCCCAGTTAGGATCGATCAGCACCGCCGGCTCCCGCTCCAAAATCGGGTCTAGGTTGGTCAAGGCTTCGTCCCCTTTTTGATTAGCCGTTCTTTGGAGAGAATCAAAGTCAATACCTAACTCCGCGGCAGCCAGACGGTACTTCTCGTCACTAATCATTGAACCGGCACCCACCATTTCCGCCGTCAGATCCCCTAAAAAACTTGACGCCTCCGGCTCGTCCGAAGTCAGCCAATCCCTAGCTATCCGGGCTCGTCTTTCCAAACTAAGTTTATACACCTTAGCCGCGGATAGCAAGGTCTTGAACTTGGTTGAGTCAGCCGACACCTGTTGCATAAGACACTGGTTTTGATGAACCAGCTTAGCATGAACGTCCATCAGGTGACCGACCTCATGGCCGAGGGTCGCCGACATGTTAGAAGCTGCGTCCAAGCTCCAAATGGTCTCCTCCAGCTGTTTTCTCGCCTTCTCCCGCCACTGTTCAGTTCTGACTAAACGCTATTTCAGCTCAGAGCATTTAGCCAGTTTATCTTTTAAGCCCGGCAGTTCTTCTCGGAGCTTCTGGAGCTCCTCGTCCTGCTCATTGCAGCGGGAGGATAGGACGGCCAACATCTCCCTATCCGCGGCACTTTGGCGGCTGAGGTTGAGCTCAAAGGACAACCTCAAAAAAGCCTGTGAAAAGAACAAGTTAAAATCCAGGTATAGCTGACTTAAAAGATAAAAGTAGAAGGACGTTACCCAGCCGCGGTAGCTTGGAGTTGACGCACTCTATCGGTGGGGGAAAGGGACTCCAAAAGGTCAACATCCACTTTGCTGATCAAGTGGGATGTCGCCCTATTGAAACGGGTTATCATACCCTTATGCCCCAAGTTAGTAAAACGGGTGTCATGTCGGAAAGGTAGAATCTCTCGGCGAAGATACACCTCCTCCACCTTTGCCTCAGGGGCCGCGGCTGATTCCCCCACCTTCTCTTTCCCCCGGCTCAGAACCGGGGACGCCTTATCTTGAGGAGAGGCCACCTCCTCTTCCGCTGACCTCATTTGCAGAGGTACGACTGTCATTATTATTCCCATCGAGGCCTTCTTCGAGGCACTTTCCCCGTGTGAGGAAGAGTCTCTCTTCCTCTTCCTCTCTTTCTTTGATTCCCTCTTCGAAGAAGGGATCACCCTCTTAGAGTCATCGGGAATATGAACTCTTTTCCTCTCCTCGAGGAGCCGGAGAGCCTCCTCTTCGCAGGGCACCTCGTCCAGCCCTTTCTCTACCGTTGCCGAGTCCTACAAGAGAAAAAGTTAGAAGAAATCCCTCATAGTTCGAAAAATATATGAATTTATACCTTTGGAGGAAGAGGTAGAGGTTTTTCTGCGGCCCGTTGATTGGCCCCCTGAGCGAATCGCATGAAGCTGAACTTCTTCATCAGGTCAGGATTTTTTGCTCTCAAGTTTTCCTTGGCTACCCCTAAAAAATCAAGAGTTAGAAACAAGTAAACATACCATAAAAAAGGAAGGAAGAAATCCGACGACTCTTACTCCGATCAATAGCCAGGCTGATGCCGAATGCTGAGAGGAGGTTCTCATTCTCCAACTCAAAACGACCCGGTATCCAGTTGAGTTGGACGTTCATGGGTTTCCTCCCCAACTGGACGTCCATCTTCGCATGCTCTATGATCACCGCATCATTGAAGGAACATTGCGGGATTCCGTTATTGGAACCCGAAAGGTTGGGTCTGATGTCGAAGAAGGTTTTAATGTTCCAACCCCCTGAATTGTATAAATAAGCAAACTTCGTCCTGTATCCCTTTTGGTTATCAGGGAGGTCGTGGACTATCTTCAGCCCACGACGGTGTGTGAATGTTATCCAGCCGCAGCCGTATGATTGAGAATTACATATGCGGGCTCTAAATATATACCTAAAGGCGGTAAGTGTTGGTGGCACGGCCAAAACTTTACACAAGATCAAAAACGCCACCATACAACCCCATGCGCTAGGGTATAATTCGGGCACTGAGACATTCAAAAAATCTAATATTTCCCTAAAAAATGGATGAAGAGGAAACCTAAGTCCTAATTCGAAAGAAGGAAAGTATACTGCTATACAATGCGGAGGGGGAAACCTAACGGTGTCATAATTCCCCGGTGTAATAATGTTGATATCATCTTTCAAACCCCATTTCTAAGAGATGGCTTCCCGCTGCTTGTCTAAATCTCTTTTAGTTTGTAAATCTATGAAGTAATTAAGGGGCCCGCCGCTTGGGATGTAAAATGGAGGAGGAACCGGCGCTGCGCTCTCCCTTCCTGAGGACTCAGATGATCCTTCGATCTTTTCCATATCTACATACAATAACCCTTCCAAGTCATGATCTATTCGCGGCAAGTAATTGGGGAAGAAAGCAATGCCCACTTCCCAAGGAGCAGTATTTATTATCTCGGGTGTGTATATAGGGGATACAGATGACTCATCCCCAGCCTTTATTGATTCGCAATGAGGGGTGATTCTCACTGAACTACTATCGTCCGAATCATTCATTAGCAACCCCTCTTTATTAAAACGTCTACATACTACCAAAGGAATTTCCGTCGGGTTAGCAGAGTTAATGTCCAAGTTAGCTATTGTCTCATGAGTAGCGGCGACATCAATATTAACGATAGTCATAAAATAGTAGGCGAAACTTGTAAAGAATAATGGCTAATTTCATAGAACTAATTCAAAACTTTAAACATTCAAGAACACGAAGAACAATTTGAAGAATAATTTGAAGAATAATTTGAAGAATAATTTGAAGAAATTCAAGAATTTGAGGAAAGATTTGAATACCTTGAAGAAATTTTGAAGATTTGTCAGAAATTTGATGAAGTTCTGTCAGAATCCTTGAAGATCTTTGAGAGATTTGTCAGAAGTTTGAAGGAGGGTTGAAGGTTGTCAGAGCGTTTCTTTCTACTTTCTCTTTCTAGCGACTTGAAGAAATGAGGGAGTTAATGAAGGTTAGGTGAGAGGGAACAGTTCCAACAACCTCATTTATTGCAGCAATAAATGCTCAAACTCAAACCTAAACACCCCTTATACGAGAAGTGGAATCCCCAAACTAAAACCGTGAAGTCGACTAGTCGGACCCTCAATGAGGGGGAAATATGGAAAATTTTTCTATGTACCAGCTCTTGATTATATCTGGGCAGTCGATAAGTCGGACCCCAAGATGGGAGAAAATGTCAACAAATTCTCTAAGTTATGAAATTTTCTCCTTAAGCCGCAGAGTCGATAAGTCGGACTCTGAATTACAACTAGACCTGGGAAAATTTGATCCGACCCGAAAATGAACCCGGGACCCGACCCGACAAAATCTGAACCCGACCGACCCAAAAGTGACTTAATCCGAAACATGACCGACCCGATAATTACCCGACCGAAAATGACCCGGCCGGAAACCGACCCGTTTTGACCGATTTAATATCAATTTTTAGAGTAATTTCAATGTTAGAATTCATTTCAAATAAAATTTTAGTTTTCAAAGTATCTCAACATATTGAGTATATCACTTGAACCCTAAAACTCATCAATAGATCTCAAAAAACACGTATTTAACGTCTTTTTAGCCATCGTAATTATTTTTCTTTAAAAACAGGACGTTATAATCATCTTAATTGAATACATGTATCTTGTTAAATCAGTCAAATGAGTTTTTAATTCTTCTACATTTCAGTAAGCAAATCAATATAATTTATACGAACGTTTTGCACTTTTGAATGAGCTTTTCAAAAAATGAATGTCGTTACTCTAAATAATAAAACGCGTATCTTATAAGACGAAATAAGTACTTAGTTAGTTGTATATCTTTCCAACATGAAAATTGTGAAGATAATTTTAACGTCATTTTTATCTAAGGTTACAATTATAATAAACAAAATAACTTTTATAAAGCGCGTATCTTACAAGTATTTCAAAATAAGTATTAATTCCCCTATTTTTCTTGCACTTAAATGAACTTGACATACCAACTATTTTTTGAAAATCGTACATGTAATTTCTCTAATGATTTTTTTTAGACATTTTAATGATTTTCTTTTATGTTGAATTAGTCGATTGGATATTCTAATGATTTATGGTAACCCGTTGGGTCAATCCGAACCTACCCGAAACCCAGAGTGATCCGACCTGAAACTGACCTGATCCGAAACTGACTCGACCCGAAAATGACCCGACCGAAATTGATCCGACCCAAAACCCGACCGACCGACCGTTTTCCCAGGTCTAATTACAACCCAAGATAAACAGAAATTATTCCAAGTATGAAGGATGTCCGTATAATCGATAAGTCGGACTCCCAGGTGCCCTCAGTTATGGTGCAAAAATTCTAACTGTGGGAGAATTCTCCCACTTTCTGTATAATCGAAGACACGGACCTATGTGATCATTCCGCGTCCTAGAAGAATAAGGGACTTGTTAAAACGAGGAAAATGGTCTCAAGTATTTTTGTCTTTTCGCAACATTGATAAGTCGGATTCCTCTAAGTCCCTCAGTGAAGAATGTAAGTATGAATCTAAGCTACGTCATCAACTCACGTGATTTATTGGCTGGCGAGTCAAATCACTCATGCCGCGGCATGATAGCTTCCCCAAGATTCCACGGCCTATAACACGACAACAAGAAGGAAGATAGAACAACAAAACCAGCATCTTGTCCGTGAGGTCTACAAGTCGGACCCACTTTGATGGTGATCTCGTTCAAAAATATTCCAAGTCCCTGAAGTCCCGCGACTTCAGATTAAAATAATAAAATAAAATAAATTATGGTAATTTCATCCGTGTAGTAGACAAGTCTGACCCCCCTTGGGGGCTATCTTGTTCCAAAATATTCTAAGTATTGGGGCTTCCGTGGCATTAAGGAAGCATAAACTAGGATCTAGCCTCCACAACTACAATTTTACTGCTGAAAAATATAGAGGGATGGGACTACTCCGCGGCATGCTTCAAGTTGCGGCTCGATGGACGTTATTTATTTCTCTTTAACTTGGAGCCTCTCACGCGGTTATTTTGAAAAGGCCATAACTTTTTCGTTATAACTCAGAATTCGGCATGTGAACAATCAATTCGAAGCTTACGCACTCAATTTTCGGAATCCGCCCAAAGATCTGCCAAATTGTGAACATATTCATCTTCTTAAGTATTCAAACGCTCTCCACAATCGTATCCCTTCATTAACACTAAGATGTTTTGGTAGACGCTTACCATTTCCGCACAAAGAAAGATATTTCAAGTCATTGGGACTCCCTTTTCATATCCTCCTTCATGCGTGGGGCTAAATGTCATGGTATCACTTATCTAATTTATTTATTTGTTTAAATTATTAATGTCATATTATCCTAATACCCTTTGACCTTTTATATTGACTTTGAGTTTTATTCAATGGGCTTCTCCTGAATTCTTCAAATTCCTTAGTTGGCCCATGAGCAAGTAACCCTCAAAATACCCTAACTTCCCCCAGGAAAGTAACCTCCAGGTTGACCCAACTTCCCATTCATCCCTCATTGCATGGTTCTCCTTCTTCCAAGGTTGATAACTACCCACTATCCTCATGATAATTAACCTCTTCTCTGAAATAACTTCCTTCTTCACCACTATAAATAGAGACAACCATCAGAGAGGAAGGGATCATCTGAAAATAATCCTCTTAGTATCCTTACTCACACTTCACTTTATTAGCCTACCAAAATACAAGCAATATCAACCTCGATATCTTAATTCTTGCATTCAGTTTATAATCGTTTATTCAATAATCTTATATCACCGTTCTAACTTGAGCGTCGGAGGGGTTTTTCGGGAGATCACCCCGGATAAGGCTAATGCGTTGTGTTGCAGGAATTCAGGTCGCTTCCTTCCACAAATCGCCGCTCCTGACAACGCTTCCACTTACGGTATTTCAAGTGTTTTCCACTTCCTCGTTTCATCATCGAAATAGTCCTTATATCTTATTTTTTTATAATTAAACAAATTAGGTTGGGCTTTATAGAGGCCGTCTATATAAGAGATCGTTATTCATGTATTAGTATTCTCTAGGTAAAAATTCCCTACAAAAACCCTAAATCACGAATAATTGAACGACAGAATACTATAAACTACAAATAGTCAATTTAAAAAAAAAGGTATAAATGATATGGCCATTATCTTTAAATATAATTTGTGACTTATAATCAAGTTAGTTTTCTTATTAAAAAAAAGTTAGTTTTGTTTTCTACGAAGATTATTATATATAATTTGGCCTTTTCTGGTTTGCAGTGAATATGGCGTCTATAGACAACAACCACAATATACCTGAGGTTTTCATCTTTCATTGGAAATTTTCTTATTTTTCATGGCTTTTTTACATTACTTCTATTCTATATGAAAGTTGTTTTTCAGAGTGACGGAATATAAATGAATGAGAAACTTGTGCCGTGCAAATATTTTGATTGTCCGATTGAGAATAAAGATTGAGAAATCATATGTTGGATTAATATTAAAAATTCTCAGAATGCGAACTCGTAAATTCGAAACCATTTTTGCGGTCATTGCTGAAAGCAATCTATGTTGCTATTAGGGTGGGCTCAAAACCCTTTACGATTTACATTGTGATGTAAACTTTGGACTATACTAGCAAGTACTATGTGTTCCTCATTTTGTGTGTTTTAAAGATTGGTTTTATTATTTATTGTTATTGCATTCTGCTGTTTGAAAATCCAAAGTTACTGTTACATTATGTTGTTTATAGGCATTTGCTATCTTAGTATATTATAAAGTGCGCCTCAGCTTTGTGCCTTGTGCGCCTCGATCTCATGCTTGGCTGAAAATGCCTCATTTAGGTGAGGAAAAGCCCACTTCTAGAGTCGTAATTCTCGATGCATTTCTCGCCTTGTGCGCCCAGTGTGCCTCCTTGTTGGGCTAGATAATTAATACAAGCTTGCTTGGTTAAAATAGAAATTAAACTTGAGATCTAAATTTACTTGAATATGAAAATTTGTTATACTATGTATATTTGTACGAATGTTTGTCTTGTTTTATGCTTAATCTACTATCATTATGAAAATTTGTGCTCTGGCGGCCACCTTGCTCCATTTGATCCTACAAAGAAGAAAAAGAAGAAGAAGGTAACCACTCAAGAGTTTACTGTTGAAAATGCGGCTCCATCAGCACATAAGACAGAGAACATGACAGGTATAGCTTGTTGCATTGTGCGCCCTTATAGTTTTATGTGTTACTTCTATTTTATTAATGCCTTTGGATTATCAATTTGGATATATGAATTTTTAACTTTTAGAAAGTAGTTATTAAGATGTTTGAGGAATAATTTTTATACTAATACTAAGATGGAAAATTTCATGATTAGTGTTAGACAAGATGCTGATTTTCTGATTGCCACTTTGTACAGTTTTTAATGAAGCTGAAATTGCTGATTTGAAGAAGAAAAAGATACCAGTATGTTCCATTCAAACTAGCTATTGCTGTGTATTTTTGAGCTGCAACGTTTTGTTGAAATGTTATTTTGCAGGTTGACTCAAATTTGTTTGATGCTAATGGTGGAGAGGAGGAAGAAGGTGAGATATGTACTTGAGATATCATATAATCCCCTGCTGGTTTTCTTTAGTTAATGTTGAGCCTTTACTTCAATTCGTGATGTTGTTTGTAATTAGCTGATGTTGGAGATAATGAACAAGAGGATGAAACTAATGATTTGTAACAACTTCAATATCCTTGGGAAGGGAATACAAGAGATTATGAGTATGAAGAAGTAAGTTCAATTCATAACCATAATTGCTTCAGTTTGGATTTTTTTGTTGCTATGTAGTTCCTCCTTATTTTTTTACTACACTTCTCTTAAAAAGATTTAACACAAAAGAGAGAAGTGTAGCAATTAAAAATACAGTTTTGATAGAATTTGACATTTAGCGAGTCTAGAATCTAGATGAGTTGATTCAAGGTAACTTCTTTTCAACTTTGAACTATGCGTCTAGATGATTTTCCTCAAGGATTTGTAGGAAAGTATGAAATGTGATTGTCATTGTGTGGCATTGTATTTTTAAGTGTTTTCAATATGAATTTTAGTTCATTTCATTTTAATTTTCTATTGTTTGCAAATATTATTGTTATAAATCTAGCTAAAAAGTCAATGCTTTATTGCTTGAATTTTATTGACAGCGCTGTACTACTTTCAAGTCCATGGTATAATTTCTTGATGGTTCTTTTATTGGGGCTTTTTGATTTTATGAACTATTTGTCACCTCACTGCAGATTTTAGGAAGGGTTTTCAATATTCTTCGCGAGAACAATCCTCAATTAGCTGGAAACAGGCGTAGAACCGTCATGAGACCCCCACAAGTGATGCGTGAAGGAACCAAGAAGACTGTATTTGCAAATTTTACCGATCTTTGTAAGATGTGAGTTTCTAGTTATATCTCTGTATATTTTAGTTTGTAGGTTATATAGATTTTAGTAGTTCATATTGCAAATTTCCAATAGAATTTGAATTGATCTTTTGTAAGATTTCTAATAATAATGTTTTGCCAAGGCATATAACTTTCATTAATTTAATATATATGTGTTAAGTTTTATGATCCTGATATTTCATACGTAACCATTCTTGACGTCTATTTTATTTTTCCTTGTTCCTCCCATCAAAGCATCATATGTGTTGTGGTTAACACTGTGCAGGATGCATAGGCAGCCAGAGCATGTGATGAGCTATTTACACGCTGAGTTGGGAACAAACGGTTCTTTGGATGGACAGTAGCGTTTGGTAGTGAAGGGAAGATTTGCTCCTAAGAATTTTGAAGGGATTTTAAGAAAATAAGCTAGTAAGTATTGTTGCATCCTAAATATGGAAGAAAGCATGCTTCAAGTGAAACTTTTGATATATTATCTTCTTTATTTTAGATTGTCCTCATGATATTTCTTCCGCATACATTATGATTCTTTGCAGCAATCATTGTGGATTAAGGACTAAGGAGTGAATTCGATTTTTTGAAACCTAGCTGTTAATTTATCGACCTCTTGCAATAGCTTTCATTTTGTGCATGTTGTTTTGACATTTCCAATTGTTAAGTGATTTTTTTTTTTCTGTTAGATGAATATGTTGTTTGCAATAGCAGCAAAAGTTCAGATACCATTCTTGCGAAAGAAAATCGCCTACTTTTTCTCCGTTGTGAATAGGTAATGTTCGTACATGATATTCTCATCTCTTTTACGATTTTGTGGATTTCAAAATATTTTGTTTCAGGCTAATAATACTCTAAATTTTGCTAGTAGTTTTGCCTTTCTTTTAAACTTGTTTTATCTCATGCCAATATTATGTATTCGCCAAAAATTCAGTTCTTTACAAATGCACCTTTTTGTGTAAGTTTCTTGAATTTTTGAAGTATCCTCCATTGGAATGTACACCAATAAACTGAATTTTGCTTATGTTATGCTTTAAGGTTTTCATTGTGATAAGAAAAAGAAGTGTTTTTTGGAGCCTTTTTAATTATTTCATGCCGTTTTTCTTTGTTCTGCCTGATTTTCCATATAAACTAATGTCAACTTAAGGGTCTGTTAAGATCATTCAAAGTTTTGCCTACATTGTCCGACAATGGCAATGATATTGTATGTGGCCTATACACTTATCATGATGGTGTTTGTTCTAGTGTTTCCGCTTAATGTTCTGCCATTATTTTCCCTTTTTTAAGCTCAAGCCATCTTTGTATTTTTTTAAATGTTATTAATAAGACAAGATATGTTACAAGTATTTTGGGACTTACTAGTGGAAGTTGTGAACCTTTGACAGTGTCTTGTTGCCTTTCAAAATGTTGTTTCATGGTTTAAGATGAGCTTTTTGAACATGTATAAGATATTACTTGGGTCCCTACAGAAGATTTACTCGGTGACTGATGACCATAAGGTTTGCAAACATGCCAATGTACGGTCCTGTAATGATCTTTCAAAACTTTTGCCTACATTGTCTGACTATGCAATGATACGTCTATGTTTGTGTCTAAGGCCTTTGCATCTCATGTTAGGTCTAAAGTGGTTACCCTTAACTGTCTGTCACCTTGTTCTCACATTTAACCTCTATCCTTTTCTTAACTAGTCAAAATCTATTAGAAGTACAAGTATATTGTTACTTAAGTGGAAATTGTGGGCATTTGAAAGTGTCTTAATGCCTTAAAAAATATAGTTCTATTGCCTGTCGTAGTGGTTGCGCTTCATTGCTTTCTACCTTGTTCTTTCCTTAAACTTCAAACCTTTTATTTAGTTGTTAATTTTTTTTATCTGGTTAAGATCTATTAGAAGTATTTTGTTACTTTAGTGGAGGTTTTGAACATTTAAAAGTGTCTTAATGCCTTTCAAAAAGAAGGTTTATTGTTTAGGTTCTTTATATTTAGTTTTGGACTTGTAATAAGTTTTAATTGCATCCCAAAAGAACGTCCAGTTTTGCCTATATTGTCTGACAATGCAATGATACGTCAATATTTTTGTCAGAGGTTGCCGTGGCATCTTTCGTGATGGTGTTTGTCGAAGTGTTATGCTTTAATTGTTTGCACTCTTGTGCCAACATGTAACTTAAAACCTTCATTAACTTTTTTAACTGGTCAAGCTCTATGAAGTATTCTGTCACCGACCAGTGGAACTTGTGGACATCTGAAAGTATTTTTATAGTTTTGCTGGTTGATTTGAGAATTAAGTGTGATTTAAATTGTACTTGTATGCAAGATGAATATTCACTTACTAACTGCTAATAATCCCAAGTAGAACTATGCACTTAGTTGGGCCATTGATCCGAACCTTTATTAATTTCTTTAATTGAATTGGGCCTTAAACAGGCCAGGTTTTGGGATAGTGAATTCAGGGGCTTGTGATGATCATTATAATAATTGCCTACATTGATTGATTTTCATAGTGATGAAGAAATATATGAATCTGAGGCCTTGGTATCCTTTAATAAATCATGTTTTGGATAAAATCGAAAGATTATACATGAAGTGTATCACCTAGCCCCCCGCCACCCCCCCCCCCCCCCCCCCCCCCCCCCCCACACACACACACACAAATATATTTTGTTTCTTCAAATTTATATTTAATGCTTTCCTGCCTGTTATCTGAAACCGGCTATGAATTTAAAGGAATAAAAGCTTTGAAGTTAAGCAAGGATTGAAGATCTTTAACGTGGCTTTCTCTTTGCTGCAGTGTGGTTCCTCATAGTCTACTTCTCATGTGAACAATGGGTTTGTTGCTCGCATTGGACGCAGGGCTGCTGCATAATCAAAGGACTGCTATATTCGGTAACGTATTAAGAGCCGGTTGCCTTTACACACTAAGAAATATTTTGGTTATGAAGGGGGTGGTAAATAGTGATACTTGCTCAATTAATAATATTTTCTTTGGATTATTGTTTCAAATTTTTGAGGTTTCTCTTTTAATAACTAAGCATTTTTAGTTCTCTGGCATTTGAGCTATGGATTTGATACAAACATTATAAAGCAAAGATAATGGCCGATTGACGATGCTGATAATACCTCAATCTGTTATCAGAGTTTACATTGATGGTTTCATATCTCCTCCACACCATGGGCCCTACCGCTGAGTCGGTCGCTAGGAGGATGGATCTTATCTTAGAACTGTAGATTTGATCTGTGCTTATAAACAGCAAGGGTGAAAACTCAAACCGAAACTAATCCAAAAGTATTACAAAAAAGATAATTTTTATTTCTTTTTGACCTAGCAATATTTTATTACGCTTGAAATTAGGTTTGATAAGGTTGATTCGGGTTTGTGTTATATATAAATAGGTCGACAACCTTAATCCACTTAACCCGTTTAGTTAATTGGGTTGAAAAACACAACTCTGACTTGATCCGTTACAAAGTAGGTCGATTTGAATTCAATCTACTTACACAAATTGTTG
>NC_080061.1:13774690-13804690 GCF_026212465.1 Amaranthus tricolor
TAAGAAGTATTGCTTAAAAGTCCATAAAAATGAAAAACTTAAGTTGAAAAAAAAAAATGAGCATTGGGATGTCTTCAAATTTTTGCTGAACTACTGATATGTGGCATTTGATTGTGGATGAGGGTTATCTTTCATTTACTGCACATTATATTGATGATGATTGGAAGTTACACTATAAGATTATTGCCTTTTGTCATGTCTCCCCTCCTCATAATGCCAACATGATACATGAGAGGTTAATTGCACTTATAAAAGAATGGAAGTTTCAACAAAAGGTGTTCTCTATCACATTAGACAATGCTAAGTACAATGATAATATGCAAAAATTGCTTGTTAATAGTCTAAGTGTGTATAATCCATTGCTTGCTTATGGTGATTATTTTCATGTTCATTGTGGTGCTCATATTTTGAACTTTATTGTTCAAGATGGTTTGAAGGTCATTGGAGATGAAATAAAAACAAGTAATACCTTGGTTAAGTATATAAATGGTTTTAAAGTACGAAAAGAAAAGTTGAGGGAGTGTGCAATTGGTATTGGTGTTAGTATTTCTAAAAGGTTGTGGTTGGATTGTCCTATACGATGGAATTCTACCTATAGGATGCTTGAAAGGGCATTGATTTATTGTCCTTGTTATGAAAACCTAAAAAGAATTGACAAAGATCTTTCTAATATTCCTACACATGATGATTGGTCAAAGGTTAAAGAAATTGTTGCACTTTTAAAACCTTTTGATGATATAACAAAATAGTTTTCGAGGAGAAATTATCTAACGGCCAACTTGTACTTGAAAAGTGTGTGGAGAATTGAATGTTTGTTGGTAAAATATTCTGATAGTGAAGATGAGTTTTTAAAAGATATGGCAAAGAATATGAAAAATAAATTTGATAAATATTGGGAAAATTATAGTGTTGTTCTTTCTTTTGCTGCCATGATGGATCCTCGTTATAAATTTCAATTGATCAAATATGTTTTGAACACTTGGATCCTCAAAATGGGTCGTGGAAAGCCAACGAAGTCAAAGAAAAACTCTATGATTTATTTGCAGAGTATGTAAGGAATGATACTCCCTATGGCCATGAAGCTAGTAGTAAAGTCGTGGATGATGATCTTCCTGTAAGTATTTTTTTTGAAGTTTTTTATAATTATATTATTATTATTTTAACCTTCTAATTACTAGTACTTTAACAGGGATTTTCATCTTTTGCTAGAGGGACTAGTGAAAATTTGTCAGAATTAGATATTTATCTTGAGGAGTCTAGGCTTGATCATCATCTTGCACTAGATGTACTGCAATGGTGGAAAACAAATGAAACTCGACATCCCCAGGTTGCGCGTATGTCAAGAGATTTATTAGTCATTCCAATTACTACTGTTGCATCCCAGTCACCTTTTCGCTTAGGAGGTAGAGTGCTTACTAAGTATAGAGCTTCTCTTCAACCGGATACTGCTGAGGGTTTAATTACTAGTCGTAGTTAGCTATTTGGTTATAATGTAAAAGAAGGTAAATTTATCATTTATTTGAGTTTTGAATGCAAATAATATGACCTTCAATTCGTTAAAACTATAATTAATTTTGTGAATTTGTTTTATGTTGATAGATCCACTTGAAAATGGATTAGAGGTTGATCTTCAACCAGTGCCTAAGGAAGAAGCTAACAAAGATTTAGAAGATGAAGATGAAGATGAAGATGAAGGCGAAGAAGAAAATCAAAATGAAGATGAAGTGTTTGAACAATTTGCTATTTAACATGTTCTTACTTTTATACTTTTAATATTTAGATCGTTGTATGTTTGAGTTGATTCATTTGGATATTTTTTTTTGTAGTATGATGCATTTTAGACTTTTTTTTATGTTGAATTAGTCAATTGGATATTTTAATGTTTTATGGTAACCCGTTGGGTCAATCCGAACCCGCCCGAAACCCGAAGTGATCTGACCTGAAACTGACTTGACCCGAAACTAACCCGACCCAAAAATGACCCGACCAAAATTGATCAGACACAAAACCTGACTGACCAACCGTTTTTCCAGTTCTAGTTATAGTACACAATCATTCGGATACGCATAAATCTTCTGGTACTTTAAGCCGAAAAGACACATGAGCTTTTTGGCATAATATGTCGAGTTTGGAAGTTCATTTCCCTCAGGAAGCATCTCACCTAATGCTTCTAATAACATTGTGAAACTAGTGTCCCATTGAACTTTGATACATCCAGGGTACAAAGGCTTTTGAGAAGCCTCTGTCAACAAGTCAAAAACACGAGGACGTTTTCCTAACTCATCCTCGACTCCCTCCATCATCTCATAAACACGATCTACATCTTCATCGACATTCTCTTCATCTGTCTCATACCCATCAAGGTGATTTACTACATCCTCATTGACATCCACATTATTGACATCCTCAACAACACTTTTTTCTTATAAACTCCCTCCTCACCATGCCAAACCCAAACATGATATTGAGACCTAAAGCTAGGTCAAAGTATGTGCTTCCTAAGGATATTAACATTATCTACCTTTGATACATTGCCACACTTGACACATGGGCAATAAAACCAACTCCCTACATCCTAACTTGATGTTCAATGACAATACTATAAAATTCTAATACGCCATCAATAAATTCTGACGATTCAATGCTTCCATACATCCAAGAACGACCTTTTGTCATTTTATGTGTGATTAATTAATTCAACATAAAATTAATAATCACATTTTAACATATATACTTATTTATAGCAAATATATTTAACCCTAAAAATATACAATTATTTATACCAAATCTATTTGACCCTAAATATACATACTTCATATTCTAATTCTATATAAGCATTGCATTATTGTATTCCAAAACTAAAATCATTTAGAATAATTAACATTGCATACGTCATACTTCATATACTTCATATTCTAATTCTATATAACCAAACTTATTCTAATTCTATACTTCATACTTTAATATTAAGCACTAAATTGTAAATAAAATCATATTCAAAATATAAATAATAAAATTAAATCATTTAAAGGTATGAACTTGCAAATTAACAAAATATATGTATTCTAATTCTAATAATTAAAGATATAAGTATAACAACAAACCACATTTTTAACAAAATACATGAATAATTAACAAATTAATAACATAAACTTGAAAAATGTAAAATTCACAAATAATTGATATCTTTAGCACTAAATTATTAAATTACAAGTAAAACAATAAAGATATGAACTTGCAAATTAACAAAATAAATAGAAATTACCTTGTTTTCGTGGGTTATGTAATCTACAATGAAAAACAAAAACAAAATTAGTATAAAAAAATTTGCACTAAATTTCGAGTTTTTTAAATAGCTTGCGAAACTTAAAGGTTTAACAAATAAAAAAGAGAAATTATACCTTAATTTCGTGGGTTTTGAAGATGAACAAGACCAACTACTTAAAGGTTTCAAAGGGTTTTGAACAGTAGAGCAAATGCTTAAAGATTCGTGAACAGTACAGCAGTATAGAGAGCAAGTTTGAAGATGAGAGTAGCAGATGACGTGGGTTTCAAAGGGTTTATGAAACAAGAAGAAGAAGATAAATAAAAAGAAGATGAACTATTCATGGGTTTATGAAATAGTAGTTGTGTGTGGGTTTATGAAAATTCTTCGTGGGTTTATGAATGTTAAAAGACAGGTTTTTGTTAAGGAAAAAAGACTTTATGCTGCGGGCAAAAGAGAACCGGAGTATTTAGAGGATTACTTGCTGCGGTTCAGTAGGAACCGCAATATATAGTCATGTGTTGTAAAGTTATTTGTTGCGGGCAATGAAAAACCGCAGTATATACTCAATTATATTTTTTGCTTAATTATTTTATGCTACGTCTTTGTAAAACCATAGTATATATTGCGCAGCAAATGTGGTTTTTTCTACTACTATTTGAAGCTTTAAACTAACATTGCAATGGCTAATTTAACAATTAAAAACAAACACTTACTTGTAAAATGAAAATTTTCTGGCAAAAGAAAAGAGAAAAACGTGGTAGATGAAGTAAGCAAGAGATCTTGAGCAATTTAGAGCGAAGAAGCCAATGATGAGTACGAGAGATTGAATGCTTAAAATGGGTTGAACAGTACACTTGTACGAGAGAGGTTGAAGTTGGATGAAAATATAGTAACTTTCGAAGTTAGGAGTAAATGGAGGGATAAACTGTTTAATCAAAGCAAACAACGGTTTACCCGGTTGCCATTAATTTTTCACTTTGGTTGTAAATTGAAATTAAAAGTTAGCCCTTTAAAAGATAAATTAAAGGTTAGCTCTTTATTTACCGATAGGCTAAACGTTAGCATTTTAAATACAATTTTTCCTTAATATTATCCATAAACTTCTATCTCTCACTTATTTTTTTTTTATCTTATTCTCCAATTTAATTTTTAATTTTACTAAATCTTGCTCCCTCCTATTCAACTTATGTGTCCCATTTCCTTTTATGGTCAAGTCACCTTAATTGTCCTATTTCTATTTTTGGTATGGGTTTTTGACTTTTATGCCCTTAGTAACTTTATCTTATTTTCAATTATTCCCTTCATTACCCATACTAATTTTCCTTCCTTACATTAAAAAACCCATAATACCACTCACTTTCCTACCCTTAGAGTCCCACTTTTGACTCTTCTTAAAATCAGTAAAAAGTCAAACGAGACTCTTAAGGTGAATAGGAGGGAGTATTAATTTTATGTTGATTATAAAAGGAGTAAAGAATTGAGTATATAACATAAATAAAGGGAGTTACTAATTTCGCCACCCCTTTTCATTTTATCGACACCCCCTCCAAATAAAATTACGAATTTGCCCTTGATTTTAAAAAATTACAATTTTGCCACTCCCTACAAATTTCTTATTTATAATAATAATAATAATAATAATAATAATAATAATAATAATAATAATAATAATAATAATAATAATAATAATAATTATTATAATAATAATAATAATAACAATAATAATAATAGTAATAATAATAATAATAATAATAATAATAATAATAATAATAATAATAATAATAATAATAATAATAATAATAATAATAATAACAAAAATAATAATAATAATAATAATAATAATAATAATAATAATAATAATAATAATAATAATAATAATACTAATAATAATAATAATAATAATAATAATAATAATAATAATAACAATAATAATAATAACAATAATAATATAAATAAAATTAATAAAATTATTTTTTTAAAAAAATAAAAAAATAATACCAGTCGCACAAAAAGTGACACTGCACCTAGGTCGAGTTGCACAAAACGTGCGACTGTCTCGACCTAGGTACAGTCGCGTGCGACTCGAACTAGGTACAGTCGCGTGAAACTGGTATTTCTTTTTTTTTGAATTTCGACTTATAAAATTTCTTTTGTTTAATTAATTAATTTAAATAATAATAATAATAATAATAATAATAATAATAATAATAATAATAATAATAATAATAATAATAACATTTAAAAAATAAATTAAATATAATAATTAAAATAAAAATAATTATTTAATAATAATAATAACAACCACAATAATAATAATAATAATAATAATAATAATAATAATAATAATAATAATAATAATAATAATAATAATAATTACAAAAATAATAATTATTATAATAACAAAATAATAATAATAACAATAATAATATAAATAAAAATAATATACAAAAATTAAAAAAAAATACTAGTCGCACAAAAAGTGCGACTGTAGCTAGGTCGAGTCGCACTTTTTGTGCGACTGGTACTAAATTTTTTTTTTTTTTTTGAAATTTTTTTTAATTAATTTATTTTTAAGTTATTGTTATTTAAATAAATGTTGTAATAAATTATTTTATTTTAATGTTGTTATTAACTCCAATAGCAAATTTGTAAATTTTTAAAGTTCAGGGGCAAATTTATAATTTTGTTAGGAATAGGGGTGGCGATAAAATAAAAAGAGTGGCGACAAATAGTAATGCCCTTTAATTTAGTTATAGAGTAGTCCATAGAAAGTAGTTACGTAGAGTAGGTTCTGGCCGGTTGCCTATTAATACACGAGTTTTATGAAGCTAAAAGCAAGCTAGCTAGCATTTCCCATCCTACGGCTAACAATCAAACAATTTATTAATAATAAACAGTCCACTTTCTTATTTGTCATCCTAATTCCTATTTCCTATTTCCTATTTCCTATGGGTGAACAAGTTTTAGAAAATAATACTCGTAATAAAATGTCAAATATAGGTATAGACACCTCATCATCTCCTCATTTCATCTTAGTTCATGGTGTTAGCCATGGAGGTTGGTGTTGGTACAAAGTTCGAGCACTCTTGGAGACATCGGGCTGTTCGGTCACCTGTATTGACCTCAAAGCTTCGGGTATAGACTCATCCCATCCTGACTCAGTCGTCTCCTTTAATGACTACAACCACCCACTTCTTAATCTCCTGGCTTCTCTTCCCAATCATAAAAAGGTTATATTTGTCTTTTCATTACTTGCTCCTCAATTTTCGGATTCTTCTCTTTCTCTTTCAAAATCTGGTGTTGAAAAAATTAAGATCCTGTGTTTATATTCAATATAGCTATCTCAAAGGAAATCATATGTTATTTATTATTTATATTACAATTATTCCGTCACATTTAATTTATGCTAAAAAAACAATTACATGAAAAGTTTAAATAGGCTAAACGTGACACTAAATATTGAGGGCGGATCAAAATGTTTCAAGAGTGTGTTTTTTTCATGAATTTTCTAAATTTAAGTCCTTCATAATTATTTTAAAAAAATTTCAAAATAAAATAAAAAATCAACATTTTTTTATTTTTAAGTATTATAGTTAAATGAAAACTCAATAGAATTTCTAATTACATTAAAGATGATTTTATAAAAATAACTTAAATTAAATAGTTAAAAATTCAATATCCAATGTCAAAGAAAGAATGGAAAAAAAAGAGTTATAAGTTAATGATCGATGAATGGATGATAATTAAATGACAAATATAAGAGAAGATATTTAAGAGTTAAAATATTATTTTTGAAAAAAATAAAAGAAAATACCAAAAAAGTATAATCAATAAAATTTGATCATGTGACTATTGATATGTTAAGTAAAATTCTAACTAGTAATTACACTACCTTATTATAATATATTATCTAATATGATTTTTTATATACGAGGTATTTTAGTTTTTAGAGAATATGCAGTTGAACACCTTACATAATCCTAACTAGTCCTTATCAAATATGTTAAGCTCTAGTATTTTAATCTAAAATAATAATATATTATTTTTATGAGAAATAAGTCTTCGTAAATGAAAATTGATGCTTGTGTTTTTGTATTTTTATCAAAAAAAAAGTTTTCTCGACCGAAAGTATGATTTACTCTAAAATTTAAGTTTCGATTATCTAAATTTTGTTTCATCTGTAAAATTCTGGAAAATTAGATCAAATTCAGGAAAAAACAATCATTTAATTAGTTTCATGTATAGACATAAAGAGCAAAATAAGGCAACATATTACTTCCTCCATTTCATTTTACTTGCAATATTTTTTTTATACAATTTAATGCACTAATTTAATTTTTAATATCTCTAATTATAAATAATAAAAAATTATAATAATTTGATATTAATTTAATGCACTATATTTTAACTTATTAAATTAAAAATGATAAATAAATAATGTCATTTTTACCAATTTTACAACTAATTTAAAATGAAGAAAATACATATTAATGATATCATAATTCAGTAGTTTTTTATGTATAATTTGAGGAGTATACTAGAAAACAATTAAGTAATGGATGAGATTAAAATGCAGGTGATATTGGTAGGGCATAGTGCAGGAGGAATTAACGTGACAGATGCCTTACACAAGTTCCCAGAAAAGATACAAGCTGCTGTGTATATTGCAGCCACTATGCTCAAATTGGGTTTTCACTCTGATCAAGACCTTAAAGATGTTAGTTTTATCATTTTACTCTTAATCTTTGTTACTTTTTCATCTCCATCAATTCCTCTTTTTTCACCCAAATCTTGCTTGAAAAGATTTTTTCTTTAAATTGGAACCATTACTAAAATAAAATTAATGGATATAAAATAAGATGACAATAATGCTAATAAAAAGAAACAAAATAATATACTTTAATTATTTTATTGAATAATTAAGTTGATAAAGGAAAAATAAATACCAAAATCATTAAATAATATAAAAATAAAATTAGTAGAAAAAAGATGAGAACCACAATTATGAAAAAAAATGTTAATTATTCCAAAATTTATGATATAAATAGAATATTTTTTTAGCGAAATAATAAATAAAACGATTCAAAATGTCAAACGGAAACATCATTATATTATATTAAGGAATGAAGCTAATACTCTTTTTTTTTCTTCTTCTCATTATTGCACAGTTTTCAAAGCAAATGTTAAGCTTTAATATCACTAAATACGCATCATAAAAAATTATTAAAAAAAAATCTATAATAAATAAGTATACATTAAGACGAATCTAATGAGATGTCACATGAATAGCTTTTATCATTTATATATGTCTTAAAAATTTTAATCAAATTTGTTTCTCCAAAATAAAATACTTTAAACGGAAAAAAATATTAAAAAAAAGGGGAAGTAGCTTTTAGTAAAATACAAGGGTCACTTTTAATACATGAAGCATACTTTACAGTCAACTTCTTTATTTTAAGAATAAAAATAATTTGCAAATATGTTCTTGATGAATTAAATCAGTTACTAATATTACATAAATTTCAATAACGTAAATCCAAAAAACGTTTGACTCAATATTTTGTGAATGTTCTTTTCGAAGGAAAATTGTGAGACAATCTCTGAATCACACGATAATATGTTCTAGGTAAATTGTATGACGTGTTTTCTTTAAATATTCCTAATTCCTATTCGTGCTATTGGTGATTTCGCATTTCTATAAATTTTCTCAATTTCCAATGTCAAATAATAAAGCTAAACTACAATATTAATTTTGTAAGCATATGTAAAAGTAAAATAATTATAGATTCTTTTTTTCCTTCTTTAGTCCACTTTGTTTTTTCATGATAAATTTTGCCTCAGTACTTATAAATATATTTCGTAATAGTTATAAAATTTCATTAATATGTTAAGATGAACATAATAGCCATATAAATATATTTTATTTTCAATAAAACCTTATTAAAATAAAAAAGAAATATTAATAAAATTTCTAAAAGCCTTATCTACACAAAAAGAATTTTATAATTAATGGAATAAAATTGCTAACAATTATTTGTATATCAATATGATCAAACTTAATATTTTTGTTACATAACATTAATATGCTTTCAAACATGTGTATTTGGAATTCATCACATAAACTAATAATTTTGATGTAAATTAACAAATGGTAATTTATCAAAATTTTGCTGTTTAATTTTTTTTATTGGCTTAATGCATATTGATAGAGATTTTACATTCTTTGTAATTTATTGTCTGATATAAATTCACACGAATTGAAAGATGATTTACTATGATTTTCGCAATAAACTTAATCAGCAATTTTAAAATATTATTGCCTTTTGTATATCCTGTTTTACTGGTTGAGACAAATTTTCCCTGATTGGCTTATCGACTAATATTTACTAGCTGAGACGAAATTGCATAAATAGATTGATAATTGATAAGTACTTGAATTAATTAAAATCATACAATTTAATAAAAAGATAGGAAAATTACACATGTCATCCTTATGAAAGCCCTGCTTGTAAAAATTTCATTGGTTGATGTTCAATTATTTTTGCTTATATTGAGCTAAAAATAAATAAATTATTAATTGAATTTATTAGATCATACAATTTAATAAAAAGATTAGAAAATTACACATGTTATCCTTATAAAAGCCCTGTTAGAAGAAAAACTTTTATTGGTTCATGTTGAATTATTCTTTCTTATATTGAGCCATAAAAAATAAATTATTGATTGAATTTATTGAATACTGTAGATTTACCATTTTCAAAAATAAATAATTTACATATTTTATAAAACTAATAAACTAAAAAATATTATTACATCAAGTAATATATATATATATATATATATATATATATATATATATATATATATATATATATATATATATTTGGCATTGCACAGAATTTTATAGTAATACAACCGTCTAACATTTTACGAGAGATGCGATTATATCTATTGACTATTGGTGTATAGTGATACCCATAGACTTTAGAGAGCCTAGACTTCCAAAGAAAAGTACTCATATGCTCAATCATAGAAATAGATGTGGACCATACTACTCCTAACCATCCTATTAAATCTGGCACAATATCATATTATCCTTTTGCTATTTAATTATTATTATTATTTTATTTGACATTTATGTCTCTATGTCTTTTATATTTGGTCAAAATGGTCGTCCGTAATTCGGTGAGATTGATTTATTCTTAATACAAGTATTCAAAAGTCAATTCTATGCTTATTACAAGCAAATATTAGCTGTAAAAACAAAATACTATTCCCTACGTTTTTTTTAAATTTTCCATTCAAAACGAAAGACGTTTAAATATGATTTTTGAGAGATATATATAACATATAATATATGCATGTATGATCATTTTAAATTCTTTTTAATGTTTACTTTATTATCATACGTTATTTATAATGTTTTATAGTGCGTATTTAGAAATATTAAAGTTTAAAAAATGCGTTGAAAATTGTGTAAAAAGTAAATAAGAAAGATAAAAAAGAACGAAGGGAGTGGTTTTCATATGTTCCTCTCAAATAGAATTTATGAATTTTAGTGTCAAACTATTTCTCATCAATCTATATGAAAAAACATATTCATGTGAGATTTTGATAGATTCATCTCAATATATATTTGACTTTTAAATTTACATTGGGATCTGCATAAAATAAAAATGGGAGGAACAAATGAAAACAAGGGAAATATTTTTTTATGACTTGGATAATCACAATAGAATATTTTCGTAATTGATTTTTTATTTTGACTTTTGACTTTTTAGTTCAGCAAATAATAATGAATTTAGTAAATTGATGTTTAAGCTCAATTCAAAAATTATTTATAGTAGTTTTTCTCATTTATTTTTAACTTTTAACTTAATCTTTTGTCAAATGCTATACCTAATGTCTTAATTCCTCCAATAAAAATCAACTTGTATATTTAGCAAAAACTGATTAGCAGGAATTAAGGTTCAATCAAAAGATAAACAATTTCCAAGATTTTCGCAATTTTAATCAACACCCAATGATTAGCTGTCATGAACTTATATTTAATTGATACTTGTAAGAGAAAAAAAAAGTATTATGTATTTATATGCCTTTTATTTACTCCACTCTTAATTAAAAAATTGCTTTATTTGATATGATAATAAATACTCTCTTTGTTTTTTTTATTTGCCTCCAAAAGAAATTGGATTACTTTTAGAAAAGTAGTAATAATAAATAAACAGAGAATTAATTATGTAGATAAAATTAAAGAAGAATTATAATATATGGATTAAATTAAAAAAGTAGTGAATTATTATGCAAAAATAAAAATAATGTAAATTAAATTGAAAATGATAATAATATAATTTTAATGGCACAGAGAGATTAATTGTTGTGCGCCTAGGAGTATCTCTTTTTTCTACTTCACTAGATCTACTTTTCGACATGGATTCTCTTTGGTTGATACTCGTTACTGATCTCCTTCTGCACATTTTTTCTTCCGAAAATATTCTTTTAATTTAATCCATAAATTTATTGTCTCTTATTCTTAATCATTTATTTCTATCGTTTACTTGTTCCACTAAATTTCACACTGATTGTTTTGAGTGTAATATGAGAGGGGTAAAGGGAGTATATGTTAATGTCACCAAAAGTTCATATCATACATCAAATAATTTTAAAAGGATAAGGTTTAATGTAATGATCAATTGGTAAAGAGAAAGTTTTTATAAATTTGATCTACACTATTTTAGGGTGTGTCATCCTTAAAGTATTGAAAAAGTAATTTTACTGGACAAGTACAATCAAATACAATAATTGAAAATACTTGTTCTTATTAAGTTGATGCACACTAAAATAGTGTATACAAGTCTTACATACGAAAATAGATAGTAATGAATGTAAAGTATGTTTGAGAAATATATAACCTGTTTTTACCGATAATATTGTATTTTGATTTGTTTAGATTTATGTAATTAATTTTATTTTTTAGGAATAAACTTTCATCATCTTTGTATGTATAACTCGTTATATATATTTACTCGTCATGAAAGTTGTTGCTTTTGAAATCAACTTGATTCTAAAAGTTGATTGTATGGTTTGTTCTCACAAATTCATAATCACTTATCTATGATTTTGATGACATAGGGAGTACCAGATTTATCGGAATTTGGACAAGCATATGATTTGAGATTTGCATTAGGGATGGACCAGCCTCCTACAAGTTTCATTATTAAAAAAGAATTACAACGACAAATTTTATACCAAATGAGTCCTCTTGAGGTACACATATTACTTCTGTCTCAAAATCATCAGCTAATTATATTCATGAGCTTTTCCTACTTAAAAAAAAGTTTCAACTTTAATTTGAGAAAGTTACACCACATCATCATCATATTTAATGTATTCCGTTCATAGAAAAACTATGGATAGGGTCTAAGGAGGAAAGGAAGGTGATAACTCATACCCATAAAGAAGCGAATGGTCAAAGAGTCCCTTATTTCTAGAAAGATCAAAATAAGTTTTTGCAACAAATAGGACTGAGTGAAGTTAAAACTAACTCCGCAAGTCTACATCTTATCACACAGACGTAACCCTTAAACATAAAACAAAAACATAAAATAAAGATAAATAAATACATTTTCATAGATTTGCCTAATTTAATAAAAACATTTTTCAAAATCTCAAATATTTTACTCGAAACAAGATTTTATATTTTCTCAAAAAAAGTGGCTAAACGAACTCATACAAATAGTTTATATTCTTATAATTAAAGTCTTTGAGAATGTGGTCACATACTCACTTTGTTCATGCCTCTAAAACAACATCTATATACAGGACAGCGCACTAGCATCGTTGCTATTGCGACCGGCCCCAATGGTTCTCACACAAGTAAAATACGAAGAAGCAAGAAAAGAATCAGAAAATGTAGATCGTATATACATCAAGACGTTACAAGATAGAGTTATGAAACCAGAACAACAAGAAAATATGATAAAGAGGTGGGCACCATCACAAGTTTATGCAATTGGTAGTGACCATAGCCCTTTTTTCTCTAACCCACTTGTGCTCTCTGGCTTGCTTCTTAAAGTTGCTACTCTTCCTACTTTATAATCCTAATCCTTTCTTGCACTTTTCTTACTTTGGACTTTGGAGCACAATTCTCACATGGCTTGTTGTTTTTACTTTATAAATCATTGTTTAAAGCATTTCACTTTGTGATTTTCATCTCAATATAGGTCTATTTGGAACATGTAATTTATAGGTACAAATTATTATTTTATTATATTTGTAATTTTCTTTATCGCTATTATACATATTTGTAATTCATCTTTATTGATTTGAATATGGGATTGTAATTGTATAGTCATTTGTGATATATGCAAATATATTTGAAAAATTATGAGAAACTATCTTATCTATAGGTCTATTTGCAAAAAACTACCTTATGTATTTCTTTTATGCAAAAAACTACCTAATGTAATATATTTCTCTACAAAAGACTACCACTTAACAGAAAATGTGAATTGACCGTTAAGTTTGAGGGTTTGACCAATTTGAGAGGTTAAGTTGTCTATGTGGCAGTATCTCATTGGTCCTTGTATTTTTAAATAATTAAAAATTAAAACACATAAATTAACAAAAAAAAATATAAAAGATATTTGACGTCAATTTCACCCAACAAAACGATATTTTTTTTAAAAAAATGGACGTCGCGATTACCCTTATGAGCTAACTCTTATGAAAATTCGGTTGAAACAAGTAGTTATTCGCCTATTTCCCGACAAGTAAAAAGATATTTAACGTCTTTTATACCCATCATAACGATGATTATTCAAAAAACGGACGTCACAATACCCTTATAGGATATTTCTTTTAGAGATCTGGTCGAAACAAAAACTTATTCGCCTATTTTCCAACACATAAAACAAAAAAGTTTTATCATCATTTTTACCTATCATAATGTTATCTTTTTAAAAACCGGATATCACTATTATCCTTATCGAGTCACTCTTTCGAAAATAAGTACGTGTTCTGATTGGATTTTTGAAAGAGTTACCCCATAAGGATAATGCAACGTCCGTTTTTTGAAAATATATCGTTATGATGGATAAAAATAACATCAAATATCTTTTTTTTGTTAATTTATGTGTTTTAATTTTTAATTATTTAAAAATATAAGGACCATTGAGATACTGTCATATAGACAACTTACTTATCAAATTGGTCAAACCCTCAAACTTAACGGTCAATTAACATTTTCCGTTAATTAGTAGTCATTTGCATAAAAATATTTTACATTAAGTAGTTAAAAAAATACATAAAATAGTTTTTTGCAAATAGACATATAGATAAGATGGTTTCTTATAATTCTTCCACATATATAATATGTTTGATTATTTATGTGTATATTATCTCTCTAAGAGTTCTATGTTGCAAACGGTATATATCTATATAATCAAATCAATGAGCTTTAAAATAAAAAAAATTTTATTGGTTTTTTGTATTACTCACTTTATTTTAACATCTAAAAAGACTTTTATCTTTTTCTATCAAGTAATAAGTTGGGATTACAGCTTTAAAATTATTGCTATTGTTGTTTGTAAATTGTAACGGCTATAATAAACATAGTTGTTTGAATAAAAACTATAAAATGTTATTACGATGCATATGAAATGAAGAAATAGTACGCACAAGCTTATGAATTATTGTAGATCTCTACAATAGTTAATCCCAAAACTAGCTAGAAAGTCAATAAGTTGGTGATTCATTCTTCTATTAAATGATAGAAAAAGTAGTCATCCTAATCAAGTTAATGTGTTTTGTTTTCAAGAAAAAAGACCACACATTAATTGTACTTGTATAATGTTGGCCTGTTGGGTCATGGGTGTGGTATCACTATTCACTATTAAAGATGCAATAATCCACAATCGTAGGGTCAACTCTATCAACAATTGAAAAGTGGCATAAACCACAAATAATGTGTGCATGATCCATAATCCATAATTATCACTTTCTTTTATCAGTTTGCAGTAGTGGAATACTCAAATCCAAGTCCAAAGATACATGTTTGTTGCCTTCAAATGTAATGACAAGGAATAAATGGGTCACTAAAAGGATTTCATATGTACGTGAATGATTTTGGGAGAAATTTATGTGTTTTCCACCATGCTATGGAGTAATGGACCATGTTGTACCCAAAAACATTGAAATTTAGTTTTACAAATGATATTGGAGGAGCGGAGATAGTGCTTTCCATGCAATTAGACAATGAAAGGTTGCCTAAATAGTACTCTCTTGATGCACTCTTTATCTTTTTCTTCTTCCTACTTGTTCTCAAATACATGCCATTTCATATAGACCTTGAAAATCTAAATGAGAGTTTTATATGTAATTGTACAGTCTATTTTCAAGGGGAAGAAAAGCCTTTTAAAAAAAATCTCCTAAGTACTTAAATATTTTGTTTGAAATAAAGAAAATTGAAAACAACATGTAGAGATTAATGGCACGCACCAAAAAATGTCGCCCTTGTATTATGTACTGCTTCTCCATATATAATACAATGAAAGTTAAATTAGGCAAAAGATAATTTAGGAAATGCTCCTAAATTATCGTAACCAAATTAGTAAATATTCCTAAATTACCTTAACCCCATCATATGAGATATTTACACAATAATATCGCAATACCCCTCAAGATGGAGCATGGGGTTCAAACATGCCCAACTTGGAAATAAGAAACTCAAACTGATTCTTTCCTAGTGCCTTGGTGAACACATCCGCCAATTGAGTTTTGGTCGAAACATACGAGGGAGCAATAAGACCATCAGTTATAGCATCACGAACAAAGTGACAATCAATCTCAATATGCTTTGTGCATTCATGAAAAACCGAGTTTTTAGCAATATGTAAAGCAGACTCACTATCACAAAACAACGGAACAACCTTTGAATGATGTATCCCCAGACTCAATAATAGAGCCTTAAGCCATTTTAACTCACAAGTGATTGAGGCCATGGCCCTGTATTCGGCCTCTGCAGAAGAGCGAGACATTGTATGTTGCTTCTTAGTCTTCCAAGAGATAGGAGACTTACCCAAAAAAACTAGCCAACCCGTAAGTGATCGACGAGAGATTGGACAAGCTGCCCAATCGGAGTCACACCAACCCTGCAAAGTAAGGTCTGAATCTGCTCGCAACAATATACCTTGTCCCGGAGCACCCTTCAAATAACGAACAACACGAAGAGCAGCTTCCCAATGTTCTAGCCGCGGTGCTTGCATAAACTGAGATAAAATGTGCACAGAATAGGCCAAATCAGGTCTTGTGACTGCAAGATAGATTAATCGTCCAACAAGTCTGCGATAAGACTCCGGATCTGCCAATAAATCACCTGTAGCTAAACCAATTTTATGATTTTGCTCAATGGGAAAACCACTTGGCTTAGCTCCTAACATCCCTGTTTCAGAAATAACATCAAGAGTGTACTTTCTCTGGCACAAAAACACACCTGCAGAGCTACAGCCACCTCAATTCCCAAAAAATATCTTAAAGGACCTAAGTCCTTCATTTTAAAGCAGTCATTGAGATAAGCCTTGAAAGCACAGAGAGCAGTGGAATGATTACCAGATATAACAAGGTCATCTACATATACTAAAACGTTTATCTGAATGCTAGCCTTAGTGAATGTAAATAAAGAGTAATCTGAATAAGATTGAAGAAAACCATACTCTTTTAAAGCGGAAACAAGCTTCGCAAACCAACAACGAGGAGCTTGTTTAAGACCGTATAAGGACTTTCGTAGTCTGCAAAGTAAGGAGTTGTCTGAGGTTTCAAACCCGGGAGGAAGCTTCATGTAAACTTCTTCATTTAAATCACCATGAAGAAAAGCATTGTAGACATCCATTTGATGAAGTTCCCAATTTTTGGATGCTGCAATAGCAAGAAACGCCCGAACAGTTGTCATTTTGGCCACTGGAGCAAAAGTTTCGTTGTAATCAATCCCTTCTTGTTGATGATTTCCCAACACAACCAAACGAGACTTCAATCTTTCTATATCACCATTAGACTTGAACTTAGTACGATAGACCCACTGACTACCAAGAGCACGCTTACCCGGTGGTAGAGGTTCGAGAGTCCAAGTTCCATTATCTTCTAACGCTTGTATTTCCTCCTTCATGGATTTTCTCCAAGTTTCGAACTTCATAGCTTCTTTGAATGATTTTGGATCATCACTCTTAACAATAGCTGCAACAAATATAAGATAATTCACAGAATAATTGTCACATTTAATATAGTGTGCTAAAGGATACGAGGTACCGGAAGAGTGATTTGATGAAGTGAAGGGAGATGGACCGTTAGCAAACACATGATGAGCAACATAGTCCCGATGTCTCACATTTGGGATTCTTTCACGCATCCCACGACCTAAGACTGGTTCAATGCATTGGTCAAGGGAGCTGGCAGCATTACTGGACTGAGATTGAGACCCTCCCGGAATAGGCAGCAATTGAGGGGGAGCACCGGCAGCCTCTCCAGTGAGCAGATCAGTAGCTGGGGAGGGCTGCTGCTGGGGGGTGCCAGTGCTTTCTGGTTCCTGTACCCGCGTAGTGCCTGTATGACGAGTATCCGGCAACGTGCTTTGCACACTCAAATCGCGTTCATCTTCATATACCACATCAATCATACGAAAATCCGCAAAATCATCATGCACATCACTAGTATAGTCACCAACATTAGGATCTATATTGATATCTTCCGGACTACGAAAAGGAAAAACCTCTTCCACAAATTTCACATCTCGAGAGACAAAAAAAACTTTAGCATCAAGATCATACACACGCCACCCCTTTTGACCAAACGGATATCCCACAAACACACATTTGCGACTTTGACTAGCAAACTTATCACCCTGTGTTTTCTGATTATGGGCAAAACACAAGCAACCAAAGGTGCGAATGGCATCGAACATGGTAGGTTTTTGAAATAAAATTTCAAAAGGAGGTTTATATTGTAAGAGAGGAGTTGGGGTACGATTAATAAGATGAGCCGCAGCTAGCACACATTCCCCCCAAAAATAAATAGGCAAATTTGCTTGAAACCGTAAAGCCCTCCCAACACTCAAGATATGTTTGTGTTTCCTCTCAACTTGCCCATTTTGTTGTGGGGTGCCGACACAAGATGATTGAAACAATATACCCATGGCGGAAAAATAATCAAATAAACAATTAAATTCTGTGCCATTATCACTTTGAACAATTTTAAATTTGTGAGAAAATTGTCTATCAACCATGGCTAAAAATGTCATAAAGGAACAAAACACTTCAGTTTTATCAACCAATAAATAAAGCCATACGGCTTGGGAATAATCATCAACAATAGTTAAAAACTAACGAGCCCCACAAGACGAAACATGCCTGTAAGGGCCCCACAAATCACAATGTATTTTCTCAAAAATCCTAGAACTTCTATTTTCACTCAAGGGAAATTTGTCTCTATGATGCTTTGCTCGTAAACACACTTCACATCCATTATTCAAACTACTTTTATTGTTACGAACATGAGGAAGTAACTTAACTACTCTCTCGGAAGGATGACCCATACGTCTATGCCACAACTCTAAGCTTGAAGAAGCTTCCACCGCAGATACTGATGGCATCACATCTAGTTTGCTAAAATAGAACAGTCCATCTCGCCTAACTCCCATTCCAATCAGCTTCTTCGCTTGGTCCTGTATTGCACACATAAAGGAATTAAATTGGAAAATAGTTTGTAAATTATCATTAAGTTGAGATACCGACAGTAAATTGCAGCTTAAGTTTGGCACATAAAGAACATGAATAAGAGTGATTGTATCCGACAACCGGACTGACCCTTCCATTGTAGCAGATACTGTTTCACCATTAGGTAAACCGACAGGACAAGATATGAAATGAACATCAAATAACCAAGATTTGTTACCAGTTACATGATGAGTAGCACCAGTATCAATGATCCAAGAAGAACTGTCAAACTTACCATTCAATCGGTTATCCGGAAATGTACTATTACCAAATAATTCAGTGATTGCTTTCCACAGTTCGGCGGTAAACAATTGAGCACTTGAATTGGTTGAAAGAGGAGAAGCGGGGACTGAAGCTGTTGAAACAATAGCATTTGCACGTGGGTTAGAACCCTTGCCGAATCCCATAGAAGACTGAACCCCTCTTGTTTCATGGGGTGTGTAACCCTCCGGGAAGCCATGTAACTCATAGCAGGCACTTTTAACATGACCCTTCTTCTTGCGATGATCACAAATTTTATCATTCCAACATTGAGAGATATCGTGCCCGCGCTTATTGCATTTATCACACACTGGCACACTAGAGCTACTGCCATTAGGACCACGAACCTTTCTTGTTGCTGTGAAATGGACAGCAAACCCAAGAGCCGAGTTGGGTTGCTGCTGGGACTGCTGGGAGTCTGTTTTGACCCTAGTAATACCACGCACTCTTTCATCTTGTGCAACAGATTGAAAGGCTTTGTTTAACGAGGGCAAGGGATCTTGAGACAACAAATTAGAGCGCAAGAATGCATAATATTCAGAATATAAACCAAGTAAAAATTGGTGAAGACGGTCTGCATCACGGCGTGCTGCGTGCTGCTTACCAACATCACACAAACAATTTCCACAAATACAACTAATTAGAGGCTCATGTTTGTTCAATTCATCCCATAAAACAGATAATTTGCTATAATAAACGGCTACAGACATAGTTTTCGTTTGTTCATAGCTATTGATTTCGGATTTTATTTGTTGAATACGAGGACCATTAACAAGACAAAATTGTTCGTGTAAATCATCCCACAACTTTTTAGCATTATCATAATTAGAGAGCATTGATTTTACCTCCGAGTCAATAGTATTCATGAGCCAAGAAACAAGCATACAATGGATTGTCACCCAATCATCCTTCGTACACGGTGGAACGAAACTCACAATTGAACCGTTCAAAAATCCGAATTTCCGCCGAGAGCACAACGCAATACAAATGGCGTGAGACCATTCATTGAAATTAGCAAGCTTTAAACTAATATTAGTAATAAAATCTCCCGGCCGATCTTGTGGGCCGAGATAAAATGGTGAGGTAGACGGAATTTGTAACGGAGGCGGTGGAGAGGATGAATTGCCGGCCACGATGATTGCACAAAGAGGAATTTAGGGAAAAGCACAGAGGAGAAGAAGCTATGGCACGCAGAATGAAATTAGGAAAAACAGAGAAACGGTGGAAAAGCACAGAGGAATTTGGGGGAGATACTGTGTATTTGAAATTAGGTTATGCAATTGGGGAAAATAGAAATTTAGGTTATGAAAGGGCACAATTAGAAAAGGGCACGCACGGGATTAAAAAAATTAGGAAAAAAAAACTCCGATACCATGTAGAGATTAATGGCACGCACCAAAAAATGTCGCCCTTGTATTATGTACTGCTTCTCCATATATAATACAATGAAAGTTAAATTAAGAAAAAGATAATTTAGGAAATGCTCCTAAATTATCGTAACCAAATTAGTAAATATTCCTAAATTACCTTAACCCCATCATATGAGATATTTACACAATAATATCGCAATACAACATTAAAACATAATTTCTTATAGAGAATTAGGATTTTCTTTCTCTTATTTTCTAAATGAATATTAAGTTGCATGACCCTTAGTGTATAGAGACTAACCTTCTATAATTACAAACATTAATCTAGGCTAGAGTATTGCTAAATATACTAACTTCCATATTTACTCAAAGACCAAAAATTTACTTATTTTCTACACCCCCTCAAGTTGAATTGTAGGATCACCTATGTTCGACTTGCTTAATGCTTCGAAAAATGGTTTACTTGTTATTGCCTTGGTCAATATATCTGCCAACTGGTCTTTAGATCAAACAAAGGGAAGGCAAACGATTCTTGCTTCTAGTTTTTCCCTTATGAGATGTTTATCAACCTCTATATGTTTAGTCCGATCATGTTGAACTACATTATCTGAAATGTTGATAGCAGTTGTGTTATTGCACATGAGTCTACAAGTTTGATTCGCTGGAAAACCTAGTTTAGTTAACAATTTTCTAATCCAAAGAATTTTGCATATCCATTGAACAATATCTTGAAATTCGGCTTCTGCATTGGAAAGAGCTACAACCTTTTGTTTCTTATTTCTCTATGTGACAACATTTCCTTCGACTAAGGTAAAGTACCCAACAGTAGATTTTCGGCCATTAGGATTTCCTGCCCAGTCTGCACCAATATTCTTAGTTCACTCCTTTCTTAAATAAGACTCTCATACCGACTGTCCTTTTTAGGTATCTAATTATACAAAGAGCAGCACTCATGTGATTTTCTTAAGGCTCGTGCATGAATTGACTTATCACTCCAACTGCATCGGCAATAGTTATATGTCGGTCATAAAATGCGGTTGCAATTTGGATTCAAATTTCTAATTATTGGTTATCAACCGGTTTGAGTGCAACTTCAATTCAGCTAACACCAGTTTGATAAACTTAAAAAACTATATATTTTTGGATTAGGTAACTTTTGATTTCAGTTCGGATTTTCAGGGCGAATCATATATGAAGAACTATAGAAACACGATGATTCTTTCCCTAATGATCAACTGATGATACTCACAGTTGTTGATGGGACTCCCTGGTTTATTGACATAGAAAAAAGCCTTGCTAGAGGAGCAATACCCGCATATCTCAATACACATTATAGTAAAAAGTTCTTCCACGACATCAATTATTATTATGGGGATGACCCACTACTATTTCAATCCAATGCAGACAATATGATGCACTCCTACGTACTAGAGGTTGAGATACACTCTATCATTAAGTATCGTCATGTTTTACCATGTGGTGGACAAGTTTTAAGACCGTGCATAAATTTCGTAGGAATTAGTCTAAAAGCTCGATGATGTCGTATTAGCTTATAGAACTTTTTTTAAGACTCCTATTGGGACTACACCTTTCCGGCTAATATATGGGAAACACCGTCACCTTTTGAAGAGTTAGAGCATAGAGCCCACTGGGCAGTCAAGACCCTCAATTTCGACTTTAAGGCTGCAAGAGTAAAAAGATTATTAGACTTCAATGAACTAGATAAAATTAATCTAGATGCTTATAAAAATGCCTTTCCTTATAAGGAGAAAACCAAAAGTGGCCTGATCAACCCATCAATAAACGAGAGTTAAAGTTAGGGAACCAAGCACTGATGTATAATTCTCGCTAGAAATTATTTTCTGGTAATTTGAGGTTTAATTGGACAGGACCCTTTATTTGTTGGGTTTCCATAGATGCTTAATAAGCGGAATTTCAGGAAACACTTCCCTAACATCTATCTCAAGATCATAAACATAATCAGACACATGAATCATATAAAAGGATTAGTCTATATTACCTTTGTAGCGTGAAATCCACAAGAATTAACGCGGTAAGATAATCTGGAGAGCCTCAAACGTTGCTCCTCTATTCAGTCTACCAGAATCAATTGAATACCAACGTCTGCTAGAACGGAAGAGATTGTTTCTCTTGCTTTTTCAGGTTTTTCAAATGTCTGTGAGAATGATGGAGAGTGAGAGTTTAAATAAAAAAGTTTTTAATACTTACACCTATCATCCCACGTTTTCCACTACCAACATTATATCCTTATATAATAATAGTAACCTAGGTCAAAAGAAACTGATTCTTTTGTTAACCTAATTGGATCACAAGCCCATACTCCTAATGGGCCTGAGTCATTTATCGTTCAATTGATTCTTTTGTAAGACCTTATAGGATTAATTATATTAGTCGTGGTCCAATTATTATTGACCCACCAATTATATTTATTCTCTAGCAAGTAAATACAATTACTAATAATAATTAACTTTATTATCTTCATAAATATCCTATATATTTATATTTAGTAATTGTCGGAAATGTCCACGGACATATTCCTTCAATCTTCCACTTGTCCGAAGACAATTGCACAATTATAAATTCCTTAAGCCACTTAATGTGAAATTCGACAACACAGTGTTATTTCTCAAATTATGTTTCTTGATCTCTGAGTTCGAATTGTTCAACTAAGGATTAACCATTTAATCTTATTCCGCATGGCCATACAATTTTCAATTCTCGCTCATCAAGAGGCCTACACACCAAACCTATCACATAGGAGGACTTATTCATTCTTGTATGACCATAACTCCCACTCAATTCTTAGCCCACCTGATCACTGCCTTTATAGCTTCCTATTACAGCACGACGTTTAACAGCGTCAAGGTTAAACTAATTATTTCATAGTGATTAAGGCATACTCATGTCTAAGGAATCCACTAAATATAAGGATTTGATTCTACCCTTTCGAATCAGATTAGGTCAAGTCTCAATGCATCAGGTATGCATCCATGTAATCGATTAAACATCTCTATGTTTCCATAGCCCATGGAACCGAGCTATCAATTAATTATATGCTAATCTTTAATAAACCACTTATGTCCAATTTAGTGATTTAGATTAGGGACATTAGATAAATTGAGATTTCAGTTCACTTATAGGGTTCCATTATCGAAACGTTTCTGATAATCCTATTGAAAACACAAATTACACAGACATTTTATTTAATACTAAACCAAGAAATTAAATAAGAAACAAAGTATTTATATTATTGATAAACATTCCAAACATATGGTAAACATAATTCTTTATAATTGTAAACATAAAGTAAACAACCTAAAGACATTCTCCTATATGCTTAAGCCCCATGGACCTAGTATGACTCTCATGCTTTGGCTGAGGGAGTGGTTTAATCAACGGATCTGCTATGTTATCCGTGGTATCAACTCTACTTATTATTACATCCTGTCTTCCAACAAATTCTCGAATAAGATGGAATTTTCTTTCAACATGTTTAGATTTTTGGTGAGATCTAGGTTCCTTGGATTGAGCAATAGCACCTTCGTTATCACAATACAACTTGATGCCATTCTCAATGCTAGGAACCACACCCAGTTCACTAACGAACTTTTTAATCCAAACAGCCTCTTTTGCTGCTTCAGCTGCTGCTATGTACTCAGCCTCTGTTGTAGAATCTGCAACTGAACTCTGCTTGGAGCTCTTCCAGCTCACAGCTCCTCCATTCAAACAAAATATGAAACCAGATTGGGAACGGAAGTCATCTTTGTCAGTTTGGAAGCTTGCATCAGTGTATCCAGTGACAAACAACTCATTAGCTCCGCCATATACCAGAAATTTATCCTTTGTCCTTCTTAAGTACTTGAGGATATTTTTCGCTGCTATCCAGTGTGCATCTCCTGGATTGGACTGGTATCTGCTGCACATACTCAAAGCAAATGCAACATCTGGTCGAGTACATATCATAGCATACATGATTGATCCTATCGCAGAAGCATAAGGAACATTATTCATACGCTTGAACTCTTCTGAACTCAATGGGCACATAGTCTTGCAAAGTTTAATGCCATGTTGCATAGGAATAAACCCTCTTTTGGAGTTTTCCATTTTGAACTTCGTGAGAATCTTATCTATGTAAGTCTCTTGATTTAGTCCAATAAGTCTCCTCGATCTATCCCTATAGATCTTTATTCCCAGTATGTACTCAGCCTCTCCCAGGTCTTTCATGAGAAATGACTTTTAAGCCATTGCTTGACCGACTCAAGTATGTTTTTGTCATTCCCAATGAGGAGTATGTCATCTACATACAGGACCAGAAAAGTGATATTACTCCCACTTAACTTCTTGTATACACAAGGTTCCTCTTCATTTCTAAGAAAACCAAACTCTTTGACTGCCTCATCAAATCTAAGGTTCCAACTTCTTAACGCTTGTTTCAATCCATAAATGGATCTCTTAAGCTTGCATACCTTCCTTGGATTTTTCGGATCTTCAAAACCTTGTGGTTGTGTCATGTACACATCCTCTTTTAAGAACCCATTCAAAAAGGCAGTTTTGACGTCCATTTGCCATATTTCAAAGTCATGAAAGGAAGCTATCGCAAGGATTATCCTAATGGATTTTAGCATGGCTACTGGAGAAAAAGTCATCATAGTCTATACCATGAATTTGTTTGAAACCTTTTGCTACCAACCTTGCTTTGAAAACACTAATGTTTCCATCCTTGTTTGTTTTCAGTTTGAAAATCCATTTGCATCCAATGAGTTTTACCCCATCAGGTAGATCAACCAAGTCCCAAACTTGATTTTCAGACATGGAATCCATTTCAGATTTCATGGCTTCAAGCCATTTTTCGGAGTTAGGACTCTCCAAAGCGTTTTTGTGACTAGTAGGCTCTTCTGATTCTAACATGGTTATTTCAGAGTTTTCTGTCAAAAGGAAATCAATATATCTTCTTGACGGAATTATTGTCCTACTAGACTTACGTAGGGGAACAACAAGAGAAGTTTCTGCCTCATTAGGTAGAGTGACTTCGCGTGGATTTTCTCCACTTGGGGCGGTAGGAGGTAAGTGCGTTGAATGCATTTCCTCCTGAGCATTACCATGCTGGGTCGCCTCTGATGAGGTGTTAACCTTATCCACTTGTTGCTCATCTCGAACTTCTTCGAGATATACATTACTCCCACTTGTTTTTCTAGAAATAAATTCTTGTTCTAGAAAAACACCATTGCGAGCAACAAATACTTTATTTTCGCTTTGGTTGTAGAAGTAGTATCCCTTTGTCTGTTTTGGGTAACCCACAAAAAAACATTTGTCAGATTTAGGTGCTAGTTTATCAGATATTAAACGTTTTACATAAGCTTCGCAACCCCAAATCCTTAGAAAAGACAACTTTGGAACATTTCCCGTCCACATCTCATATGGTGTCTTTTCCACTGCTTTGGTAGGTGCTCTATTAAGTGTGAATGCAGCTGTATCCAATGCAAATCCCCAAAATGAAATAGGAAGATTAGCAAGACTCATCACTGATTGAACCATATCTAATAGAGTTCGATTCCTCCTCTCAGAGACGCCATTTAATTGTGGTGTTCCTGGTGGAGTCAATTGTGAGAGTATGCCTCGATTTTTCAAATGATCATCAAACTCGTGAGACAAGTATTCACCACCACGATCGGATCGTAATGCTTTTATTTTCTTCCCAAGTTGGTTCTCTACTTCATTTTGAAATTCCTTGAACTTTTCAAAGGACTCCCACTTATGTCTCATGAGGTAAACATATCCATATCTGCTTACATCATCAGTAAAGGTTATAAAGTAGCTGTAATCACCCTGAGCCACGGTACTCATAGGTCCACATACATCAGTATGTATGAGAGCTAAGAGGTCATTGGCCCTTTCACTTGTACCTGTGAAAGGTGACTTTGTCATTTTTCCCATCAAAAAAAACTCACAAACACCAAATGATTCAAAATCAAATGATTTTAGAATTCCATCTTTACGAAGCTTCTCTATGCATTTTGAACTTATGTGGTGTAATCGACAATGCCATAGGTAAGTGGGGTTTGAATCATTTTTTTTACGTTTCTTGCTGTCTATGTTATAGATGTGAGTTTCTAAGTCTAGCACATACAAGCCATTTAATAATTTAGCTGAAACATAGAACATATCATTTAAATACGCAGAACAACAATTATTCTTAATAGTAAATGAAAAACCTTCTGTGTCCAAAACCGGAATTGAAATAAGTTCTTGGTGATGGCAGGAACATAATAACAATTATTTAGTTCTAAAATTAAACCAGAGGTTAATGTCAAAATATAAACTCCTACAGCTAAAGCAGCAACTCTTGTTCCATTGCCGACTCGGAGATCCACTTCACCTTTGCTTAAGCTTCTACTTCTTTTTAGACCCTGCACATTACTGGTAATGTGAGACCCACAGGCAGTATCAAATACCCAAGAAGCAGAAGTAGCCAAATTAATTTCAATAACATATATACCTGAAGATGACGCACCAGATTTTTTTCTTCCAGATAGACGGGGCAGTTCCTCTTCCAATGACCAATCTTATGGCAGTGGTAGCACTCATGTAGTGCTGCTACTTTAGCCTTTGGAGTAGCCTTTGGTTTGGAAGAGTCATTAGTGGCAACTACCTTTCCATTGCCATTCCATTTAGGAGCCCCTTTCTTCTTGAACTTTTTATTCTTTCTGACCATGAGCACATCTTTCAGTGCAGGTTCAGTGGGTAAGCTCCTTTCATCCTGAACAAGCATACCATGCAATTCTGGCAAGGTTGCTTCCCCTCCTTGCATATAAAAATTTAACCTGAAAACATCAAAAGTTTCTGGCAAGCATTTGATTACAATATCAGTGGCCAGCTCTTTGGGATAAGGAAAACCCAACTTTTCCATGACTTGAAAATGTCCTATTAAGGCGAACACATGGGGTCCGACTGGTTTTCCCTTGCCCAGTTTGCATTCCAAAAGTTTACAATTAGCTTCAAATCTCTCTAATCGAGCATTCTTTTGAACATTGTTCTAAGTTGCTGGATAGTTGTGTAGGCATCAAGATTGTTGAAACGTTTTTGAAAATCATGTTCCATGCAAGCAAGCATCAGACATGTTACTTGCACAGAATTGGCCTCGAGAGTTTGTCTAATTCTTTTTCTGCAGCTGTTGCAGTTTCTGGCAGGGGTTCAGGGAGTGGAGTGTCAAGAACACTTTCCCTTCCTTCAGCTCTGAGAACAATTCTCACAGCCATTTCCCATTCAAGGAAGTTGTTTGCATTCAATTTGTCCTTTTCCAAGACACAGCGTAAGTTAAAAGCAGGAGTGTTGTTGTTAGTCGAACCAGACATGATTTCTACAATAATGTAATAAAGCAAAATTAAAAGTCTATCAATAAGCAGTAATTAAACAAGTTTAATAATTTATTCAAAATTTAAAATCCCCTTTTGAATAAATAATAACTAAGATCCTCTCCCACTACAGTCAAACGGACTTTGGCATTGCCTTTAACTATTGTAGTTAAGGTAAGTAAACGTTTTACTAATTATAACTAATTATAACTCTTAGTAGATAGATTAATAATTCTTGTTCAATCCTATCTCTTAGTTTCAAAACCCAAAACTTTGTTTTTGATGATTTTGTTGAGTGAAACCAAACATGAACCTGTAAATTTTCAAAAAAAAATTTACCCCATATCCCAAGAATTATGAGCAATACCTCGCTTTGGCAGAATGTATTACTCATTATCAAAGGCTTATAGGTGTTGTTTGGAAAAACAATAAAACTCAATATTATTTATGGGGATTCAAGTTAATTAACATGGTTAATATTAAGTGAACACATAGCATATTTAACCAATACATTAACTTATGCAAGCAAAGATCAAAATTAAATAAACGCTCAAAGATAATAAAAGCATGAATAAAAGATGATCTAGTATGGCCCCTATAAAAGGAAATATACTAGTCTTCATGAACCTTTCATGAATCTCCATGGATCACCTTCCTTGAAACTCCTTTCATATGTGATTACATAATTTGAATTAAATTAAAATAAATACAAAATTAACGATGCGCAGATTGTATTAATTAACATTCAAAACAAACGATTCGCAGATCGTATATTTAATCCTAATTTTATTTTTATGTTTGGGCCATACTAGTATAACAAGTCAAAATTAATATCAAATATTATAAACGACATTAACTATACAATATTTCAAACTAAATGGTCATAACAATTAGCATATAAAATATTCTTATGTTGAGTCAAACTTAACTAATTTAAGAAAGACTATTTTAAGGTGAAGAAAAAAAAACTATTTAAATTCAATAAAGGCTCAATAAAAGGTTATTTACACATATTGAATTTTTCCAAAAAAAAATTAGTAGCTGTATGGAAGAAGGAATTCAGCAAGTGGTGAAGAAAAGAACCCAGCAGCCGCCACCAGGAGCGGCTTCTGCTCTGCGCCACCAGCCCGCCTTTATTCCAGCTTCACCACTGCCGCGCCACGCAGCTGCGCCTCCCTCCGGCCACCATAGCCACCATAGTCAGTCCGTGGCCTACGCATTCATCTCTGGTTTGTGTTTTGTTTTTTTTTTTTTGATGAATTCGAACAAAATCGAATTGATATACAATCTTTGTGTATGAATTGCTTCAAATTTCACCAAAATCAAGTTTTTCGCATTTATATTTCAATCCAATTGAACAAATTTTGTGTTTTAACAATTAAAATTGAATTGGGGAAAAAAAATAGGGTTTAAGCGTTTTCGATCCAAAACCTTGAATTCCTTAACGAAAAACACAATTAACAATGAACAAATTTGTGTGTTTTAAGAATTCATTGTGTGTGGGTTTCGTAACTGATCAAAGCCCCAAGACAATAAACACAAAATTTTCGATTTTCATGCAAATATATGAACAAAAAAAAACGAGTTGCTTAACTTTCCAGAGAAATCAAGATCATATGAATATTATGAATCAGGCTAAACTGATACCACTGTTGGGTTTTCATAGATGCTTAATAAGCGGAATTTCAGGAAACACTTCCCTAACATCTATCTCAAGATCATAAACATAATCAGACACAAGAATCATATAAAAGGATTAGTCTATATTACCTTTGTAGCGTGAAATCCACAAGAATTAACGCGGTAAGATAATCTGGAGAGCCTCAAACGTTGCTCCTCTATTCAGTCTACCAGAATCAATTGAATACCAACGTCTGCTAGAACGGAAGAGATTGTTTCTCTTGCTTTTTCAGGTTTTTCAAATGTCTGTGAGAATGATGGAGAGTGAGAGTTTAAATAAAAAA
>NC_080061.1:13809690-13820908 GCF_026212465.1 Amaranthus tricolor
TGATATATGTAAGGGTCTTGTTAGGTGAGGACCGTAGTCCTAAACCCTAACTATGGTGGGAGTCGTCACTCCTCTTAATACTGTTATGCTCGAGACTTCACATGATGGGTTTTTCTCGGACCCCCTGTCTGACACCGCATTTTACGTGCCGGCTAACACGGACGTTGGGATTTTACATGCGGGTCCATGGTTCGACGTTACCTTACTATCAGAGTCATACAATCAATATCATGCAATATCAAACAAGACTCTAAACCGAAATAGTTTACATTCTTATAAGTCAAACTTGCACTAGTCAAAATTTTGACAATTCTACGCTTTTAATAGAAACAAATTACTAGTATCTAATAAATTAATATTAATTAAATAAAAAATTTTCGTAGCTACTAAGATTCCTGAGGCTAAACTAAGTTATTATTATGTCATAAATAATCATAAAAGTCAAGAGTAATATTAATAACGTATTTTATCAAATAATCAGTAAAATATTAAAACGGATCTATCATAACTATAAAATAAGATAATCCGACAAGTTATTAAGGGTCAAAAATCTAAATGAAATGAGTTTTTGAGAAAAACAACGCAAAGCATTTCAACAAATTTGTTTGACTATTTTACCAATAAACCGATTAAAAATTTATCAAAACAGCAAGATGATATGGAATCATTTTTAACACATAAGTTTATTTAACTAGTAAAATTCATATATATATTTATATTATCATATTAATCAAAAATTTCCATATATATGACTTTTTTTCGAGTGTCCCAAAAGTATTATTGTTTTGACGAAAATATCACTAAACTGGATATGACTTTAATATTACCGTGTAAAGTTTAAATGACTAAAATAAAATCATGTTGATCATGCTTTTATATTATCGAGTAACCATAAATAAATATCACATAACAAGAGAGTTAAGAAAATGTGTACCATTTTCCTCCAAAGGTGGTGCTAAACCAAGTAAAAGATAATACTTGATTTTTTAAAAGTTGAGGATTATTGGCTTAAGAAGTGATAAGATCAAGCTCCATCTTCATTTGATTCTTCAACAAATAAAAAGGGTATAAAGTTAGTAAGATGTTAATGAAGTGAAGATATAAGAAAGAATGGTAGAAAGATTTGATGATGGGGGTGCAAGTGATCTCATGGCTAAGGAGGGGTAATTATAATGGGTTTTGGGCAACTTTTTAGTTCATAAGATTGTATGAAAAAGAAGGTTAACTTGTGTAAGTGATTTAGAGTGTGTAAGTGAATGTGTAAGAGTTGGAGTGTGTAAGTGGATGTGTAAGAGTTTGGAGTGTAGAAGAAGGTTAACTTGTGTAAGGAAATGGTGATAGCTTGTGTAAGTGATGAACATTATGGATTGATGTAGAAAGGATTTTGGTTCATCAAATTTTTGTTCTAGTTTATACTAATAAAATGTTTTAGATTAATGGGAAAGTATGATTAAGGTTTGATTATGAAAATGTGATAGTTTACTTAGAAAATTTTAGTTAAAACTATACTTAAAGTTAATAAGAAAAATATAGTTAATTTTTAGGTATAAAATAATTAAATCAAAGTTGTAAGGTTAAAATGATAAGTAGTAAAGTTAGTTTAAGGAAACGAAATTGAAACTTAACATTTTAATAAAACCGTAAATATATATTAAAATTTTACTTTTCATAGTATAAAATAATAAAATAATATTTTAGTGCTTATAAAGAAATTTAAGAATATATATATGCATAATTTTTTTTTTAAATTTAATATTTGGAAGAAATCACAAAATCGGAATAAGGTTTAGGATTTAAAGGTGATTTGAATTAGATAACCAAAGGATTAGTAATTCGAAAAGAAATTTCGGAATAATTAATCGGAAGATTAAGATTAAATAATTTGAACCTGTTACAACTCTTTCCCTCTTTAGATAGTTTCATCCCGAAACTAGGACTTACCAAAAAGGTTCGGATAACGCTCTCTCATGTCGACCTCTTTTTCCCAAGTTGCCTCTTCAACCCCGTGGTTTGACCACAAAACCTTGACCAATGGAATCCTCAAATTTCTCAACTCTTTTACTCGGGTATCTAAGATCCTGATTGGTCGTTCCTCATACACCAAAGACTTCTCACACAAAAGCGGCTCGTGAGCTAGAACATGAGACGGATCATGAACATACTTCCTCAACTGTGAAACATTGCTAAACTTGGAGGTAAAGCCAACTCATAAGAAACTTCCCCAACTCTACTCAAGATCTCAAAAGATCCAATAAATTTTGGACTCAACTTTCCTCGAACTCCAAAACGCTGGACACCCCTTGTAGGTGAAACCTTTAGGAAAACCTTGTCGCCAACCTCAAATTGCAACATCTTTCGACGATTATCAGCATAACTCTTTTGTCGGCTCTATGTTGCTCTCATGTTCTGTTGAACAATCTTCAGAGCATCAATGGATTCCTGAATCACATCTGGACCTTCTGGAATGGTCCTATCCATCAAATCCCAACAAAACGGTACTCGGCACTTCCTTCCATAAAGAGCTTCATACGGTGCCATCCTAATACTAGATTGGAAACTTTTGTTGTAGGCGAACTCCACCATCGGTAATTTATCTTCCCAGGTTCCTTCAAAGTCCAACACACAACATCTCAAAAGATCCTCTAAAGTCTGAATAGTTCTCTCAGTTTGACCATCAGTCGTAGGATGAAAAGCAGTACTCAAGCACAACTTACTCCCAAAAGCTTCCTGCAACTTTTCCTAAAACCTCGATAAAAACTTCATATCACTTATCCGAAACGATAGTCTTCGGCATTATGAAGTCTGACAATCTCTCGGACTTAGGCATCTGCTAATTGCTTGGCCCCCCAAGTATTCTTCATCGGCACAAATCTAGCGACCTTGGTCAATCTGTCAACAATGACCCAAATAACATCATTCCCTCGCTGGGTCCTTGGTAGCCCTACCACAAAGTCCATAGAAATCGAGTCACACTTCCAATCTGGGACAGGCAACGGTTGAAGCAACCCTGAACTCTTTTGTCTCTCGAACTTTACCCTCTGGCAAACTAGGCACTTAGACACAAAATCAGAGACGTCTTTCCTTAGACCTTTCCACCAAAATATCTCTCTTATCTCTTCAGTCATCTTATCTCGACCTGGATGCAAATGAAATAAACTTTGATGTCTTTCCTTCAGAATCTCATTCTTCAATTCAAATTTATTTGGAACACACAATCTACCGTTCATCCTCAACTCTCCTCTTTCTCCTAACTCAAAAGCATCAGTCTCATTTTCCTCAACTCTATGGATCAACTCAACAATCTCTGGATCCTCAAGTTGTGCCTCAATTATACGATCAAACAAAGTGGGTTGTATAGTCATTGTTCCCAAATACTGACCAACCTCGTGTCGACTACAAACCTCTAATCCCAAACTCTGCATCTCACGATACAAATCCCGTGGTACAGACATAATGGCATTCACAGACACTCTCGGTCTCCTACTCAAGGCATCAGCTACCTTATTCGCTTTTCTAGGGTGGTACACAATTTCAAGATCATAATCCTTAATTACCTCAAGCCACCGCCTTTGGCGCATGTTCAATTCCTTTTTGTTGAAGACATACCTCAAATTTTGATGATCAGTGTAGATCTTACACGGTAACCCAGACAAATAATGTCTCCACAACTTCAAAGCAAAGATCATTGCAGCAAGTTCAATGTCTTGCACGGGGTAATTCACCTCATGTGGCCTTAACTGCCTCGATGCATAAGCTATGACCTTTCCTTCTTGCATAAGTACACAACCCAAACCTTCGAATGAAGCATCACAATAGACCTCGAATGGCTTGCTACAATCAGGCATTGCTAAAACAGGGGCGGTAGTAAGTCTTTTCTTTAATTCCTCGAAAGCAATTGTGTGCCTCTCATTCCACTGAAATCGTATCCCTTTCTTCAACAGCTTAAAAATGGGACAAGCAACCTTAGAAAAGTTTTCAACATATTTCCTATAGTACCTAGCTAATCCCAAAAAGCTCCATACTTCAGTCACATTTCTAGGAATCGGCCAGTCCATTATTGCTTTAATCTTCTCAGGATCTACAGAAATTCCACCCTTAGACACCATATGACCTAGAAAAGAAATTTCCTCAAGCCAAAACTCACACTTACTAAACTTCCCATACAATTTCTCTTTTTTCAAAAGCTCCAGAATCATTCTCAAGTGTTCTTCATGTTCTTCCCTACTCCTTGAATATACCAAAATATCATCAATAAAAACAACCACGAATTTATCCAAATATTTATCCAAATAAGGACGAAGATACCTCTGCATCAAATCCATAAATGCTGCAGGTGCATTTGTTAACCCAAATGGCATCACCAAAAACTCATAATGTCCATATCGAGTCCGAAATGCTGTTTTAGGAACATCCTCCTTGGCTATCCTCAATTGATGATATCCAGACCTTAAATCAATCTTCGAGAACACCTGAGCACCTCTTAGCTGATCAAACAAATCATCTATCCTGGGCAAAGGGTAACGGTTCTTAATGGTGATCTTATTAATCTCCCTATAATCAATACACAATCTCATCGTTCCATCCTTCTTCTTTACAAACAGAACAGGGGCTCCCCAGGGTGACACACTAGGTCGGATAAAACCTTTCTCCAATAACTCATCCAATTGCTTTTTCAATTCGGCTAACTCAGCTGGAGCGAAACGGTACGGAGTCTTAGAGATAGGGGTAGCATCAGGAATTAGATCAATATGAAAGTCAACCTCTCTCCTTGGAGGTAAACCAGGTAGATCCTCAGGAAAAACATCAGGGTAATCACAAACAATTGGGGTTTCCTCAAGACTAAACTTGATTTTCTCCTCACTACTAGCAATAAAACACAAATATCCCTTATCTCCATGTTTAATCATCTCAATGGCTTGAACTGCAGAAATGGTCTGAATGGGAAACACAGAATTCTTCCTAATCAAACATTCTCCACTTGGAGCCTTAACCCGAACGATCTTCTCTTTACACAAAATCTCCGCATGATGACGTCCAAACCAGTCCATTCCCAAAATAATATCATATGTACCCAACTCAAAAACTATTAAATCGGCAGGTAGATGCTTGTCTGAAATCTTAAGAGGGAAATTAGGAAAGATACGGTCACATAGGAATGGTGAACCATCAGGTAATAGAATTTGGAGATTAAATTTTTTAGGTTTAAGAGAGATAGAGGATTTATGAAGGAAAGAAGTAGAGATAAAAGATCGGTCAGCTCCTGAATCAAAAAGAATATGAGACAAAGAGTCTCCTACGACAAAGTGACCAGAAATGACCTTACCCTCAAACGCCTGATGAAGATTGTCTACATGGTTGCTAATAGCGTGCAAACCGGCAGTCCTCTTAGCTGCAATACTCTGAACATTTCTCGAAGAACTAGGAGCTCCATAATTACCAGTACTACTAGCTCCTAACTGGATCCCTTCTCGGCAGTTAGTGGAAACATGACCCTCCTTTTTGCATTTGAAGCAGATGATCTTCCCAGTGCATGAACGACCTCGGTGATCCTTACCACATAAGTGACACTTCCAAACTGTGACTCTTGTTGAAGTTGTTGGTTGGAACGGCTTGGCGATCCCAATTGGTCGGCCTCTTGTTCCTGTTGTTGTTGCCTCCACCAAATTTTCTTTTGTTGGTGCTGTCCTCCTTGTCAAGGATCCTCTCATACTCAAGCGCTCGGTCGTAGAGATCTCGGAAGTTACAATACTTCCCGATCTCCTTTTAGATCTTAAGATTAAGACCCTTGAAGAAGCGGGATGCACGAACACTTTCTTTGCTTACGATGTCAGAAGCAAATCGAGACAGCTCATTGAACTTACAACTGTACTCAATCACGGTCACAAGACCCAGACGAAGATGTAAGAACTCATTCTCCTTTTTCCGTTGGAGTGATGGCGGATAGAATTGTTGACGAAGAGTTATAAAGAAATCATCCCAAAAGGTATCAGTCATAGTGGCCTTGACAGAACGCCACCATAACTCTGCTGGACCAGATAGGTAAAAGGAAGCCAGCTTTACTTTTAGGTGTGTTTGACAGTTAATGACCTCTAAAAGTTTCTCCATCTCTGCGAGCCAATTCTCGAAGCGAACTAGATCAGCTTCTCCGTCGTATTGCGGCGGACGATGATATGCCATATTCTTATAGTATTTCCCGTCGTCATTGGCCTGTTGAACCTGATTCTCCATGAGGGTGATCAGTCGCTCATTTGTCCTTTCCATCCGAGCTAGTTGTGCTTCTAGCTCTCGAACTCTAGCTTCGTGATCAGATGAAGTTACGCCGTTTCTTACCTAAAAAAATTTTTTTTTAAACATGTGACTAACTTTCATATTAACTTAATTAATCTGGCACGTAATTTTACACATAGTCACATAAGCACATAGAAAATAAATAGAATTTTTAGGAAGACTTGTTTTGAAAATAATTTGAAATTCTTTATTTTTTTATTTATTTATTTTTTTTTAGTCGGCTATCGAGCCTTTCACATGGAACTAAAATTCCAAGATCCGAGTAACTTTAGCTCTGATACCACGTGTAGCAGGAGCGGCACTCTCGATACATAATTAACATTAATAATTATACTTGAGATAAATAATGCGAAAGTGTAAAACGCCGAACTACTAAAACCATTTAAACTAAAATCGTTCAAAACATAAGTAATAAAAAATATCTTACAACTGAAAAAATATAAAATAAGGTTTACTTAAATACGATAAAAAAACATAAGTACAATATAGTCATCAAGTAAAATCATTGAAGCTAAATTTTCCTGCAAAATACTGTCATCCATAATACGGATGACTGCCGATTAAATCGGTCAGCGATAAAGCCGAATACAATTTTCTCAACAAGCTTATGTTGTGATAGTTAAATCATGCTTACAAAATAATCATCAAGCACAATATAGAAGGTTATTACTCAATATTGACCTTTACTAAGCCATTAAGTTACATTCTCAATACTTGCAGAAGTTCATTACTGCTACTACATACTTGGTAACCCTAATGCTTATTTAATCGAATTCAATTAATCCTCATAACTGTACCCTCATAGCACATCACAAGATCACAACAATAATGACAACTGATATATGTAAGGGTCTGGTTAGGTGAGGACCATAGTCCTAAACCCTAACTGTTGTGGGAGTCGTCACTCCTCTCAATACTGTTATGCTCGAGACTTCACAGGATGGGTTTTTCTCGGACCCCCTGTTTGACACCGCATTTTACGTGCCGGCTAACAAGGACGCCGGGATTTTACATGCCGGTTTATGGTTCGACGTTACCTTACTATCAGAGTCATACAATCAATATCATGCAATATCAAACAAGACTCTAAACCGAAATAGTTTACATTCTTATAAGTCAAACTTGCACTAGTCAAAATTTTGACAATTCTAAAGTTTTAATAGAAACAAATTACTAGTATCTAATAAATTAATCTTAATTAAATAACAAATTTTCGTAGCTATACTAAGATTCCTGAGGCTAAACTAAGTCATTATTATGTCATAAATAATCATAAAAGTCAAGAGTAATATTAATAACGTATTTTATCAAATAATCAGTAAAATAGTAAAACAGATCTATAATAAATATAAAATAACATAATCCGACAAGTAATTAAGGGTCAAAAATCTAAATGAAATGAGTTTTCGAGAAAAACAACGCTAAGCATTTTAACAAATTTGTTTGACTATTTTACCAATAAACCGATTAAAATTTTATCAAAACAGCAAGATGATATGGAATCATTTTAAACACATAAGTTTATTTAACTAGTAAAATTCATATATATTTATATTATCATATTAATCAAAAATTTCCATATATATGACTTTTTTTTCGAGTGTCCCAAAAGTATTATTGTTTTGACGAAAATATCACTAAACTGGATATGACTTTAATATTACCATGTAAAGTTTAAATGACTAAAATAAAATCATGTTGATCATGCTTTTATATTATCGAGTAACCATAAATAAATATCACATAACGAGAGAGTTAAGAAAATGTGTACCATTTTCCTCCAAAGGTGGTGCTAAACCAAGTATGAGAATAATAATAAGAAAATAAGAACTCAAAGAAATAAGCTCCAAAAGAGAAAGTCTTCAAGGTTCCAAGTTTCAAAGAAGTAGATCTTCAATTACCCAAAAGAAAATGATATCCAAGCTCCAAAAGATAATACTTGATTTTTTAAAAGTTGAGGATTATTGGCTTAAGAAGTGATAAGATCAAGCTCCATCTTCATTTGATTCTTCAACAAATAAAAAGGGTATAACGTTAGTGAGATGTTAATGAAGTGAAGATATAAGAAAGAATGGTAGAAAGATTTGATGATGGGGGTGTAAGTGATCTCATGGCTAAGAAGGGGTATTTATAATGGGTTTTTGGCAACTTTTTAGTTCATAAAATTGTATGAAAAAGAAGGTTAACTTGTGTAAGTGATTTAGAGTGTGTAAGTGAATGTGTAAGAGTTGTTGTGTGTAAGTGGATGAGTAAGAGTTTGGAGTGTATAAGAAGGTTTACTTGTGTAAGGAAATGGTGATAGTTTGTGTAAGTGATGAACATTATGGATTGATGTAGAAAGGATTTTGGTTCATCAAATTTTTGTTCTAGTTTATACTAATGAAATGTTTTAGATTAATGGGAAAGTATGATTAAGGTTTGATTATGAAAATATGATAGTTTACTTAGAAAATTTTAGTTAAAACTATACTTAAAGTTAATAAGAAAAATATAGTTAATTTTTAGATATAAAATAATTAAATCAAAGTTGTAAGGTTAAAATGATAAGTAGTAAAGTTAGTTTAAAGAAACGAAATTGAAACTTAACGTTTTAATAAAACCGTAAATATAATATTAAAATTTTACTTTTCCTAGTATAAAATAATAAAATAATATTTTAGTGCTTATAAAGAAATTTAAGAATAAATATACATAATTTTTTTTTAAGTTTAATATTTGGAAGAAATTACAAAATCGGAATAAGGTTTAGGAATTAAAGGTGATTTGAATTAGATAACCAAAGGATTAGGAATTCGAAAAGAAATTTCGGAATAATTAATCGGAAGATTAAGATTAAGAAATTTGAACCTGTTACTCTGTTACTTTTGGGTAGGAATTGTGATGATTTTTATACAAATTGTCTTTCTTTTGCTTTAGGTTGCAGTGCAAAATAATAATGATAAGGCTGGAACATCTTTAACTGAGCATATGGAACCCTTATAAACTTTGATTTTTACACCCACTTCTTTATGTGAACATTTATATGTAAGTTTATTTATGATGATAATAAGACATTTGGTGTTAATTTTTGTTGGAAATGTATTACTTTTTGTTAAAAACGTGTTACTTTCTGTTGAAACCAATATTGCTGGTATTGTGTTTCAGGGTACACCTACTCATAACCTTAATCGTAAACAGTTCATCCCTCATTGTGAGAAAAATCTGATACCAGTATTGCATATAACTTTTGATTCATTAGAAGAAGGGGTAAAATTCTATGAAACATATGCTAAGGCTTGTGGTTTTGACATTAGATCAGGGACTAAGAAAGTCTATAAAGGTGTTGTTACATCTAAATACTATTTGTGTAATAAACAAGGGATGAGGGAAGAGAAATTAGGTGCATTGAGAAGAAGGCTTGTAACTCGTGAAGATTGTTATGCTAAAATTGTTTTTCAAAGGACTAAAGAGGGTAAATATTGGGTTTATAAGTTTATTGAAGCCCATAGCCACATTCTTGCCTCACCTATTTCTAGGCAACATTTAAAAGGGTCATGTAGTTTAAACAGTGGACAAAAAAGATACATTATGAACAATTTGAACGTGAATAAAGGTCCAACAAGTTCATATAGGATGTGGAAAGAACAAGTAGGAAGTTATTTAAAAGTAGGTGCTTCACTTGATAACTTTAAAAACTTTTATAGGGATTTAAAGTGTTTTATTAATGAATTTGATGGGCAAATGTTTGTTAAGAAGAAAGAAATTTCACCTAGTTTTTTTTTGTTGATTTTGAGGTTGATGATACTAAATCTCTATCGAAGGCAATTTGGGCAGATGGTATTAGTAGGAGAAACTATTCATTGTTTGGTGATTCGATATCTGTGGATGCTACTTATGGTACTAACAAGTATAATCAAATTTTTGTTCCTTTAACGGGTGTTGACCATCACAAAAATATGTTGCTTTTGCTGTCAGTCTTATTAGTAGGGAAGATATATCTTCTTATACTTGGTTATTTGAATCTTTTTTGAGAGCAATGGATGGAAAACAACCAGATTCCATTATAACAGACCAAGATCCAGCCATAAAAATTGCTCTACCCAATGTTTTTGACAAGTCTATTCATAAATTCTGTTGTTGGCATATAATGAAGAAACTAACTGATAAAGTTTCTATTGAGTTACGTAATGATGATGAGTTTTTAAGAAGAATTAATAGACTTGTATATAAAAAGGATAATGAGCCCCATGAATTTGAAGATCAGTGGTCAAAAATGATGTCAGATTATGAGCATGCTAATTTAAGAACTAATGACTGGTTGAATAGTATGTATGATATTAGAGAAATGTGGGTGCCCGCATATTTTAGAGATCTTTATATGGGTGGTTTGCATAGAACAACATCTAGGTCGGAAAGTGAGAACAATTTTTTCAATTACTTTGTGAACAAATTCGAAATAAGTGGGTTTACTCTAAGACTTTTAACAGAATAAATTAAATAGGATTACCCGACTTGATCTGTTTTTTGAATGAGTGAGGTTAAGGTCAAAATTTTAAACTTGAAACAAACTTTGTATAACTCATCTAATTAAACAAATTAAATCCAAATTAAATCAATAAGTATAACCTAAACTTAATTCATGTCATATTTCTATATTTTTCATAGTAAATAAGAAATAAACTTATAAACATATATATATATATATATATATATATATATAATATATATATATATATATATATATATTATATATCTATATATATATATATATATATATATGTGTATATATATATATATGTATATATATATATATATATGTATATATATATATATATATATATGTATATATATATCTATATATATATATATATATATATATATATATCTATATATATATATATATATATGTATATATATATATATATATATATATATGTATATATATATATAT
>NC_080061.1:13821008-13968508 GCF_026212465.1 Amaranthus tricolor
GCAAGTGTTCTTACCAATTGCAATCCGTGTAATATTGCCAAAACATGTGAGATATGCTATTACCGAGCTATGTTCGTTCTTCAACACAATTTGTAGTAAATTTCTTGATCCCTTTAAACTTGATGCACTTCAACTCGACGTGATTGTAACTTTATGCAAGTTTGAGATGTATTTTCCACCTTCTTTCTTTGACATAATGGTTCATCTTATTGTCCATCTCGTTCGTGAGATCAAGCTTTTGGGTCTAGTTTTTTTTAAGGTGGTGTTATCCTTTTCAAAGACACATGGGTGTTTTACAAAACAAGGTGAGAAATCCAGCACAACCCGAGGGGAGTATGATTCAAGGCACTGTGAGCGATGAGATTAGTAACTTTATAGCCGAGTATTTAGCCATGGCAAAGCCTATTGGACTTCCCACCTCTAGACATGAAGGAAGGCTTGAGGGAAAAGGAACAATTGGCTCCAAATCGGTCACACCTCCTCGAGAAAGCCTTCTACAAGCACACTTGTATGTGTTGTATCATATTCCGAAAGTTCATCCTTTTTTGAGTGAGCATTTTGATATATTGCGCGCAAAACATCCTTCTAAAGGGGATAGGGCATTGATGCAGTTGCATAACAAGACGTTTATTAATTGGTTTCATAATCGAGTAATATGCGAAGAACTCAAGGGTGTATCCGAAATTGTTAAGTGGTTAGCTTTTGGTCCTCGTGATGATGTCAACAAATATGAGGGTTATGATGTCAATGGCTTCACATTTTGGACTGAGGGTCAAGACAAGAAGTCATCGTATCTACAGAATAGTGGGGTTTCTATTTTGGCGTCATCTACATTTTACGCGAGTGCGAAGGATCAAGCGCCGGTTGATGCTAAATTGGTATACGGGCGGGTACATGAAATATGGGAGCTTGACTACTCTACTTTCAATATTGGTCTTTTCAAATGTAAGTGGGTAGATAATAATCGACGATGCATTAAAAATGACGACCCTTGTGGATTCACTCTTGTAGACTTAGCTCGTTTGCGTGATAGTGAGGAGCCATTCATATTAGCTACACAAGCCAAGCAAGTATTCTACATTGTCGACCCGTCTGATAAAAAATGGTCTATTGTTGTACCGGGAAAAAGAAGTATCCTTGGTATAGATGATGTTGAGGATGAGGAAGAATATGATGCTTTTGAAGACTCCCCTCCCTTTATCTATCCAAAATCAGTGGATCAAGATGATGTAGATGATGTAGATGTTGGTTATATGCGTGTAGATCACACGAAAGGAATACATTTGAATTAAGTGATTCACAAGGTATGAATTTAAAGCTTTTTAAAGTTTTTTTGGCACTTGGTTTTTTTGCATGAAACATTGCACATAACACTATTTGTTATATATTATTGTGTTGAACGTATTAGAATTATTTTAGTCATATTCTTAATATTACTTAGCTTATGTTCTAATATATTTCTATTCATACTCTTTCAGGTACTTATATACAATGCATCTATTCAGAGACGAAATTGTCCCCGAGATTGAGACCTCGGATAATGAGCATCGTAGTTATGACAGCGAAGAAGACCAAATTGTGAGATACGAGCGTATGACTGAAGACGCTCCACCGATTGACAATGATTTTGAAACTGAAGACGCCCCACCAATGGATGCTCCTACTACCAGTAAGAAAAGAAAAGGGCGAGGTCCTACAAAAAACCTCAAAGTCACAGAACCCATGCCTTTGGAATACAATGCATTGGGTCAACCCTGCGGAAAATGGCGTAGGCAATATGGAAAACAAGTGGGTCTATGTATCCACAAGATTTCCATATTGCACCCATGGAACGAGGTTCCAGAGGGTTTGAAGAACTCTCTATGGAATGATACTGTGGTAAGCAACTTTACTATTTTTACTCATTTATTTTCATTTTAAAATTAATTTGATTGATAGTAATAAATATAAATTTTTTTTGTAGAATCTTTTCCACATCGAGAGCGATGAGGACAAGAAGAATGTGTTTCTTTCAGCTGTTGCTGAAAGATTCAGAGATTTCAAATCCAAGCTAGTAACTGGCTGGATTACGAAGAGCAGTGCCCGTACGACTAAAAAGGTCAAAACGGGAAACGAAGGTGGAGAGCAAGCACCTTCGAAGATGCCCTGCGAAATATGGGGTCACATATCGAAGAGGGATTGGGAGGCCTTTGTTGCCAAAAGAACAACTCCCATAGAAGTTGTAAGTATTTCATATTATATTAAAGTTTACCAATTTGAATTTACTTCTTTTGATTCAGTCATTAACCTAATACATGACATTTGATTTCTATTGATTAATTAGGAAAAGCGTGGTAAAGCTTCTGATTCTGCAAGCAAAAGGAAGTTTTACCATCGCTTAGGCTAGAAAACGTACGATGAGGTCCGAAAAGAGTGGGTGGATGCGGGTTTATACCCCAATCAAAGTTCATCCACGCCCTCATCTACGACTACCTCCGCATCCGTGAATACTCTTTCTGGAGATCGGGTGCGTGATTGGTATTGCGGGCTTCATTCACGAGATGCAAGTGGTAAATTTACCATTAATGATCCGGGATCGAAGAAGGTTGCTGATGCTGTGGTGAGTTTTGAAATTATTAAGTATATTCTTCATTTGTTTTGTATTCTTTGGCTTTGATTTACTTATACTAATTGCTATATATGTTACTTTTTATTTGAACAGATAGGCTGGAAGGAAAAAGAAGCTACGGGGGAGTTCACCCCAAGAGGAAATGTTGACGCATTGCATATGGTCTTATGGAAAGACCATAGTGGGCGGGTAGTCGGAAAAGGAGACGTCCGCGTGGGGTTACAGAAGGCATTCGGCAAAGAGTGTGTTGCTACTCAATCCCGAACGACACTACGGGAAGAAGTAGCAAACCTCCGAGCGGAGATTACGAAGGACGTTCTCGCCAAGCTGGCCGCCGTGTTGCAGAAGATGGGAGCACCCATTGTGGACTTGGCAAACCTGATTGTCGAGGATCAGGGAAGTCAACATGGGGATTCTAACGCTTTAGTTGAGCCAAAACCCGAGCCCATTACCCCCCTAGCATCCCAGCTCATTACTAATACCCCTGAAGGGGAAAACCCCACACCGGAGAACATAAACTTCGTTGCTCAAAATCCGGAGCCAACTCCGGAGCCAGTGCTACAGGTACATAGTTTTTAAATATATAAGCACTTATTATTTTAAATTGCAACGCGTAATTAATAGTTTATTATGATGCTTATTATACTAAACTACACAATTTTCAGGAGGCGACTTCTTGTTCTCTTTTGCTGCCTCAGTTAGGTGTTGCTAGTGATGGCGACTTAATTGAGGTTGCATATCGTGTGGCCCAGCCAAATAAAAAGGGCCAAACAGTGCTTTCAATGCTTGTTACAAGTGGCCACATCAGTGTGGCCGTGGAAACTATTCTAAAGGGGTTTGAAGATTTCTCACTCCCAATTCCAATGCCAGCATGGTAAGAATCATTTGTACCTTATTTATTTTTATTTTTTTAATTGCATGCTCACACTAATTTAATTGTATAAATTGAAATAGCAAAAGAGGTCGGTTCATCAGCAAAGGTGTCGACTGGGTCAAAGTCGATGCCAAGCACTCCAATTTTGACTTATGAGGAGCTAAAAGATCTCTCTCAAGATTGCAAATGGCTGCATTATTGTGCATCTCGCATAAGTGAGGAGGACCCACTCATTTTGAACCTGCTGAAGGAGCAATACTGCTTTTTAGAGAGCCCGTTTGTAATTATTGGTCCTAGTGACATCGGGCAATTTTTGAGAGGAGAGATGCTGAATGTAGCTCTTTTCCATGTCTACATGAGGTGATGTTCATTATCTTACAAGTTAGGCATTGTTGTTTAATTGTTTTAATAACCGAATTAATAACAAAATTTTCTTATTTGTGAGTTTAGAGCGGCTTACGAGGAGCTAAATTCTTGCGAACCTCCAATAAAAATTGGATGGTTTTGTCCGGAGTCGATTTCGGGTAGTAAATGTGTAAATTGTCCAGATGACGTCAGAGCATACATTGAGACTGCTTTGACTAATTCCCTTGCATCTAAACACACATTCATTCTGGCTCCATATGTGGAAGAGTAAGTTTTATTTTTGAAATTTGTGTTTGTAGTTTGCATTGGATACTTTTGGTCATATGTCCTTTAACGAACACTGTGCACGTCTTCGACTCATTACAAAAACCTCAAAGCCCACCTCACAACACAAAATTCGAAGCGTTGTTGAATGCGTACGTAATATTAATTATTTTACCAATTTGATTTAATTAAGTGTTATATATATATATATAAATAGTATTACTTTTCCCATTCGTTTCAGCGCAATGAAAAAAGTTCGTGGACAAATGGGATCTACATCTAGAGCCACATTTCCAAAATGGACAGCAATAAAGGTACACAAATTCGATTTTATGCGTTTTTAAGCGTTTTTGTCAATTTCGCGCGTAAAGTAGGTCAAACTTGGTTTGTTATGCACGAAACTTGGCACACAACACTATTTGGCATATATTATTGTATTGAAATGGTTAGAATTGAAAATAATAGACATATGCTAGAAATTACGTGTTAAGTTGCGATTTTAAGGGTTTTTAAGCGTTTATATCAATTTCGCGCGTAACGTAGGTCAAATTTGGTTTGTTATGCACGAAACTTGGCACACAACACTATTTGGCATATATAATTGTGTTGAAATGGTTAGAATTGAAAATAATAGTCATATGCTAGAAATTACGTGTTAAGTTGCGATTTTAAGGGTTTTTAAGCGTTTATGTCAATTTCGCGCGTAACGTAGGTCAAATTTGGTTTGTTATGCACGAAACTTGGCACACAACACTATTTGGCATATATTATTGTGTTGAAATGGTTAGAATTGAAAATAATATTCATATGCTAGAAATTACGTGTTAAGTTGCGATTTTAAGGGTTTTTAAGCGTTTTGGTCAATTTCGCGCGTAAAGTAGCTCAAACTTGGTTTGTTTTGCACGAAACTTGGCACACAACACTATTTGGCATATATTATTTTGTTGAAATGGTTAGAATTGAAAATAATAGTCATATGCTAGAAATTAGAAGTTAAGTTGCGATTTTAACGGTTTTTAAGCGTTTTTGTCAATTTTGCGCGTAAAGTAGCTCAAACTAGGTTTTGATGCGAAACCGGGGCTGATTAAGGCCTTGGTTATGCAAGGATTAATGTTCTGCGTAAGCTTTGATTAATGACACAAAAAAAAACTACAAATGATCTTGAAAAGAACACGAAACAACCACATACACTTAAACAATTCTGATCTAGCAAACTGTCGAGCAGCCCCCCTTCAGCTCAGCTTCTAGGAGTCCACGAGGATTGTTAGAATGGTTTTAGGACCTTGATAGCTAGATCCAAGTACCAAGATTCTATTTCCACTTTAGCCTAGGTCCTGGATGCATAGGTTTGGTCTCCACGTGTCGTGCAAGGTGGTCTGGTCACTAGTTTGCTGCTGTGTCAATTTCGCGCGTAAAGTAGGTCAAACTTGGTTTGTTATGCACCAAACTTGGCACACTAAACTATTTGGTATATATTATTGTTTTGAATTGAATAGAATTTAAAATCATAGTTATATGCTAAAAATTACGTGTTAAGTTGCGATTTTAAGGGTTTTTAAGCGTTTTTGTCAATTTCGCGCGTAAAGTAGCTCAAATTTGGTTTGTTATGCATGAAACTTGGCACACAACATTATTTGGCATATATTATTGTGTTGAAATGGTTAAATATGAAAATAATAGTCATATGCTAGAAATTAGGTGTTAAGTTGCGATTTTAAGGGTTTTTAAGCGTTTTTGTCAATTTCGCGCGTAAAGTAGCTCAAACTTGGTTTGTTATGCACGAAACTTGGCACACAACACTATTTGGCATATATTATTGTGTTGAAATGGTTAGAATTGAAAATATTATTCATATGCTTGAAATCAGGTGTTAAGTTGCGATTTTAAGGGTTTTTAAGCATTTTTGTCAATTTCGCGCGTAAAGTAGCTCAAACTTGGTTTAGATGCGAAACCGGGGCTGATTAAGGCCTTGGTTATGCAAGGATTAATGTTGTGCGTAAGCTTTGTGTTGAAATGCACAGAGATGGTCGAATGCAACAAGAGGGGGGTGAATTGTTGTGTATCAAGCTTTACTTCGTTTTTCTTCTAATTTGCGGAATTTTAACAAATAAAATAAAGCTTAAACTTAAAAAGCAAAAGATAAAAAGGAGACAAAGATTTTACGTGGAAACCTTCTTGGCCTAATAATAAGGGAAACCACGACCCTCCGGGATTTCAAAATTCTCACTATGTTTTAGGCAATCAATTATAATTACATAAAACAGTTTGCTTCACTTGAAGCTTCTCTACTCTAGGCCTAATTCTCTTTCTCTACTTTCTCCTTCTCTTTCTCTTCTTACGCTTCTCTTCTCTATTCCCTTAGACTTCTCATAAGTCTAATTACAACAAATCTCTCAATAACCCTTACAAGGCCAATTCTCAAGAGGATAAAAATTAAAATAATTACTTCAGAAAAATATAATAAATTAATTGGCATTTATAAACAGAAAATATTTTTCTTAAATGATCTCCCTTTAATGGACACTCTTGGATTAATTCACGGTTTGAGGAAAGTTCCTCCTATTTATAGTGGGAACAGCCAGCAGTTACCTTAGACACACCTCCCACTATCATCCACGTTCTCAAAACAAAAAGATAGTGGAATTGCCAATAAATAAATGTCCGGCTGTAATTTGCTCAAAGAGAAAAACGGTTTCCTTCAGCTAGAAATGGCATAGGAATTAAAAACACAAGATCCTAAAAAAATAGGAGATCTTAATCTTAAGAAGAAAAAGTCTTAGGCTATTTTTAGATAACCTAAAAATAGTTTAGCCAATTAACTTACTAATTAATTTAAGCAACTAATTTAAGATTTAACCGTTTACATCAACTAAAAACAGAATAATAAAATAACTACAATTTTCCAGTCGATGTTTTTCTCCAGACCTGCTACGTAGGAACAGCGTACTGTCTCCAGCTTCAACTTCTGTTAGATTGTTCATTTGGGAACAGTAGACTGTACATCTAGTTTCAACATTATAACACTTATCTAACTTCTTGGATCTTTAAGACATGTACAACCTCCACGAATCAAGTCCTAGGCTTCATCAACGATTTCAACAAAATCGGATATATACCTACAAAACAATCTCTAAAATATATTTGTTTACTTTAAAAGTGAAGTCATCAACGAAACCTTAAGAGCCAACACTTTGATTAATGACACAGACAAAAACTACAAATGATCATGAAAAGAACACGAAACAACCACAAACACTTAAACAATTATGATCTAGCAAACTCTCGAGCATTCCTCCTTCAGCTCAGCTTATAGGAGTCCACGGGGATTGTTAGAATGGTTTTAGGACCTTGATAGCTAGATCCAAGTACCAAGATTCCATTTCCACTTTAGCCTAGGTCCTAAATGCATAGGTTTGGTCTCCACGTGTCGTGCAAGGTGGTCTGGTCTCTAGTTTGCTGCTGTGTCAATTTCGCGCGTAAAGTAGGTCAAACTTGGTTTGTTACGCACGAAACTTGGCACACTACACTATTTGGTATATATCATTGTGTTGAATTGGATAGAATTTAAAATCATAGTTATATGCTAGAAATTACGTGTTAATTTGCGATTTTAAGGGTTTTTAAGCGTTTTTGTCGATTTCGCGCGTAAAGTAGCTCAAATTTGGTTTGTTATGCACGAAACTTGGCACACAACACTATTTAGCATATATTATTGTGTGGAAATGGTTAGAATTAAAAATAATAGTCATATGCTAGAAATTAGGTGTTAAGTTGCAATTTTAAGGGTTTTTAAGCGTTTTTGTCAATTTCGCGCATAAAGTAGCTCAAACTTGGTTTGTTTTGCACGAAACTTGGCACACAACACTATTTGGTATATATTATTGTGTAGAAGTTGTTATAATTGAAAATCATAGTCATATTCTAGAAATTACATGTTAAGTTGCGATTTTAAGGGTTTTTAAGTGTTTTTGTCAATTTCGCGCGTAAAGTAGCTCAAATTTAGTTTGTTATGCACGAAACTTGGCGCACAACACTATTTGACATATATTATTGTGTTGAAATGGTTAGAAATGAAAATAATAGTCATATCTTAGAAATTAGGTGTTAAGTTGCGATTTTAAGGGTTTTTAAGCGTTTTTGTCAATTTCGCGCGTAAAGGAGCTCAAACTTGGTTTGTTTTGCACGAAACTTGGCACACAACACCATTTGGTATATATTATTGTGCAGAAGTTGTTAGAATTGAAAATCATAGTCATATTCTAGAATTTACGTGTTAAGTTGCGATTTTATGCGTTTTTAACCGTTTTTGACACTAACATCTATTTTCTCTTAGTGCTTTCAACAACCTTCTTCTTCCGTTGAATGCGGCTACTACGCGCTGAAGTACATGGACGATATTATAAAATCCGTGAAGGAGTTTGGAGTTGAAAATATAGATGCCGTAAGTATTTGTTAGTACGTTCTTAAATAATTCTTATTGGTAATCGTCTAATATAATGTTTAATTTATATTAATCGTCTTTTAATTTTATATTATATTATAGGTTTTAAACGACATTCTGAGGGAAACACGCCCTTTGAGAAGTGGAGAGATGCGCGAAATAAAAGACAAGATTGCCGCGTATCTTGTTAATTTTTGTCCTTGATAAAGTGTAAATAATATAAATTATTTTTAGGACTTTATTATATATATATATATATATATATATATATATATATATATATATATATATATATATATATATATATATATATATATATATATATATATATATATATATATATATATATATATATATATATATATATATATATATATATATATATATATATATATATATATATATATATATATATATATATATATATATATATATATATATATATATATGTACGTACATATCATATTATAATATCGAGAGTTTTTTATTGCAAAGAGATTATTGGTGATTATCATTGGATTATTATTGGATTAATCATTGTTATTTTACATTATTATTATTGGATTATTATTAGAATAAAACGAAAAAACAAAAAAAAAATATCTATTTGCTGCGGTCAGCCCCCAAAACCGCAGCAAATAAGTGCCATTATTTGCTGCGGTTTTGTGGTTGACCGCATAAAATAATTCTTTTTTTTGCTGCGGTTTTTAACCGCAACATTTAAAATAGGCTATTTGCTGCTATCACTATTGCTTGGGGCCAAAACCGCAGCAAATAATGACCAAAAATCCGCAGCAAATGAGGTTTTTTCCACTAGTTATATATATATATATATATATATATATATATATATATATATATATATATATATATATATATATATATATATATATATATATATATATATATATATATATATATATATATATATATATATATATATATATATATATATATATATATATATATATATATATATATATATATATATATATATATATATATATATATATATATATATATATATATATATATATATATATATATATATATATATATATATATATATACATCAGACAGTCATGTGGGTTTATGTGGATGATTTATTTATAGAAGTGAGTGATCACACCATTGCTAAAACAAAAATCTTTTTACCCTCCAAATTTCACATGAAATTTTTTGGCCCTCTAAGATATTACTTAGGCATAGGTATTGACAGATCGCTAAAACACATTTTACTCTCCCAATCCATATACACTATTGATCTCCTAAAAAATAATACAAAATGACCTCCTCTACACCTCTCAATCTTCTCCGAGACACAAACATCAAACTCACAGTATATTAGGTTGATCCTCTCCCATATATCTTGTCCTATCAATAGCTTATAGGCAAACTTATACACGTAACTTTAACTTGTCCAAACATTACTTTTGATGTGCATACCCTTAATCAATTCATGCATCAGCCCACAACTATTCATATGCAAGCTGCAAGGAGGCTTTTTAAGTATTTGAACAATAGTCTTTCTTAGGGTATCCTCATTGCCTCCTCGAAAGCATGGCTAATTTCCTGCAATAATTAGGGGTGTTCAAAAACGAATAATGAATCGATTCGGATCCAGAAATGCAGAGACCTAGTTTTCGAATAGCAAAAATCATGATCCGATTATGATCCTAATTAACTGGATATCCGGATTTCGCATATACCTTTTCTTGAATTGGATACCGGATATCTCGATTTTTTTTTTACTTTTTAAAAATATTATAATATTTATTACACTTAAAAATTTAAGCTCATTTTTTTCTTTCTTTAATTCAGCTTATTTTTAAAAATTTGAAAAAACATTTTAGGAACATGGTCCGATATTTAAAAGTCTAATTAAATTAACAATAAATTAGTTATGGAACTTAGTTATATTTGATGATTTTTAATATTAGTATACTACTCTGTCCTCTTTGTTTTGCATCAAAGAGGAATTGAGTTATTTTTAAGAAAGTGGTAATAAATGAAAGGAGAGAATGAATTGTGTGGATGAAATTAAAAGAGAGTTAAAATGTATGGATGAAATTAAAAGAAAGTGGTGGACCATTATCCAAAAATAAAAATGATGCAAATTAAGTGGGGTGGATCAAAATGGTAAATGATACAAATTCAGTAGAACAGAAGGAGTATTTAACAATATAGACATTTACATATATGGTCCCTGAGATTTTAAGGACCCAGGTTGAAACTTAAATTAGGGGCTTTCACGATATATCTTTTCTATTTTTATTTTACTTACAAATTTATAATAAAAAAGTCACAATGAGATACATAACTATGAAGATATATAACTAAAAAAATTATATATCCACAATATTGGATGTATACACCAATGAATATAAAAGGTAGAAAAGGCAGCAAAGGTAGAAAAGGCCGACGATGTGGATGAAGAGGTAGAAGCTCCATGTGTTGATTGGAAAGGATAAAGATCATCCGTGCTATTAGATCTTTGAATGATGTTCCTCGTGGCCAAGTCCTTCATAGAAAATCCAAGAGGATCAAATTTAACGGAAACCATATTATCATAAGTAAATTAACAAACATAAATTAAGTTTTCGATACGTTTAAGGACATGTAAGACATATTTTAGCGTGAGGGATTCTTATAAGTAAGGAAAAGAAATTTGCCTGTGACCGTGAACCGGAATCATATTACCATTACCAACAACAATCGCATTATTTAAATAATGCTTTAAAGGTAAATATTGCATAAAACTACCTTGCGATCGAGTCATGTGAGAAGTGGCACTGGTATCATGTAAAATTGCTCATCCAGAGAAGACAAAGAAAAAGTATGCATGACTTGATCAATGTCCATAGGAATGTGACCCATAGAAGAACTAGTCGAGATGTGGTAATTTTGTGCTGATCGTGGTTGAAGAAGGATAGTAGAGGAGGAGGCATTAGCTTGTTTTGAGGAGCCCATGGTGTAGCAGGGAAAGGGCAAGGAGGTTGGGCCCAATTGGGAGAAGCCCAGTATGGCCATGGTGCTAAATTCCAAGGAGCATATGAATGTGGGCCACTTGGTGGGAAGTTTCGGCTAGGTCGATTCCCATGGTGATGATGTTGGTTGGGCCTAGTTGTATGACGCTGTCCAGAATACCCAAAATTGCTAGTGGAGCCGTGGTGATGGGGGGGTACCACGGGGCTCAAAATTTTTTGAATTTTCAAAAATTAGAGGTTTAGTAGTTGTAACTAGAGCCGAGTCATGAGAAGAAGAAATGTCTTTATTGTTTGAGTGCTCATCCAATTCCAACATAGAACGAAGGGTATCAAATGATGGAACGGGATTCATATGTTGAACCAAGGATCGAAAAGTACGATAATCCGAATTTAAAACATGAAGAACTTGAAGAGCCAATCGATTTTCGAAGATAGAGGTACCAAGATTATTAAGAGAAGTAGCAATAGTCTCAAGTTCGTTACAATTAGCTTTCACATTTGGAAAATTAGAAGGGGAAATTTCATTGAATTGAGACTCAAGGTGAAGAATACGGGAATTTTTGTTGTTTGAAAATTATTCTCAATGCGAGTCCAAGCATCAAAGGTACAATCATCGAGGCGAACAATCGATTGAAGAAGAGATGGACTAATAGATCCATAAATCCATGTGCGAACTATGTCATCAAGATTTTGACTTAGAGGAGTCATCAGGAAGAACATGAGCATCCACAAGATAAGCCCAACAATAAAGCTTAAATAAAGCAACCCAAGTATTGAAATTGGTGCCTTCTTCATCAAGTTGGATACATACACACGTTTTATATTAGTAACCAAAGTTGCAGGATAAATGTTTATGGAGAAGCCATTGAGAGAACAAGAAAATTACAAGAGGGAAAAGAGAAAAGGAGGCGGCAGCAACCTTGGATGGTGGCTGGCCGTTTAGAGTATGGAGACGGAAAGGAGTAGGATTCAAAGACCTAGGAAAATGATACCATCATAGAAATGATTTTTTTTGCCTTCATTTCATGATTTTGAGAATAAATACACAAAGTAATCTAGTGTTTTAGGTAACTAAATAATTACAATATAATTACCAAAATATTAAAGATTTGCAAGATATACAAAATATTCTATTCTAGCACATTTTATTTAATAAAAGTATTTTACCTAACTCAATGGTTAACAATTCTATTTCACGCATAATACATTTGAGTTCAAATTCTCTTAAAGAAAAAATCATTTTTTTAGCGGTCCTTGGGCATAGGCCCGGCATGCCCTTGCCCAGGGCCGACCCTATGCCCCTAAAGGCTAGGAATACTAGTCACTGATCAATGAAGGCAAAATCAAAAGCAAAAAGTGTAGAATTGAGGCAAAATTAACTAGCTTTCTATTGAGCTAAATTTGGTTAAAATTTACTTTGAAGGTTGGCGAGGAGAGGACAGTATTTGGGTTGGTTGCAAGCACGATTATTAAAATCATGATTCTGATCTACGATTTTACGATCCAAAAGTAAGCGAGTGATTCAAATCGTAGTTAGAATCGTAAGTTGGTAAAATCTTACGATTCTAATTAAAATAAAATCTTTAGTGGTAGAAACGATTCTATGATTTTAACGATTCGATTCTAAAATTTTATTCTTAATTTTTTTTATTTTTCTTATGTACCATCTTTCATTGATTTTTCTTACCATTTAATGATCCATCATCATAGTTTTAGAAAAAAAAATTTTCTTCATCGGTATGAAGTTTTTTTAAACTAATTATTAAATATTTTTTTTATCAAAATTCAAAATAAAGTGATTGAAACTTTAATTAATAAACTTAAACTTTTGAGGTAAATAGTTATTACAAGATAGTAAATTTAAGTTTATTGTAGAATTTTATGATTCTACGAAACAATTCTACTAATTCAATTTTATAGGTCTGAACGATTTAAAGTAGAATTTCGATTTTAACGACTTTGATGGCAAGAGACTTAAATGGAGTTATCTTATGGGGTGGTTCTAAATCTCTGAGGTATTCCAATGGTTTCGAGCTGTCAAGTACGGATGGAGGTGTGTTAATTTTAAAGGATATGCACAATTATTGAAGCCTTGAAAGGATCCAGTGTTCGAGACCTTCACACTTAAGTGGTGAATGGTGATTGAGAAAATTTCAAGTCTTTTATGGACATATTTTATTCCTATAGCTTTTCTTTTGTTTTTAGGAAATTAAAGGCGACCAAGTATCTCAATAGACTTGCTGAAGGGACATAATCTAATCACTAGTTGAAAAAACCTCGTTTGCTGCGGCTTTTGGCCATTTTTTGCTACGGTTTTGGCCCCCGAAATAGTGATAGCAGCAAATGTCCTACTATAAATACTGCGGTTAAAACCCGCAGCAAAAAAGGGTATTATTTGCAGCGGTCAAAACAAAACCGCAACAAATAAGGAGGAGTATTTGCTGCGGTCAGAGGCAAAACCGCAGCAAATAAGTGGGGCATTATTTGCTGCGGTTTTGCCTCTGACCGCAGCAAATATTTCTATTTTTTTTTCTTTTTTCGTTTTATCCTTATAATAATCCAATAATCATACAATGTAATAACAATGGTTAATCCAATGATAATCACAGATAATCAACAATAATATCTTTGTAATAATAAACTCTCGCTCGTATATATAATATAATATTATGTACGTACATATATATATATATACATATATATGTATATATATATATATATATATATATATATATATATATATATATATATATATATATATATATATATATATATATATATATATATATATATATATATATATATATATATATATATATACATATATATATATATATATATACATATATATATATATATATATATATATATGTATATATATAATATAATATTATGTACGTACATATATATATATATACATATATATGTATATATATATATATATATATATATATATATATATATATATATATATATATATATATATATATATATATATATATATATATATATATATATATATACATATATATATATATATATATATATATATATACATATATATATATATATATATATATATATATATATATATATATATATATATATATATATATACATATATATATATATATATATATATATATATATATATATATATATATATATATATATATATATATATATATATATATGTATATATATATATATACATATATATATATACATATATATATATATATATATATATATATATATATATATATATATATATATATATATATATATGTATATATATATATATGTATATATATATATATATATATATATATATATATATATATGTATATATATATATATATATATATATATATATATATATATATATATATATATATATATGTATATATATATATATATATATATGTATATATATATGTATGTATATATATATATATATGTATATATATATATATATATATATATATGTATATATATATATATATATATGTATATATATATATATATATATGTATATATATATATATATGTATATATATATATATATGTATATATATATATATATATGTATATATATATATATATATATATATATATATATATATATATATATATATATATATATATATATATATATATATATATATATATATATATATATACATATATATATATATATATATATAAAATATACATTAAAGTCCTAAAAAATAATCTATACTAATTACAACTTATCAAGGACAAAAATTAGCAAGATACGCGAAAATTTTGTCTTTTAATTCGTGCATCTCTCCACTTCTCAAAGGGCGTGTTTCCCTCGGAATGTCATTTAAAACCTATAATAAAATATAAAAATAAAAGATTAATATATAAACATTAGATTTTACATATAATTATTTAAGAACGTAACAAATACTTACGGCATCTATATTTTCGACTCCAAACTCCTTCACGGATTTTATAATATCGTCCATGTACTTCAGCGCGTAGTAACCGCATTCAACGGAAGAAGAAGGTTGTTGAAAGCACTAAGAGAAAATAGATGTTAGTGTCAAAAACGGTTAAAAACGCATAAAATCGCAACTTAACACGTAAATTCTAGAATATGACTATAATTTTCAATTCTAACAACTTCTACACAATAATATATACCAAATAGTGTTGTGTGCCAAGTTTCGTGTAAAACAAACCAAGTTTGAGCTACTTTACGCGCGAAATTGACAAAAACGCTTAAAAACCCTTAAAATCGCAACTTAACACCTAATTTCTAGCATATGACTATTATTTTCAATTCTAACCATTTCAACACAATAATATATGCCAAATAGTGTTGTGTGCCAAGTTTCGTGCATAACAAACCAAATTTGAGCTACTTTACGCGCGAAATTGACAAAAACGCTTAAAAACCCTTAAAATCGCAACTTAACACGTAATTTCTAGCATATAACTATGATTTTAAATTCTATCCACTTCAACACAATGATATATACCAAATAGTGTAGTGTGCCAAGTTTCATGCGTAACAAACCAAGTTTGACCTACTTTACGCGCGAAATTGACACAGCAACAAACTAGTGACCAGACCACCTTGCCCGACACGTGGAGACCAAACCTATGCATCCAGGACCTAGGCTAAAGTGGAAATGAAATCTTGGTACTTGGATCTAGCTATCAAGGTCCTAAAACCATTCTAACAATTCCCGTGGACTCCTATAAGCTGAGCTGAAGGAGGGCTGCTCGACAGTTCGCTAGATCAGAATTGTTTAAGTGTTTGTGGTTGTTTCGTGTTCTTTTCATGATCATTTGTAGTTTTTGTCTATGTCATTAATCAAAGCTTACGCACAACATTAATCCTTGCATAACAAAGGCCTTAATCAGCCCCGGTTTCGCATCAAAACCTAGTTTGAGCTGCTTTATGCGCAAAAGTGTCAAAAACGGTTAAAAACGCATAAAATCGCAACTTAACACGTAATTTCTAGTATATGACTACGATTTTCAATTCTAACCACTTCAACACAATAATATATACCAAATAGTATTGTGTGCCAAGTTTCGTGCAAAACAAACCAAGTTTGAGCTACTTTACGCGTGAAAGTGCCAAAAACGGTTAAAAACGCATAAAATCGCAACTTAACACGTAATTTCTAGCATATGACTATGATTTTCAATTCTAACCACTTCAACACAATAATATATACCAAATAGTGTTGTGTGTCAAGTTTCGTGCATAACAAACCAAGTTTAAACTACTTTACGCGCGAATTTGACAAAAACGCTTAAATACGCATAAAATCGAATTTGTGTACCTTTATTGCTGTCCATTTTGGAAATGTGGCTCTGGATGTAGATCCCATTTGTCCACGCACTTTTTTCATTGTGCTGAAACGCATTGGAAAATTAATACTATTTATATATCTATATAACACTTAATTAAATCAAATTGGTAAAATAATTAATATTACGTACGCATTCAACAACGCTTTGAATTTTGTGTTGCGAGACGGGCTTTGAGGTTTTTGTAATGAGTCGAAGACGTGCACAATGTTGTTTAAAGGACATATGAACAAAAGTATCCAATGCAAACTTCAAACGCAAATTTAAAATCAACAAATTAGAGATTAGGTGACATTAAAAATCAAAAGATAAGTTCAATTTCAAAAATAAAACTTACTCTTCCGTATATGAAGCCAGAATGAACGTGTGTTTAGATGCAAGGGAATTAATCAAAGCAGTCTCAATGTATGCTCTGACGTCATCTGGATCATTTACACATTTAGTACCCGAAATCGACTTAGGACAAAACCATCCAATTTTTATTGGAGGTTCGCAAGAATTTAGCTCTTCGTAAGCCGCACTAAACTCACAAATAGGAAAATTTTGTTAGTAATTCGGTTATGAAAACAATTAAACAACAATGCCTAACTTGTAAGATAATGAACATCACCTCATGTAGACATGGAAAAGAGCTACGTTCAGCATCTCTCCTCTAAAAAATTGCCCGATGTCACTAGGACCAATAATTACAAACGGGCTCTCTAAAAAGCAGTATTGCTCCTTCAGCAGGTTCAGAATGAGTGGGTCCTCCTCACTTATGCGAGATGCACAATAATGCAGCCATTTGCAATCTTGAGACAGATCTTTTAGCTCCTCATCAGTCAAAATTGGAGTGCTTGGCATCGACTTTGACCCAGTCGACACCTTTGTTGAGGAACTGACCTCTCTCCAAGATCCCATTGGACACTTTTGCTATTTCAATTTATACAATTAAATTAGTGTGAGCATGCAATTAAAAAAATAAAAAAAATAAGGTACAAATGATTCTTACCATGTTAGTGAATCAGACCCAAGCATATGGCCATGTGACGAAACTACCTAGGGCGTCTGATAGTTTCTCAAGGCTCCATGCTGGCATTAGAACCGGGAGTGAGAAATCTTCAAACCCCTTTACAATAGCTTCCACGGCCACACTGATGTGGCCACTTGTAACAGGCATTGAATGCACTGTTTGACCCTCTTTGGTTGGCTGGGCCACACCATATGCAACCTCAGTTAAGTCGCCATCACTAGCAACACCTAACTGAGGCAACAAAAGAGAACAAGGAGTCGCCTCTTGAAAATTGTGTCGTTTAGTATAATAAGCATCATAATAAAATATTAAAACGCGTTGCAATTTAAATTAGTAAGTGTTTATATATTTAAAAACTATGTACCTGTAGCACTGGCTCTGGAGTTGGCTCCGGATTTTGAGCAACGGAGTTTATGTTCTTCAGTGTGGGGTTTTCCCCTTCAGGGGTATTAGTAATGAGCTGGGGTGCTACGGGGGTAATGGGCTCGGGTGTTGGCTCGACCGAAACGTTAGGATCCCCATGTTGACTTTCCTAATCCTCGAAAATCAGGTTTGCCAAGTCAACAATGGGTGCTCCCATCTTCTGCAACACGGTGGCCAGCTTGGCGAGAACGTCCTTCGTAATCTCCGCTCGGAGGGTTGCTACTTCATCCCGCAGCGCTGTTCGGGATTGAGTAGCAACACACTCTATGCCGAATGCCTTCTGTAACCCCACGCGGACGCCTCCTTTTCCGACTACCCGCCCACTGTGGTCTTTCCCTAAGATCATATGCAATGCGTCAACATTGCCTCTTGGAGTGAACTCCCCCGTAGCTTCTTTTTCCTTCCAGCCTATCTATTCAAATAAAAAGTGAGCAATTAGTATAAGTACATCAAAGCCAAAAAATACAAAACAAATAAAGAATATACTTCGTTCTAGGATCATTAATGGTAAATTTACCACATGCATCTCGAGAATGAAGCCCGCAATACCAATCACGCACTCGATCTCCAGCAGGAGTATTCACGGATGCGGAGGTAGTCGTAGATGAGGGTGTGGATGAACTTTGATTGGGTATAAACCCGCATCCACCCACTCTTTTCGGACCTCATCGTACGTTTTCTGGCCCAAGCGATGGTAAAACTTCCTTTTGCTTGCAGAATTAGAAGCTTTAACACGCTTTTCTTAATTCATCAATAGAAATCAAATGTCATGTATTAGTTTAATGACTGAATCAAAAGAAGTAAATTCAAATTGGTAAACTATAATATAATATGAATTACTCTCAACTTCTATGGGAGTTGTTCTTTTGGCAACAAAGGCCTCCCAATTAAATGTGTTCATGGGCGGGCTTGGGCGGGTATACCCGCGGGTATTTGCCATAAAATCTACCCGCGGTCAAAAATTTACAAAACCGCGCCCGCATTTGCGGGCATAATTTTTTGTCGCTACCCGCCCATTTTTTAAGCAGGCGGTACCCGCGGGTAGGCGGGTATTTATTACATAAATATCAAAAATATAATTGAAAATATAAAGTTGGGTTTTGATAATAATTAAAATACAATACAATGTCCAAAATACTCCAAAAGTCCAAATACATAAAAAGTCTCAAATTATTCAAATTACAACCATATAAAAATACATAAAAAGTTTCAAAAAACTTCGTCAATGCTAACACAATCGTCATCTTCATCCTCCTTTTCATCTTCTTCTAAACATGGCTCGCCATAATTAAACATATTCGAATTACTGGAAAAGTGAAAGTGAAGTGACATTAAAAGAGGCGCTTAGCCGCTTACTTCCTTTTTATTTTTCTCTTTTTTTTTTCTCTTTTCGGTTACTTAAAATTTAAAAATTAAATTGATTATTAAATATTTAATATATATTAAAGTAAGCGGGCGGGCGGGTACACCCGCGGGTATTTTTTACGTGTCGCTACCCGCCCAATTTTTTTAAAAAACGTTGTCCATGCCCGCCCGTTTTTCGAACCGGGCAAACCGGGCCTGGTGGGTAGCCCTCCCATGAACAGCTCTACTCCCAATCCCTCTTCGATATGCGACCCCATATTTCGTAGGGCATCTTGAAGGTGATTGCTCTCCACCTTCGTTTCCCGTTTTGACCTTTTTGGTCGTACGGGCACGCCTCTTCGTAATCCAACAAGTTATTAGCTTGGATTTTAAATCTCTGAATCTTTCAGCAACAGCTGAAAGAAACACATTCTTCTTGTCCTCATCGCTCTCGATGTGGAAAAGATTCTACAAAAAAATTTATATTTATTACTGTCAATCAAATTAATTCTAAAATGAAACTAAGTGAGTAAAAATAGTAAAGTTGCTTACCACAGTATCATTCCATAGAGAGTTCTTCAAACCCTCTGGAACCTCGTTCCATGCGTGCAATATGGAAAGCTTGCGGATACATAGACCCACTTATTTTCCATATTGCCTACGCCTTTTTCCGCAGGGTTGACCCAATGCATTGTATTCCAATTGCATGGGTTCAGTGACTTTGAGGTTTTTCGTAGGTCCTCGCGTTTTTCTTTTCTTACTGGTAGTAGGCGCATCCATTGGTGGGGCGTCTTTAGTATTAAAATCATTGTCAATTGGTGGAGCGTCTTCAGCCATACGCTCGTATCTCACAATTTGGTCCTCTTCACTGTCGTAACTACGATGCTTATTATTCGAGGTCTCAATCTCGGAGACAATTTCGTCTCTGAATAGATGCATTGTATATAAGTACCTGAAAGAGTATGAATAGAAATATATTAGAACATAAGCTAAGTAATATTAAGAATATGACTATGATTTACAATTCTAATACGTTCAACACAATAATATATAACAAATAGTGTTATGTGCAAAGTTTCATGCAAAACAAACCAAGTGCCAAAAAAACTTTAAAAGCCTTAAATTCATACCTTGTGAATCACTTAATTCAAATGTATTCCTTCCGTGTGATCTACACGCATATAACCAACATTTACATCATCTACATCATCTTGATCCACTGATTTTGGATTGATAAAGGGAGGGGAGTCTTCAAAAGCTTCATATTCTTCCTCATCCTCAACATCACCTATACCAAGGATGTTTCTTTATCCCGGTACAATAATAGACCATTTTTTATCAGACGGGTCTACAATGTAGAATACTTGCTTGGTTTGTGTGGCTAGTATGAATGGCTCCTCACTATCACGCAAACGAGCTAAGTCTACTAGAGTGAATCCACAAGGGTCATCATTTTTTATGCATCGTCGATTATTATCTACCCACTTACATTTGAAAAGACCAATATTGAAAGTAGAGTAGTCAAGCTCCCATATTTCATGTACCCGCCCATAATATACCAATTTAGCATCAACCGGCGCTTGATCTTTCGCACTCGCGTAAAATGTAGATGACGCCAAAATAGAAACCCCACTATTATGTATATACGATGACTTCTTGTCTTGACCCTCAGTCCAAAATGTGAAGCCAATGACATCGTAACACTCATATTTGTTGACATCATCATAAGGACCAAAAGCTAACCACTTAACAGTTTCGGATACACCCTTGAGTTCTTCGCATATTACTCGATTATGAAACCAATTAATATATGTTTTGTTATGTAACTGCATCAATGCCCTATCCCCTTTAGAAGGATGTTTTGCGCGCAATATATCAAAATGCTCACTCAAAAAAGGATAAACTTCCGGAATATGATGCAACAGATACAAGTGTGCTTGTAAAAGGCTTTCTCGAGGAGGTGTGACCGATTTGGAGCCAATTGTTCCTTTTCCCTCAAGCCTTCCTTCATGTCTAGAGGTGTGAAGTCCAATAGGCTTTGCCATGGCCAAATACTCGGCTATAAAGTTACTAATCTTATCGCTCACAGTGCCTTGAATCATATTCCCCTCGATTTGTGCTGGATTCCTCACCTCGTTTTGTAAAACACCCATGTGTCTTTCAAAAGGATAACACCACCTTAAAAAAACTGGACCCAAAAGCTTGATCTCACGAACGAGATGGACAATAAGATGAACCATTATGTCAAAGAAAGAAGGTGGAAAATACATCTCAAACTTGTATAAAGTTACAATCACGTCGAGTTGAAGTGCATCAAGTTTAAAGGGATCAAGAAATTTACTACAAATTGTGTTGAAGAACGAACATAGCTCGGTAACAGCATATCTCACATATTTTGGCAGTATTACACGGATTGCAATTGGTAAGAACACTTGCATCATTACATGGCAATCGTGAGATTTCATGCTTCCCAACTTCAGCTCACCATTTAGGCTCACAAATCTCTTCATGTTGGATGAGTACCAAAACAGAACCTTAATGCCATACAAACACTCACAAAATGTCCGCTTCTCTGCTTTGGACAATGTGTAGCAAGATGGAGGCAAATAAACTTTGTCATTACTTATCTTCTTCTTACTGCCACCAACTTCATCGGCTCTATTTCTTTTCTTACTCACCTTAACATGTGCCCACAACTCCGGACGAAGACCCTTACATTCAACCAATCTCGCACGGCCCTAACATCCTTTGCCTTACCCGGAATGTTCATGAGAGTCCCGAGTATGGCATTGCATACATTTTTATCTATATGCATAACGTCAAGACAATGCCTAACCTGTAGATCTCTCCAATATGGAAGCTTCCAAAAGATTGATTCTGTTTTCCATAATCGGTCTTCACCCCCTTGCACTTGCCCCGTTTTGCCAAAGACAGTCTCAACTCCCTTAACCTGTTCATAAACCTCATAACCGGTCAACGGTCGACGAGCTACACGGTCCTCAACCTCCCCGTTGAACTTCTTCTTCTTACGATATTGGTGGTCTCGTGGGAGGAACTTTCGATGGTGCATGAATACGTGTTTGCACTTAGGAATCCATGTGGATTCCATGTCATCGATACATATTGGGCATGCTTTCTTCCCTTTGTTCTTATACCCTGATAAGTTGCCATATGCCGAAAAATCATTAACGGTGCATAAAAGCATTGCACGCAAGGTGAACTCCTCATTAGCATATGCATCAAACATTGAAACACCTTCATCCCACATCTTTCTCAAATCCTCAACGAGAGGTGCAAGATACACATCTATATCATTGCCAGGTTGTTTAGGACCCGAGATAAGAAGCGAAAGCATTATGTACTTACGCTTCATACACAACCAAGGTGGCAAATTATAGATCACTAAAAGTACCGGCCAAGTACTATGTTGAGAACTAAGATTGTCGAATGGGTTCATTCCATCCGTACACAGTCCGAGCCTTAAATTACGAACCTCATCCCCAAAAGTCTTATGCAACCTATCAATACTCATCCACTCCGGAGAATCAGATGGATGTGTGAGCAAGTGACCTTTCTTCACCCTATCTGCATGCCACCTCAAATTTAACGCATATTTCTTTATAAAAAACAAGCGCTTGAATCTAGGTATTATTAGAAGATACCACAATACCTTAGCCGCCCTTTAGCATCCCGAGCCCCTTTACGCTTGTAGCGCGATAACCCACACCTAGGACACTCTTCTAAGTTCTCGTTTTCATTCCGACACAACACACAATCATTCGGACACGCATGAATCTTCTGGTACTCTAAGCCGAAAGGACACATGAGCTTTTTGGCATAATATGTCGACTTTGGAAGTTCATTTCCCTCAGGAAGCATCTCACCTAACGCTTCTAATAACATTGCGAAACTAGCGTCACTCCAATTGAACTTTGACTTAATGTTGAAAATTGTCAACACTGCTGTTAGTTTGGTGAACTTTGTACATCCAGGGTACAAAGGCTTTTAAGAAGCCTCTGTCAACAAGTCAAAAACACGAGGACGTTTTCCTAACTCATCCTCGACTCCCTCTATCATCTCATCAACACGATCCACATCCTCATTGACATTCTCTTCATCTGTCTCATACCCATCAACATAATCTACTACATTCTCATTGACATCGGCCACATTATTGACGTCCTCAACAACACTTTTCTCTTTGTAAACTCCCTCCTCACCATGCCAAACCCAAACATGATATTGAGGCCTAAACCCACGTCGAAGTATGTGCTCCCTAAGGATATCAACACTATCTACCTTTGATATATTGCCACAACTGACACATGGGCAATAAAAACCAACTCCCCCCGTCCTAACTTGATGTTCAACCGCAATACTACAAAATTCTAATACGCCATCAATAAATTCCGACTATTCAATGCTTCCATACATCCAAGAACGATCTTTTGTCATCCTAATTAGTGTGATTAATTGATTCAAAACAAAATTAATACAAATCTTTTAAACATATATAATTATCTCTAACAAACATATTTAACCCTAAAAATATATAATTTGAATAATTAACATTGTATAACCTTAGAAATATAACATTCAAAATATAAATAATAAAATTAAATCATTTAACATTAGAAATATAAATAATGACAAATCTGATACGGCCTTGTTTTTGTTCTATCAGTCAACTACATGAACCAAAACAAATCAGTGTAACAATCATCTGTGTATCCTATTGCAAGTTTGGATAGTAGCAACAGACGGCATACATTGATACACCATCTAATTCCACAAATCTATTACATCCCCATTAAAGAGTGTAAGAAACCATTGTAAGGACTAGGGATAGGATATTACTAACCTAAGTTACTTGAACTCCTCACTTGTGTTCAATAGTTGTGTCAATAAAATCATTGTATTTTTTTTTGGTAAAAATAACCAAGTTGGAAACTTCAACTCATACCCAGACACAAGTTACCAATCCGAGTAACTAGGTGACTGGCATCAATGTGCAATACAATTTACAAAGGTATGAATATTAAAGTCCAAGTGATCTGTGAACAATGGTTTCAATTACATTGTGCTATAATCATTGATAGCTTATGAAGACAAGTGTTTAAGATTGATAATTTTGATATGGCCAATCACACTGCCTCACAGTCGCAACCAAACCATGGAACATTTCAAAGTTCACAAATAATTACTAAATATGCAAATAATTAACAAATCACATTTGTAACTAAATTACTAAATTACAAGTGAAACTATAAAAATATAAACTTGTAAATTTACAAAACAAATAATACTTAATTTTCGTATGTTATGAACTTGCAAAAAACTTAAAGGTTTGAGAATTTAAAAAGACGAATAATACCTTAATTCGTGAGTCTTGAAGATGAACAAGACCAAATGCCTTTGGTTTCAAACGGTTTTGAAGAATTCGAAGTTTGAAGTTTGATGATGAACCGCTGTATGTGTTCGTTTTTGGTATAATGAAACAGAAGGTTTTCGTCTTGTGAAAACGAAGATGAAGAACTTTGCTGTTACCTTTGTGAAGATGAAGAAGAGGAACGAAGCAGATGAAGATGAAGATGAATTGAAGCGTTTTTTCAATGGGTTTGAGAGAATAACGTTTAAAAGCAAGAAGTGTACTGTGTACGTCGAGATAGAACAGTTTCTGAAAAAAGAAACATACTGAAATGGCGGGTTTTAATTTTATAAATTAGTCCAACGGTTATTTGATGCGGTCCATAGACATAATCGCAGCAATTAATGATCCTCATTATTTTTTCATTTTGCTGTAACAGTATTTGCTGCGGGCCCCCTTGATAACCGCAACAATTAAACAATTGTATAAAGGTTATTTGCTGCGGTCCATACAAAACCGCAGCAATTGATGTTGCAATGGAGTATTTGCTGCGGTCACACAATAGAACCGCAGCAATTAATTGTTTTTTTTTCCAATTCTTTTTCCTATTTATTGCTACGAATATAAAAAAACCGCAGCAAATGATAAGCAGCAAATACGTTTTTTTCCACTAGTGAATGTTTGTGATAAGGTGTCGCTCGACGGTGGTCTTGCTTGGATTATTGATGTTATTGTATCGAATTTTGTTAGTTAATATTATTGGCTGACCTTTCGTATAACTGCAAGTTTTGAATGAGACCGTCTCACTGTGAGACAAGCCGATACAAGCAATCTATTAACAAAAACACATAAAAAATACAATGAAATTTAAATTGTACATGGCGTTAATTTTTTTTAAAGAGTTTGGGCTGACCCAATTGAGATCGTCTCATGATGAGACAATTTCAATAAAAATTAGTGCTCGTATGAAAAAATAAACAATTGTTCATTTTTTGATTTGGTCACATAAAAGATTTAGTTAAGGGAAGTATATTTAATCTATCTCTAAAGCATGAATCGTTTTAGACAACTAATAAAGGAGTTGTCCAATTTCATGTCTCTAAAACTATGTCAAGTAGAGAAAAAAATATTCTTATATCTTGACTTGTTAAAATAAGCCAAAAATGCAAGGCATTCAAGCTAATTAAATAAGCTACAATCAACCGTATGCTTGCTAATCAAACATTTACTTATACATTAAATAACTCTTACAATAAAATTACAAAATGTATAGGATTGAGGTGCACAATTTGATCAAAATTATAGGCGAAGCTACATGTCATCGAAGGACGCTTGATATCTTTATCCAAACACGTGGATTATTAAAATTTTAATTCACCCATATTATTAATATAGAACGTATCATACAATAAAATAAAGGAATTGAAAGTATTAAAATAGTACTCTAAAAATTTGTAAAGATTTAGCGAAATTGTATTAGTTACTTATTGTTGAGGCGTATTGATGAAGTCACTTACTTTATAACATGCAATACATTTTTCCTCTTAGAAAGCTTCCCCTGCAAGCATAATTTAAAATTGCATGTCTTTGTTAGAAGTCGGATAATCTTTCATACTTAATATATGGAGAAAATTATATAAAACTACCTTTTCTATACCCTTCTTTGCAAAAAACTACCTTTTGTAAATTTTTTTGCAAAAAACTACCTTATTTAAATTATTCTTTGCAAAAGACTACCTGTTAACGTTTTCTTACTCTTTGACCGTTGAAACTGACGTAGACCATCAAGTGCAAGTCACGTGATTTATTATCCCTTTCCTTCTTCTTTCATTTCAGCCATTTCACTCGAAAATTTCGAAGTAAACGCTGCCTCTTCTTCTTCTTTGCGATTTCGAAAACCCTAATTCGTGCGCTCTTCCATTTTCCTTCATTTTGATAACCTAAAATCATTGTTCTTCATTTCTTTCTCCTTGATTTCGAGTCAGTAAATCAGTAAAACAACCCAATTTTTTGCAATTACTTTGGAATGTCTTCTTCTTCTTGTAGCGAAAATTCGAAAACTGAAAAATGTGGGTGTGGAGTTCCCTTTGCAAGGAGGGTTTCTTGGACCAAGGAAAATCCAGGAAGAAGGTTCAAGACTTGCGTATTTTATGATCCTGATACAAATTGGAGGGGATGCAAAAAGTTTAAGTGGGTTGATCAACCTGAAATGACTTTTTGGCAAAGAGAAGTCACTAACAAACTTGTGGAGGAGAAGCGACAATTGGCAATTGAAATCAAGGTTTTGACATCAAGGGTTTGCTGCTTGGAACATGAAAAGGAACAAGCATTCTCAGAAATTAAAATGATTAAGAAGAAATGGATGAATGAAAGGGAGCATTACAGTCAGGTTAAAAGCTTTGTATTAGGGTTTTTGTTTTGTTTTCTGTTGGTTTTTGTTGTATTAATTAAGGGTAGTAATTGGAGTTTAGGACCTAGTTAAGCTTAATTGTAACATTGATTTGGATATTGTGTGATGATGATGATGATGAATGAATGAATGAACTGGAGTTTTTTGTAATTGGAGTTTTCTGTTGGTGTTGTGTATGTTTGCTCTGTATGCATTGATGTATTGATTTCCTGCATACTCAATATTGATTTGGATATTGTAACAATGTGTTGCTGTGTATGAGCTAGTATCTTGTTTTGTTATGGATTTGCAGGCATTGTATCATGATGAACAAACACATAGTACATTGATGCACATTATTGATGCACATACAGCAATTGATGCACATTATTGATGCACATTATTGATTAACACTTGAACTGATTTGCTGCACTAAAACATTGAACATTGAACAACATGAACAACACATATACTAATTTGCTGCACATATCAGTTCATTGAACATGGCTCATTTGCACATTTCAGTACATTGCACATTATATCAGTTCATGCCATATCAGAAACCACAATTAACTCTTGAAATGATTTGCTGCACTAAAACACTGATCAACACATGTACAAATGATTTCAGTATCAACACTAAAACAAATGATCAACACATGTACAATTAACACCATTAACACTAAAACAGAAACTGATTGTATAACTTGCTGCACATTACTGATCAGTTCAAAAACTAATTTCCTGCATACTCAACTTCAATTAATGAATTGATTCAAACAGCAGTACATGATCAATTCAATTACTGTTTTAGTTACATCTAGTTCAAGATAGTACATTCTTGAGTTCATTTGCTACATTAATACATTTCTTACATTAAATCGACAAATTACATTCAACATATACTTATGAAGTTCTATACTTGACTTTGTTCATCCATTACATATGTAGTACTTGCATCTGTTGCACTTATCATTAGTTGTTCACTACTGGAGCAAGGCATGTCACTTGGTGTGGACAGTTGAGTACAAGAAGATCCCATTTTAGGCCTTCCACCCTTTGACCTCATCTTTGTTGGTTGTGGTTTTGTTGGATTCTTGCATCCCTTTTTGTAGTGACCTAACTCACCACAATTACCACATCTCCGTTACTTGTATTCTCGAACAGCAGTTGCAGGCTTCTTACCTCCTTTACCTTCATCAGTTTCCTTTTTCCTTTTCCTTATTTTAGGCCTTCCAGGCATCTTTCGAAATGGTGGAGGAAGAGGTTGGGCTAATGTAGTTGTCGGCCACATTTCGCGTCCAGGCATATCATAAAACTTAGGAGCATACGTCTTGGCATACGTTTCTACACGATACGCCTCATGGACAAATTCACTTGCATCCAATTTTCTAATAAGAATACAAGCCATGGCATGTTTGCAAGGGATCCCAATAAGATTCCAACTTCCACAAAGGCATGTCTTATTGGTCAAGTTTACCACGTAACTTTTTTCATCATCATCCACCTCAAATTCAAACACATCTACTGAGATTACCCTCAAACCATATATTTCTTTTGAATTTTTCTCAATCATTTTGGTTATAGCTGGCATCAACACACCTTTAAATTTACCCAACCCCTCTCGTTTGGCTGCACTCCTTCGCATCACATATCTCCTAATCCACTCCATAAGAGAAATAATGGGCTTCCCCCTAGCTTCTACTAACACGTTGTTGAATGACTCACAAATATTATTTAACAACATTCCAGACTTACTCCTACTACAAAAGGCATGCCTAGACCAATGTTTAGCAGGAATAGCAGATAGATATGCATGTGCCTCAACAGAAATATTCTTTATTGCAATCATTTCCTTATCAAAATGAAACTGTACACGAAGATTTTACACATATTAGTACAACATTACAGTCAAATATTTAATTCCACAAATGATTCCATACCTTGTTGTAAGCTCTTGCTGCTCTCCAAAAGTGTTGTTTGTATAACTCTCCAAGAAACTTGATCTTGAAGTTAGCCTAAATATGCCTACAAGAGAACCTAATTTCAGCTTCAGGAACTACTGAATTCAAAGCTTCAATCAAACCCTGCAATGCCCATGAAGGTATAACATTATTAATAGGTTTTCAACTTTAGTCACATATGAAACAAGATATGTGTCAACAATTAATTACGTTCATACCTTTTGCCTATCGCTCATGAAGGTAAAATCTTCACATCCAACTCGTGCACAACTACTCGATGGACTAACCGACATCAGGTCTTCTACGAGGAGATTTAGAAACCAAGTCCAGGTTTCAACATTTTCGGTTTCAACCACAGCCCATGCAACAGGGAAGATGTTGTTGTTCCCATCCTTACCTACTGCAGTCATCAAAACCCCAGGGAATTCTCCCTTCAAATGTGCCCCATCCACACCTATAATAGGCCTACATCCAGCAACAAAACCCTCCTTACATGCTGGCAAACATATATACATCCTTTGAAACAAGGGTGGAGGTGTGTCTATTCCAATGCATTTCACGATTGCAGTGCTTCCTGGGTTAAACCTCCTTATTGCTTCAGCATAATCCCACACCCTACTATACTCTTCACTAGCATCACTAACAATCATTTTCTTAGCAATTCTTTTAGCCATGTAACACTTAGAATACTTCACTTCACAACCTAACTCTCTGTTAACCCGTTTCTTAAATGCCCTTAAAACCCTGCAATCGCATCTATTGTAACAATACACGGTTATCCTACTTCTACCATTATGCAAGTAATAATAATTGTAACCACATTCAACAGCATGGTACCTTAATGCTTTTCTAAAGACATATATCGAAGGAAACTTAAGGCCTAACGACAAATTGATCTTACCCTTAAAATCAACCTCAGGATTAAATGTTGCACAGCTGACTACACCTTCCTCATCAACATTCAATGCACCCAAATCATCATCATCAGACTCCAGTTCATCATCATTAACGTATATGTCTCTGTTGTTTTCTTCATCAATCTCCTTATCTACTATCAACCTAATTTCATCCTCACCAACAAACACATCATCGAGACCATGTACTACATTTTCCGCAAACAAATCAGAATCATTCGCATATTCATCCTCATCACTACCATTGTAATCATCATCACTGTTATCCTCAACCACAATATCAGAAATTTGTTGCTCTATTTGGCCTATCTCATTTGGTGTAAGGTTTAGGGCAGAAAGAGCAGCTGAGGTAGTTGTTTTAGATCTAGGGTTAGCACTTACACATTCTTTATAACCCGTATATGTGTTTGGTGGTCCCATTTGCCCACCAACAGCATCTACATTTGCTGTTTCCAACTCATCCACAACCTCATGTGCCACATCAGATGTTTCAAGCTCCACCTCATCTACCCTAACATTACCGAAATCAGTTGCCAACTCAGAATCCATCTTTTTCGCAGTAGTTGCTTTTTTCCAGATTTTCAATTTCTTCATGTTATTGATTTATCTAATTTTAAGAACCCTAATAAATTATTCACACACAACAACAATCAATTTACAAGTTAAACGATGAATAACAAGAAATTCAAACACAGCAGACCCGCAGACAAAAGGAAGCAGATTTGAAGAAGGAATTCAATTTTAAAGATAACAAAAAACAATGAAGAAAAAAACCGTAATTGAGTAGTACTACATACCTCTAAATGTTAGAAGCTTCACCAACAAGATGTCGCTCAGATGATGAAGAATCGAAATCGCAAAGAAGAAGAAGAGGCAGCGTTTACTTAGAAATTTTCGAGTGAAATGGCTGAAATGAAAGAAGGAAAGGGATAATAAATCACGTGACTTGCACGTGATGGTCAACGTCAGTTTCAACGGTCAAAGAGTAAGAAAACGTTAACAGGTAGTCTTTTGCAAAGAATAATTTAAATAAGGTAGTTTTTTGCAAAAAAATTTACAAAAGGTAGTTTTTTGCAAAGAAGGGTATAGAAAAGGTAGTTTTATATAATTTTCTCTAATATATATTCTCAATATTAGATCATACAAATATTTTGTGTGCATTGTTTTATTTTTTAATTTATGTTTTCATGTGTAATAGCAGTATTAGTACATTATCCCAATTTTCAAAATGTTAAGATAAATATTTTAAAAATAGTTTAAGGGATATATGCCATGAAAATGACATTAATTAAAGTTTCTTTGATTCTTTAGTATGCACATAACCAATTCGTGTGTCACTAAGAGAAACATCTCTACTCTTTTATATAGCAAGATCAGTAGATGAATTCAAAACTGACACTAGACAAATACCAAAACCAAACAAAATTCATCTTCTTCCATTTTCTTACAAAGAGAAAATCACCTTCTCCATCTTTCTTTGTTTATTTTATCTCCTTCCTTCACTATCTTTTCTGTATTTGAAGAACCTCCATCAAAGAGCCTTATTCCTAGTTAATCACACAAGAAATATCATTCCTATATCATTTACATTCATATTTGTTCTATTACAATTTAAAAAAAGGAAAATAGCAAAGTTCATTTTATCTTTATAAAGTTTATGTCCCTTCTGTTCATGGCTATTTTCGAGATAGTTCTGGCCATTTCCAAGTTTTTGTGTATTCTTATGGTTGTAGAGCTTCGAGTCGTCAATGAGTACCCACAAGAATCTATTAGAATAAAATATTTTGTATATTTTGCATATTTTCTCATACTGGTAATTATTGTGTACTTTATTTAGTTTCATAAACTTTAATATTCCAATTTGTATTTATTGTCCCAATCATGAATGGAAAGGCAAGAAAATTATTTCCCAATATGGTATCATTTTCCTAGGTCTTTACATCCTCCCTTCCACCTTCTTACTCCTGCCGGCTAACCACACAGCTGCAATCGCCTCTTTCTCTTCATTCTCTCTTGTCTTTTTCTTGTTCTCTCAATGGCTTCTCTCACAAAAATCCATCTCGGAACATTAGTTACTAATATTAAAACATGTGTGCAAATCTAACTTAATGAAGAAGGATTCCAAGTGGCAACGTCTTGATGACATAGTACGCACATGGATTCATGGAACCATTAGTCCATCCCTTCTTAAATCCATTGTGCGACCCGATGATAGTGCTTTTGATGCTTGGACTCGAATTGAGAACAATTTTCAAAACAACAAAACTTCCCGTATTCTTCATCGTGAATCTCAATTCAATGAAATTTCTCTCTCCAATTTTCCAAATGTGAAGGCTTATTGTGCTGAACTTGAGAATATTACTACTTCACTCAATAATCTTGGTACCTCTATCTCCTACAACGCTTGGCTCTTCAAGTTCTCCATGGTTTGACCACCGAATATCGTAATTTTTGATCATTGGTACAACATATGTCTCCCCTTCCATCATTTGATTCTCTCCAGTCCATGTTAGAATTTGAAGAACATTCTTACAACAAAGACACTTTTTCATCTCATGATTCGGCTCTCATTACTACCCCAAAGTCTTCATTGATGGAAAATTCTTAAATATTTGAGCACCATGACACCCATAACCACCGTGGTGGCCATCGCAACCACCATCGTGGTGGTCGGCCAAGCCGCGGAAACCACCACAGCAGCACCCATATTTCCGGGTATTTCAACTGAACTCAAAAGGGGCATCAATCTAGCCGACCCAATCATTCAGCCCCTCCTTCTTTCCCATCAGCACCTCATCCATGGAGCCAAGCTAATTGGCCTTGTCGGGCTTCCTCTATTTGGGGCCAACCCCCATGTCCATTCCCTATTAATAATTAGACACCTCAATAATTCAGCACTCCTCCTCACAATGGACATCCTTCTGTTGGGCTTCTTGGACCAAGGCCTGCCCAAAGTTATAATACTAGTATTCATTCTTCTCTGGCTATTTTTCTACGGACATTGATTAAGCCATGCATACTTGATCTTTATCTTCTCCGAATGAGCAATACTACATGGACATCGATGCCACTTCACATATGACTAAATCTCAAGGTAATTTACTCAATTATTCTCTTTTAAAGCATCCTTTAAAAAATGCTATTATTATTGGTAATGGTCATATGATTCCGGTTCAAGGTCACGGACACATTTTCCTCCCTTCCTCCCATAACACTTTTACCCTAAAAAATGTCTTACATGCCATTCAGTTTATTAAAAATCTCATCTTTGTTCAAAAATTTACTCGTGATAATATGGTTTCTGTTAAATTTGATCCTTTTGGTTTTGCTGTGAAGGACTTGGCCACGGGGAAAATCGTTCTTCCAAAAGCGCTGGTGACCTCTACCCTTTCCAATCGACACATGGAGCATTCATCCCATCTTCCACATCTTTAGTTTTTTTTTGTCTTCTAGTCTTTGGCATTCTCGATTAGGTCATCCGGGAAATGCGATTTTAAATTCCTTGTATTCGTCAAATTCTATTAAATGTAATAAAACTCCATCTTTTGTGTGTCATTCTTGTCCTTTGGGAAAACATGTTAGATTGCCTTTTGTTAGTTCTCATTTTATTAGTTTTCATCCTTTTCATATTATTCATAGTGATGTAAGGACTTCTCCCCTTTCAAGTCCTTCGGGCTACTAATATTATGTTCTTTTTCTTGATCACTATACTAATTTTTTATGGACTTTTCCTTTATTTCGCAAATCTCAAGTTTATGATATATTTGTGAATTTCTATACTTTTGTTAATACCCAATTTGAACTCAAAATCAAATCTTTCCAATGTGATCACGGGGATGAATTTGACAATAAATTATTTCAAGATTGTTGCAATAATCGGGGTATTCATCTTCGTTTTTCTTGTCCTCACACCTCTTCTCAAAATGGCAAATCCGAAAGAAAAATTCATTCCATGAATAATATTGTTCATACTTTATTGTGTCATGCTTCTCCTCCCCCGTCTTTTTGGCCTCACGCCTTAAATACCGCTACATATCTTCTTAACATTATTCCCTCTAAATTACTTGATAATCTTACCCCTACTCACTTACTTTACAATAAATCAACTTCATATACACACCTTTTGGTTTTTGGGTGTTTATGTTTTCCTCCTATTCCTTCCACAAAAGTTAATAAATTACAATCTAGATCGTCTCCATGTGTATTATTGAGCTATCCTTCCTCGCATCGGGGTTACAAGTGCTATGATTTCACTACTCGTACTATTATTTTTTCTCGTCATGTCATATTTGACGAAAAAAAATTTCCCTTTTTCTAAATCATCCACTTACTCTACTCAAGACTATTATTTTCTAGCCTCTCCCTATCCTTACCTTCTTCTTCAACATCAGCCCAGCCCATTTCAATGTGACTCTGGGCCTGCCGTGCCATCTAACCCAATCCCTCCCCCCACAAACCGCCTCTCCCTTCTCCCTCTGGGCCTTTACCCACTGGCCAACAAATTCCTAATCCAATTTCCTCCCCACCACCCTCATCCGAATGTGCTGGGCCTAGCCTAGTCTCCTCCTCTTCACCGAATATCACACCTCCTCCTTCTCCACCCGGTATCACTACAACAAGTAAAAATGGCATTTTCAAACCTAATCCCAAATACACTTCCCACGCCCTTTCTGTTTCTTTTTCCCGTCTTCCCAAAAATCCCATACATGCCCTCCATGACCCGAATTGGAAACAAGTCATGCAAGAGGAATTTGATGCTTTAATTGAGAATAATACTTGGGATCTTATTCCTCGGCCCCCTAATGCTAATGTGATTCGTTCTTTGTGGATATTTCGGGTCAAAACCAAGTCCGATGTTTCTTTTGAGCGCTATAAGTCTTGTCTTGTTGGTGATGGTAAGTCTCAACGGGAAGGCATTGATTGCGATGAGACTTTTAGCCTAGTAGTCAAACCTGCTACCATTCACATTGTTTTGAGTATTGCTTTGTCTAAATCTTGGTCTATTCATCAATTGGATGTTAAAAATGCTTTTCTTCATGAACACTTGACTGAGACTATATATATGCATTAGCGTTTGGGTTTTCGTGATCCTACTCATCCCGATTATGTTTGTTTTCTTTCAAAGTCTCTTTATGGTCTTTAACGGGCTCCTAGGGCATGATATCAACGATTTGCTGATTTTGTGACTAACATTGGTTTTGTTAACAACATTTCTGATTCTTCTCTTTTCATTTATTGTCATGGGTCTGACATTGCATATATATTGTTATATGTGGACGATATTATTCTTACTGCTTCGTCTAATATACTTCGTCAGTCTATTATGACTAAATTGAGTTTTGAGTTTGCTATAAAGGACTTAGGTCCTCTTAGTTATTTTTTGGGCATCGCTGTTTCTCGAAATTCTGCAGGTCTATTTATTTCTCAACAAAAATATGCTATTGAGATTATTGATGAAGCAGACATGTCTCAATGCAAGCCTACCCCTACTCCTATTACCACTTCCAGAAAACTTTGTGCTGATGTTGGTTCTCCTTATGATGATCCTACTCTGTATCGTAGCTTGGATGGGGCTCTGTAGTATCTTACTTTCACCCGACCGAATATTTCTTATGCTGTTCAACAAGTTTGTCTTTTTATGCATGATCCTCGGGTTGAACATATGACTGCTCTTCATCGCATTCTATGGTATTTTAAGGGCACTCTTGATCATGGACTACAGCTTTTATAAGTCCTCCATCTCTCTTCTCTTTTATCCTACACCGATGCTGATTGGGGCGGTTGTTCTGACACCCGTCGCTCTACTTCTGGCTATTGTGTTTTTCTCGGTGATAATTTGATCTCTTGGTGTGGTTGAGGCTGAATATCGTGGTGTGGCTAATGTTGTTTCTGAGACTGTAATTTACTTCTTAAGCTTCATTTTCTCATTGCTACGGCCATTCTTGTTTATTGTGATAATGTTAGTGATGTTTATTTATCGGGCAACCTCGTTCATCATCAACGAACTAAGCATATTGAGATGGACATACATTTTTTCGGGAAAAAGTGCAACGTGGAGATGTTCGTGTGCTTCATGTTCCATCTCGGTATCAAATTGCTGATATTTTTACCAAGGATCTTCCTTAAAATTTTCTTGGATGATTTTCGCTCTAGTCTCAGCGTCCGCAAACCACTCGATTCGACTGCGGGGGTGTATTAGAATAAAATATTTTGTATCTTTTGTATATTTTGCATATCTTCTCATATTGGTAATTATTGTGTAGTTTATTTAGTTTTCTAAACTTCAATATTCCAATTTGTATTTATTCTCCCAATTATGAATGGAAAAGGCAAGGAAATCATTTTCCAATAGAATCGCCTCTTTTGAAATTCGTATGAGAAAGTTATGCGCAAAATACTAGCAGTGTATCTTGAAAACAAGGAATTAGCAATTACGGGATTAATTATTAACTGTTCAAATTGGAATTTCAATTCAAATATTCCTTTAATCAAGTGTTTTTGGTTAATTATGTTTTCTATGTGATATTTTTGTGTAATTAGATTTATTTGTGCAATTTGGTTAATGATTATGATATCAAATTGGGTTCAAATGGGTTTTTTTGGGTTCAAGGGAGTATTTGATTTCTAGTTTCAAATTGGGTTTCTTGTTTCAAGTGTTTGAATATATATTGAAGAGTTCAAATGGGCATTGAAGTTTAAAGTTGGGATGGTAATGGTTAGAGGTGTTCAACAAGGCGGGTCAACCCAATGGGTTAAGTATCGGGTCACATTTTAATGGGTTATTAGCGGGTCAGGTTAATAATAGGCGGGTCATTAACGGGTCTTTGTGTAAAAGACCGGACCGGGTCGTGTCGGATAATTATATGAATTGGTTGTAAAAAAATTTTTACCACTTTTCTTTATATTTTTTATATGATATTATATTAATTATATACATAGTTGAATTGACCCAACAGGTCATAAAGTATAATAAAAAAAAACTATTTTATAAATTTTTAAAAAACGGGTCAAAGTGGGTCGGTTTAAAGTCCGTGGGTCATATTTAAAAGGACTTAAAACCGACCCGACCCGACCCGACCCATTTAAATTTTGACTCGACCCGGCCCGTTGAAGACCTCTAGTAATGGTCAATAAAAGCTCCATTGATAATGATTTTGAAGCTATTGGATGTGAACTCTCTTCTCTTGATTTGATTTATTCTTAATATATATTGGATTATGCATGCCACAAAGATGTAAGTTTACTAAATATTATTTCAGTATTATTGAGTGTAGCTAAGTGGTTAAATTCATGTGTTGATATGTGTATATTGTATGTTGATTGATTGTGTTGGATTATGATTGATGATATGAGTTTAATGTTAATAAATCATACTTGTAAATATAAAGTCATTCATATTAATAAATTGGTTAATTTGGTATATTTAAATATGATTTCAATTAGTATTGATGTTAATGGATGCTTAGTAGCATGGTTTTACATTGCTAAGTGTTGGAAGAGTGAAAATGATGAATCGTGGACAAAACATTGAAAAAGCTGACCATAAAGCCTACCAAATACGTCGGGGAAGCCGATTAAAATTGTAGCGTTTTAGGTCTTTTTCCAAGGATCATATCTCCTTCTTCCGAACTCCTTTTTTAGCAAATCATATGAAATTACTTTACAACCTTCAATTGAAATGACAATAAAATATATTTTTTAGAACGTTAGTTAAAGGTCTATATGTGGACAAAGGTATAAATTAAAGTTTATAAAACATACCAAACATGTGAAATAACTTTGTTAGAGTTATGATAGGTTATGTTAAACCTTAATCTACATGGGATTGTCCCTTCAACACATAAGTATGATTAGCTAGGTATATATATAGATAATAAGTAATATAATAAATATGAATAATACTTATTGCTGAACAAAGTATGTATTCAAAATATTTGTATAATAACGCGTGAATAATATTTGAAATGAGTAATACTTGTTAAAAATTGTCTCTAGTGTTATACTTGAAATAACGAGTAAACTTATTTTTTATAAAATTTAAATCACATGGACTAGCGATAATACTTGAAATATAGTATATCGAGTTATAATGCATGTAAAAAATTACAAAAGTCCTCAAGCATAGTTTGTGGTAAGAATCTAGTCGACCTAGGTACTTTTACGTACAAACTCTCTGACTATGGGTTAGTGACTTGCAAGTTACGATAATTAGGAGTTGACAACGGTAACTCCGAGGATGGGGTGTATTTGACCAATGACTTACCCAACCCCCCCCATCGAGTCCTAAAGTCTCCTTAAGAAAAAATACAAAAGATGTATTTTGTTAAACAAATAGAAAATGATTTTGAAAGTATGAGATAACTTTATATATCTATTCTAGTTATGAATAGAAGCTTATACTATATAATAATTGATGCAAACCGATATTTATCACTTATATTGTGTATGTTTAAATTGAATTGAGAATTTATTATATTCAAGTGTTATGAGTGCATAAGTATGCTATGTGATTATGATAACAAATGTATGTCATGATAATGTGGAAACTATAACTTAATAAATTTACATTATTAGTTCATGTTCATATATATATTGTGAAATAAGACACTTATTATGTTGAAATACGAACTTAGAGCATGACATTATATTTATGTTATGAATAAGAGTTATATGACTTAAACTATATATTATTATCTGTTTGTGTGATGTTAACTCGATTAAACTATTTTGAGTGATGCCTCAAATAATGTTTAGATTACTAAATTAGCAAGCATGCTGATACTATTAAAGGATAGTATTGCATGTTGATTTTAGTATCAGAGTAGCGCAACGAGTGAGATAAAGTCTCTCTTGACAAAAGTATTTGTTTATGAATTTCTATTTATTGTATTTCACATTTGCAATGTATATTTGTAAAAGTATATTCCATTTATATTTATAAAAAATATTTCTTAACTCAAGTATTGTTTTATTTAAAGTGTTTTATCTTATAGTATGCTAAGGCCTACAGATCTTAGATCGAAATAACCAAAATATTTAGACAAAATTCTTTCGTTGTGTAAAAAAAAATTTGTTAAAAGTGATTGAGACTCGTGTTGTTTGAAGTATAGATATATTCAGTTTCCAGTTAAGGATTTTAATGAGAAACATGCATTATGAGAGCGTGGCCCACTTTTACTTGCCCCTTAGGCCCACATAGTTGAACAGTTATTTCTATCACAAATTCTTGTGAGAGACGGTATCTTTGAGAGACCAGCTTTAATTGGGCCAATTAATTATATAAATTTTAAAAATTGTAAGTAGGCATTAAGAATGATGTAAGTAGACATTTAAGATATTGAAAGTACGCATTAAGGATAAGGTAAGTAAGCATTAAGGATAATATAAATAAGAATTAAGAATACGTTAAGTAGAAATTAATCTTTAATGGACTGGGCTTGAAATTCGACTCTCAAAGAGATGGTCGCTCAAGAGACTAGTTGTATATCTATACTCAATGCAGAGAGGGTCCATGTCTCTTGTAGCCTGTTTTCTAGTTCTTCCATCAAATTTTGACATGTGGCACTGAATCATGTTAGGTTAAATTCAACAACTTTTTTGTCATAATAAACATCATACTCGAGATTTTCACATTAAGATTGACTAAGATATACTCAAAATTTCGCAATTTCTTAGAGTATATATGGCATGCCTCTTAGGCTCTTCCTAATCATCATGTTTATAGAATTTTGGGTGGTATTTATGTTAATCATATCTTATCAAATTAAGTTCTTCCTTCCAAGAGTATGTGATGTCAAGAGTTTAACAAGTCCAATTCATTCGAATTTTCCATAATCAACTTTTTGTTTGTTGAAAAATAACTCACACATGTGATTGCACATAGAAGAATTAGTAAGAGATTGACTAATATATATACTTGATAGACTACTCCTCCTAATACTAGTTGGTTTTCCAATGGAACCTCATCGAGTTTATATCTGTTGGAAAGTATATATGTTTTATTTTACAGTATTTAGTTACCTTAATCAGTGTATAGTATTAAGGTAATTATTCTCTTTTATTTTGTTTTCATAGTTAGCTCATTAATCCCTCTGTATAATTAAGGCTATTATGCTCATTAGTAATCAATAAAAAGCAGTATTCAAAAACTCAAACCTTCATCTTAATCTTTATTTTCGCACTATTAATCTTATCATGGTATCAGAGCCATAAATCTGATAACCAAGTCGGTCCTCATCATCTACCAAAGTTACTTACCTACCATGGAGAAAATCAAAGGTTCTCCAGCAAAAATCAAACCAGAAATAGTGTTGCGACCACAAAGGTGCGACATTCTCAACCGATTCCAACTACATATTGGAAAAATTTTTCTGGTATCAAAACTTAAAAGGCAAAACCAGAAACACCGTACCATTAAATCAATCCGTAATTTTTTTCCAAACCACCGGTCGGAAAATACCTCACTCTGGTGTATTTGGTGGAGTGTGTTACCAGGGAAAAATACCGCCACCAAGGCCCCCGTATACCTGACCAGCGGCAAGGTCTTCCTCACCGTTGCACATCACTCAGGCAAAGAGGTGAAACAATGTCCATTAATGACGGTGAAAAGCTTGGACAAGAAGCATGTAAATTGGTACAAAGAAAGACACAAAGAGGAGAGAGAAAAAGGTAAAGTAATAAAAGAAGAAGGGGGTTGATTCTGGGGTTAAATTTTCCAAGTATACTCCCTTTAATAGGGAAATTAATACCTACTTAACCTACCCCCTAATAATTTTCCCAAACAATCCCATTTGTCCCACAATCCCTTCCACACGGCCCACACTAACAATTTTCAGCCCAATTTTTTTTCCCCATAAGGTATGGGCTTCTTTTGCGAACCTAATTCCTTTGAAAATAGTGAATGTTTTAGTGTAGATCGAGCTGGAAGTGCTGATATTTCTCCATCTATCCAAATAAAAAATTATCTCCTTTTTTCTAGTTTATCCCATAAATTGTTATCTATTAGTCAACTGGTTAAAGAACTTAATTTCACTGTTTTTTTATTCTACTAATTGTGTTTTGCATGATGCTAAGACAGGGAAGGTCATTGGACGTGGTATTAAAAGGGGAGGCTTGTACTATGTGGATGGGGCGACTCTAAAGGGTCACACTTTTCTTGTTCATGGGTCATCTGATCATCAAATATGGATGTGGCATAGGCATCTTGGTCATCCTTTCCTAGGGTTATTTGAAACGTTTTTTCCCTTCTCTTAATAATTGTAATACACCCCTGAATTGTGAGGCATGTGTCCTAGCAAAGAGTCATAAGCACACTTATTTTCTGAGTCTAACCCACAGAATAAAACCGTTTGCTTTAATTCATTATGATGTTTGGGGTCCAGCTCCTGAATCCAATACACATGGGCTTTCGTACTTTGTTTTGTTTCTGGATGATTGTACTCGCATGAGTTGGGTGTACTTCTTGAAACATAAATCTGAGGTCTTTGATATTTTTGTGAAATTCTATAACATGATCATAACTCAATTCCATGTCCAACCTCGAATTCTTTGGTTAGACAATGGGGGGGGAATACATACACTGAGATATGAAACACTTCATCTCAACACATGGCCTAATTCATCAGACCACTTGCCCAAACACCCTACAACAGAACGGGGTTGCTGAGCGGAAAAACCGCATACTCCTTGAGATAACCCAAGCACTTATGTTTGAAGCTCATGTCCCAACTCATTTTTTGCCAAAAGTATTTGCCACTGCCACTTACCTGACTAATCGCCTTCCCACAAAACCTCTCCACTTCAAAATTCCCTTGGAAACACTTCAAACACATACTACTATTTCATCTTCTCATTCCTTACCTCCTCGGGTGTTTGGTTGTGTTGTATATGTTCACTTTCCCAAATAGGCTCGGAACAAACTTGAACCTCGTGCTGTTAAGTGTGTTTTAATTGGGTATGAAGTGCATCAAAAAGGCTATTGATGTTTTGATCCAATCTACAATAAACTCTATACCACCATAGACTGTGACTTCTTTGAAAGTTCATACTACTTCCCCCAACTTAGTCCTCAGGGGGATATTGTGACTAGTGATGATTTAAGCTGGTTAATATATCCTACTACTATCAATCTAGACCCTATAATAGATCATGACCCTACAGAGCAAGTAGCTAATCCCACAGCTGTTGCCATTGAGGATATAGTACATCCTCCTCCTCAGACTACTCATGTCCTATCTGAAGTATCTAAGGAGCAATCCAAACAAGAGGTAACTCCTGAGCCTTTGATTGATATTATGAATGATGTTCCTAGTGTTGAGTCACCTCGCATATATGAGTTACCCCAAAAAAGTACGAGGGGTATTCCACCAAAGAGATATGACCCTGAGTTTAAAGCACAACGGTCGCCTTGTATTCAAGTTCGATACCTCGAAATACTGAAGAAGCACTCGAGGATCTTATATGGAAGAGGGCCATATAGTAGCCCTCAAAAAGAACAACACTTGGGAGAAATGCATGTTACCCAAAGGGAAGAGAACAATACGCTGTAAACTTTCTCGATCAAATATCATGCCGATGGAACCATTGAGAGATACAAAGCCTGACTTGTAGCCAAGATAGATATAATCGAACAAAGCATGTGGAGATAGACATACATTTTATTAAGGAGAAACTTGAGAAGCAAGTCATCAGTCTTCCATCTGTACGATCCAAAGATCAACCAACTGATATTCTCACAAAGGCAGTCACAGCTGAAGCTTTTGAAGGTGTTTTGTGCAAGTTAGGTATCGATGAGCCGACGACCTAACTTGAGGGGGAGTGTTGGAAAGTATATATGTTTTACTTTACAGTATATTTAATTACCTTAATTAGTGTATAGTATTAAGGTAATTATTCTCTTTTATTTTGTTTCCATAGTTAGCTGGTCAATCCCTCCGAATAAATTAAGGTTATTATGCTCATTAGTAATCAATAAAAAGCAGTATTCAAAAACCCAAATCTTCATCTTAATCTTTATTTTCGCACTATTAATCTTATCAATATTTATCCAACTCTTTTGTGATGCAGGACTTGTTGTGTACAAGCTCGTTAACAAATTTATCATGGTATAAGATGCAATGGTTTTCGATCAATTGAAAACAAAAAAAAATCGGTCTTCCATAAAAAACAACTCGCGGTTTCTAAAAGAATGGCATTCCCCTCGAATTGAAAATAGGTTCACATGTGAGGAGGGGTGTTAGAAAATAACCCACATGTGATTTTATATCGAAGAATTAAAGAGAAATTGACTAATATTTATACCTGATGGGCTACTCCTCCCAATTGATTTTAGGCTGGAACCTCATCGGATTTATATGTAGCCAACTCTCTTTTAATATAGGTCTTGTTGTATATAAGTCCATTAATAAATTTATGATCGTTAACATCTCAAATTTAAATTTGATCAAGTATTTATCAATTGAATATGTTTACTCTATAGAGTATTTTTATGTTACTACTTTTTAGTCGTATTAACATTCATAAAATAGTTTAATTCATGTATAATAACTTGATCGCTAATTTGGTGTAAGGTAAATCATGTTAAGCGTTGACTACGCTTCGATGAAGTTGAGCTTGAGTAGCTTGTAAGTTGTCTAACTAGATTAATACACTTATTATCCTCATCTTAATATAAAAAAATATATCCTAATATTGTGCAAATACTTCATCCATTTTATAGAAAAAGTTTTCACATTGACATCTATTTTGTTAGTATTTTGTTTATATCCTCTTTCACAGTATGATAGAGATTTGATTCTCAATAAGTACTGGAAAAAATTTAAGCATTTCTTTAAAATTTTTTCTTTCTTTTAAATGCCTCTTTCTAGCTTCCCATAGAATTGTTATTACAGCTAGTCTCTTGAGAGACAGTCTTTATGAGAGACGTATCTCAAGCCCAACCCATTAACGATTAATGTCTACTTACCGTATTTTTAATGTCTAATTACATTATCCTTAATGCTTATTTACTGTATTCTTAATACCTACTTTCAGTATCTTAAATGTCTATTTACATTATTTTTAATCCTTAATTATAATATTTTAAAAAATATATAATAGGCCGGTCCAATTAGAGTCATCTCTCACGAGAATTTGTGTTGTTATTAATAATTATAGTTGTATACAATCGGATTAGAGCGTTGCACGATACACAAAATTACAAACTATTTTGTTCTTCACCATTGTTGTTCGTGGCAACGTTTAAGATTGGATGACATAGATTATATTTTCTTTTAATCCAGTAGTACTTTTAGTTAAAGGTTTCTATAATTTTATAACCACATTTTTTTGGTAATCGAAAATGTTTATATTAAAGGTCTAAGATGAACACTTCGATTTGTTTCTCAATCCTTTTAGATTCAATATTCTCATTATTGCGGGTACCTAAACACATGTCCCCAACTACTAACGATAAGTATATAATTATATGTAATCTAGGGTTCAATGACTCAAGAAATATTGCAACTCTCTTAAGAGACCGTCTTTATAAGAGACGGTTCTCCAGGCCCAGCTCAACAATATAAAACAAGAGAAAAACGTAAAAATCATAGACAGGCTTTAATATATTTGAAGTTGGTGTTATAACCTATTAAAGTTGGTATTTTTACCTATAGGGTTGGTAATTTTAACTTATTGAAGTTGGTAATTGAAGTTGGCATTTTAACCTGGTCATCCCTCACCTCAAACTCTCCACCACTAGCTGCAGTGACATTACAGAACTTAGACTCATTAGTCCTAGTCGCCAGCACCCCCTTTGCATGCTCTGTCAGATAATTAGGTTCCATGCCTAATGCTTTATCGAACCTGGAACCCATCCTTTTCATGCACCAATTCCTGACAGCTTAATTATTCAAAAAAAAACCACAGTAAGCAACAATAAGTTTTTTGCGTTTAAATGAGCAAAACAGGGACACATATTTACCTTCCAGCAATGTCAACACAGGCATGTTCCTGTTGGCCTTTGTTATTGCATTGAATGACTCTACGAAGTTTGTTGTGTTATGATCACAACAAATTGTCCTGTCAAACATGTGCACACTCCTCTACTCTTCTACATTTGTGAGATAATCATATGCTGTTGCATCAAACTCTTTTATCTTGGACATAGCTTTTCCAAAAACATACTCATTGTAGGCATTTGCAACAATCCAAAACAACTTATGAAATGTTGTTCCACTCCATCCTGCAGCCTTGCAATTTGAGTACAAATGCTAGCAGTATATTCTCCTGGTAGCTCTTGGGAACACCTCAAACAATGCTGATTCAACCCCTTAAAAAAAGCAAGACTAAGTTAGTATACAGCTTCACAATCTCAAATTAAAGACAAAGAAGAAACTTACCCTCATCCTGTCACTGATAAAAGTCCAGTCATCCTTCTGAGATCCATACTAAGCAAACAGGCACCTCAAGTTTCTGAAGAAATAAGTCCAGAAATCTATGCTCTCTGTTTCAACAATCCCAAAGGCTAGCACAAAGATCTCATTATTCCCATCTATTGCAACTACAGTGAGCATAATCCCTTTGTAATACCCACTTAAATGTGCACCATCTATTCCTATGATAGGTCTACAAACACCTAAGAATCCTCTCACTTGAGCTGCAAAAGATATGAAACAGGCGTTGAATTTCAAACTGTCAGTCCATGTAACCAAAGCATAAGACCCAGGATTTGTGGACTTTATCATTTCACTTTGGAAGAGCTGGATAGGACTCAGCAGACCCACCATGTACTTGCTCCCTGGCTAAACTCTTCACTTTGTATAACAATCTCAACTTCACATGGATCATGTACCTTTCCATGCACAGCCTCTGCAATGAATCAACTAGGACATCTAGGTTTGCCTTTAAGTCTTGTAACAATTGTCTGCATAGCCATGTAGAAGAGTCCATAGGATTCTCTTCTAGCCTCCTACAAGTTGCATGCTCTCCTTCTATCTTCTTTATGGCCCAACTGACTTTGTCTCTTAGAACTGAAGCATGAATCCTCAAAGTGCAATCCCTTATCAAACACCTTTCTACATACCTCTTACTGTCAGCATGGTCAACTGAAACAGATGAGCCCTCTTGTATGCAGTAATCTCTGAATACATCTAGAAACTGTGTTTTGGTTTCAAAAATCAACCACTCCTCAAGAACAATGGATCCAAATGGTAAGTGAGACTAGATTTTACCATTTTTGTACATTTTGTCTAACACATGAGACCCATCGAAGTAATCCTCAAAGGTCTTCTCATGTATATTATCTGGAACATCTTCTTCTTTCACAATGTACTCATCCTCAATGTCCAACTTCATATCAGAATCAGCCTCAACATCAGAAGCTTCATAATCACCATCTTCACTATCATTAGAAGGCCAACCATCAGACTCAACATCAATTTCTTCGACCAACAATGTTCTTTTGCTCCTAGTGTTGAGTTGCCTCCCTGCTACAGTTTTCTTGCCAACATCAAGGCCAAATTTAACAGCAGTGCTTCTACCCGCCCTCGACTCTAAGCCTGGTTTGTTTTTCGGGCTGGGTTGGTTGCCTAGGCTGTTGTTGGGTTGACTATGCAAGGGGTATTTTTTTTCTTCTTGGAGGGTTATTTGGATGAGATGTTTTTGTTTGTGAGCATGAAGGTTTTGAGGGTTGAGGTTGTGAGCAGAAAGGTTGTGAGAGTTGAGGTTGTGAATCTCCTAGAAAAACCTGATCAGCTGCTGGGATAGCAAACACTCTTACATATTCAATCCCATCATCATCAATATTCAAAACAGGGACCTCTACAGCCATAGTATATGCCTGCTGGGCAAAAGCTGCTCCTCAGCTTCTACTTCCTCTGCCATTCTTCTATTCTCTTCCTCCATTAGCCTAATATTTTCAACCCTATTCTTCAAAGTTTTTGTTTAACTAGCTTCTGCAGACTGAAACACAAGAGATGATGTTTATGTCTCTTCTATAAACACTTCAATTTCACTCTTATTTTCATTCCACTTCCACATTTTTAACATTGCCCCATCATCAACTAACTATAACTTACGATTTGTTCTAGGTTTACTCACAAACATGGTGAAGTATTTAGGGAGATATACATTATGTTTCACTGAATCCTCAAAGGTATACTCAATCAACTCCATCAAATTGGTCTTCTCAGTGTCATCCACCCTCACATCAAAAGTACCCCCTAGAGCACAGACTAACAACCACATTGTACTCATCCTAACAACAACATTTACCAACAACACATTACATCACAATCCAAACTATAAATCGCATACAAAACAAAAACACATCACTTTAGCATAATTCAAATTCGCATGCAACACATCACACTTAACTTTCATATAATTCACATTCGAATTTCATAGCAAACAAATTGACACAGATGATCATTTTCCACCAAACCCTAACTCAATTTTGCAAAAAAAAATACAAAATCAGAACTCGAAATGCAAATGGATAAGGATAGTAATACCTTGCGTATGCTTAATCCACCAGATTAGCGAACTTTGTGCGAAATTCAGTTATGACCACCACGCTGCCTCACAAACATGCAATTCACTTCACAAAAATCGACACTTTGCAAATTTTTGATGGATTTTAAGGGTTCCAGATCAATGAAGACGAATAGAGAGTTTCTTGAATGGAGAAGAAGAAAGATGGGGGGGTCAATTTTTTAATGACATACGTTGTGTTTGGGGAAGTCAACCCTAACGATGGCGCCAGTTGAATGCGTACGGGCATACTGACGGCAGTTGTCATTAATGATATTCTGTGTTAACGGACGAAAACTCAATGTTATATGGTGAATTAAAACATTTTGTGTGGTATATGGTGAATTTCGGAGAAACTTAGTGGTATATCATGAAATATCCGTATATTAAATTAAATACCAACTTCAACGTGTTAAAACACTAATTTATATAAGTTAAAATACAAACTTATGCAGCATAAAACACTAACTTAAACATGTTAAAATACCAACATCAACAGTTTAGAATACCAACTTCAATAGTTTAAAATACCATCTTCAGTTATTTAACAACATAACACAAAAACACCAACTCTAAATAAGTTAAAATACCAACTTTAATAGGTTTAAATGTCAACTCTAATAGATTAAAATATCAACTTTAATAGGTTAAAACACCAACTTCAAATAAGTTACACGCGCATTTATTTTGTAGTTAGTTTTTTTTTAGTAATAATGGGCATGCCCTCTTGAGACGTGTCTTTCATAAACACCGCCTCAAGTAACAATTGGTGATATAAAAATGAGATCTTGTTATGATTGGTGTGACTTGAGTGCACATTTGATGTGTACATTCATATATGTCTCCTGGGATGGAATCCTATGAGTTTGTTAATGTGGTTGTTTAAGTTGGTAACTTAATGATTGTGGTGTTTAAGTGTGATTGATTTGTTGAAGTAATCATATGAGTTATTGGTCTTAATAGTGTTTAATGAAGAAGTGCAAAGGGTTTTAAAAGAAGCTTTGCTCGTGTAGAAACTGACAGAAAGGATACTGAAGGTCGCTCGACCAGCTCGCTCGACCGAGCGAGCTCTTGAGTGGGTTGAGCGAACAAACAGAATGTATCCAGAAGCTGCCTATAGCCCTCTCAACCAAGCCGCTCGACCGAGCGAGCCTCTGTTTTGGTCGAGCGAATCTTCTGACGTTTCATAGGTTGTTGTTTTCGTCCCTTTAACTTCTTGGAGTTGTTTCAAGGTAGTTAATACTCAGAATTAAGGTTGTATTCTCATTGAATGTACTTAGTACTATAAATAGAGAGCTCTCATGCTCATCCAACACACATAAAACACAACTCCTAAGCCAAACACATAGCCTTTTATTTATATCTCTTACTCAATTATAATACTTCATTTGTAAGAGTATTCTGCTCCATTGAAATAATACCAAACCACTTGATATTTTTATAATGGGTTAATTCAACGTACAGTACTCTCTTCATCTCTTAAAATTTCTCCAACTAAAATAATTTTCACAAGAACTAATTAAAAAGACAAACTCAAAAGCACTGAACAATGAAATTCTTTACACTAACAAAATAACATGAAAAAATTATACTCCCTCCCTTCCACTCAAAATGTCCCATTTACTTTTACATACTATTTATTGCACTTATTTAATACTTAACATCTATTTTACATAACGAAATATTTTAAAAAATGAATATTAATAATCTTTGATTTGAGATAAATTAAACAAGATCTCACTTAACAATATTTTAAATCTATAAATTAAGAATAAAATATAAATTAAGAGTGCTTTGGGATAATTTGAGAGAAAGGGAGGGAGTATAAAAATGGTTGACGTGAGATTTGTGTCATATGTGAGTCAAGATAGCATAAGAATGAGGTAAAACCCAAGGAGCCGTTCACATCCCATTCTCCACCAGGGCGGGCCGCCCGCATTTAATCCACAATTTTTATCTCTTCCTCATCTTCTGCTTATTTCCTTGTGTGAAACCAGATAAGAGAAATTAGAATAAGATAATCACAAAATCTTTGCACAATTCTACTAACAACATTACAATTTACAAGATCTAACCAACTACTACTACTTCAGTTTATCATCATTTCACACACACACACACACAAAAAAAAAAAATCATATTATTCCCTTCACCCAATCTTTCTAGAACTTCAATTAAAAAACCCAAAAAGCCATAATGAAAAGAAAATATAAATTACAAGTGGTGTAAATACAGATGACCCATATATTAAAATAGGTTATTTGAATTTGTAGAGGAACAAGAAGAAGTTCTTTTGACTATTTGAGCTTGGCGTTGAAGACGAGTTAGGAACAAAAATAAAGAATTTTCCTTGGAAGGTTCGTGAATTTTTCATCTTGAAATTTCAAATTATCAAAAATGTGATATTTTTTAATTGAAATTGTTTGCAGTTTATGAAAACTCATTTCTTCTTTTTTCTGAATTATTAATCCCTAAAAAATGTGGGTAATCTAATATCTTCTGTATTATGTGGATCAAATGTGTTATTTATACTATTAAAGAGGTAAGAGTATTTTGTTAATGATTGATTCTAAATTTTTTCTTTTAGTCTTAATTTTGAATTTAATTGATTACTCTATGCATATATACTTCTAATTGGTGCAAATTTTCTCTCTTTGACAATCTTGGTTTTGATTAATAATATTGATCAAATCTGTTTGATTTGGAAATTTTTTCCTGTTTTTAGTAATTCCATACTAGTAAGATTTTCTGAGTATTGAATAATTTATTTTTTTTTTATAAGTAGTGGATAATATTTTTGATCCATCCCATGATTTCCTATTTTCATTTTTGAATTGTGATATAAGATCCTCTGTTTTTCTTGTTATTAACTTTCTCCTTAATAAAGTATTTTTTTTTGAAGTATATTGCAGTATGTTTAATTTAGCTTGAAAATAAGTTTTTTAAAAATGTCGAGTTAATTTCTTGACAATTACAACTGGTTAAGTTTTATATTAATTTAATTGTAACTTTATTAAGTCGATAATATTTTATGTTGTAGTTCATGTTTCATAATATGATCGAATTGTGTTTGAATACATTGACACAATTTCAACTGTTCACACTTTTACTTTCCAAAAAGCAATGTAATTTGCGGACTTCACCAACTCATCCTACCAAAAAAGGGGAAGAAGGAAGGAAAGAAAATTGGGATTTGTTGCTAAAACTTCACTTTATTTTCAAATAGTAGTATGTGATGTTGCATAGCTTCTCTTCCATTTGATCACTAAATCATGTGCACTTTTTATTTATCTGATGTTATCAATGATGTTTATATTGGATCAATCATAAACAAAGTCCTTGTAATTGGATTATATGCGGTTCTTATTTATATGATGTTTACATTAATTACATAGGATCAATCGAAAACAAACTCCTTGTTAATGGGTTAGGTTGAATACGTGAAAGCCATTTAATGGTATTCGGTAATAAAATGTTGTTGAATAAAATGTGTATGGGGATTTGATACACATTTTAGCAATCAGAATATCAATTCTCAGATTCTATCCCATTTATAAAGCCTTCGAATCTTTTGCGTTTAATGAGTCATTTGTTTGTTGAATTTGTTTGTGATTGACCCTTGATAACAAACAACACTTCACTTAAATTAGAAGTGCACATGATTTAATGAGTCATTTTAGTACAGTCCATACTTCATTTTAATCCAAAACAAATAACTAAAAAGTCGTTGCTCTATTACGCACTGAGTTTTTGAAAGCTCACTGCACTACAATATTAGGTTGGTAATGTTTTTACTATCTTGCTTGAAAAACGGAATGAAAATTGGAGAGATGTGTGTTAAATGTATCTCATTTTGCCTGATGACAGACATAACAGGAGAAGTATGGTTAATAATAAGAAGCATCCACAAGTCCGATTAGTTCGATGTCCAAAATGTGCAAAGATCCTTCCAGAACCAGAACATGTTCCTCTCTACACCTGTGGCGGATGTAATACTATCCTCCAAGGTAAAAAAAAAAAAAGCATCCCAATTTGGCTAGTGGCCACTTTGTTACTTAGATAATTTGTAGTTTTTGATTCATTTGCATTCACTGGAGTGTATTGATTTATTATTTGTATGTGTTTTCATGTTCACTTGATTTTATTGTTTTAACTTCCTGTCATGCTATGCATGATAATAAACTTGCACTTATGTGAAGTTGCAGATGATATTTCTATTAAGGATGAATAAGAAACCACCATATTGTCATTTACAAAGGTTAGATTGCATAATATAACGCCCTACGCCCCAAACCTGCCTTGGTGGAAGCCACTTAATGACTATGGGTGACGGAATGTTGCCTGTTATGTTCTGTATGAATGTGGCATCTGGTAATTGGCCTTGTTGAGCAATTGAGAAAGAGGAAGTCATTTGTTGCTGAATATTTGTGGTTTGTCAAATCAATAACTATTTGGAATATGTGGAGGTAGTGGTGTATAACTTCGGTATTCTTCTGTGTCTTCCTAGGTTCACAACACTTTGTTTTTCATTGCAGCTAAAAACTACAAAGGTCATCATAGAAACACAGCATTAAGTTCACATGAACACAATGTTGCTAGGAGTAATGATGGTGGAGAGTGTAGTGGCTCAAGTCCAAGATCGATTTCTTCTCGTGAAAATTCAGAGACTCAAGGCGAAGTAAGGATTCACGCTCATGTGGGCATTTTACGAAATCCTGAACAGAATGGAACTTCCATTTCTTCAGATAGTACTGCTATGTCGAAGGAGTCTAATTTCGTTAAGAATAAGGAGAATGGGAAAATCAACAGCAGATCTGACGAAAGATATAGTAATTATGAGCAGAAAGGATCTGCTAATTCTGCCCAACATACAGTATTGACAGAGGAGACTAGTTTCTTGCGTGGTAAGGAAAATGGAGAAACAGACGAAGTAGATGATCTATCTGTTTTGAAGACTCAAGCTGTTGATTATCCTACTGTTTCTGAGAGCGAACAATGCACGCAACATACTGTAGAAAATTCAACAAAAGAAGATGACAATGGCCGAGATGAACTGTGTAATAGCATTGCTGTAGAGAATCACCACCAAAAACAGATAGGAAATGTGAATTGTGATAGTGAAACATCTAAAGTAGAAGATTCACAACCCCTTGAGAACGAAGAACTGCAGCTACTTCCTACAGAAGAGAAATCTACAGAAGATGAGGATGATCAACATGAACTAAAGCTGAGAAGACATGTGAACTCTGAAAACAATGCTTCTTCCTCAAGTGCCTCTCCAGCCATAGAAATTCCCGAGGAAGATCTTTCTTCCCAACAAGAAGTGCCCGAAGAAACCAGAGAGATGCACCTTGTAAGGGGAGATTCAAATCAAGATCAACATGAACAAACTCAGTTGAAATATGTCTACTCTGCCAGAGATGCTTCTTCGTGTACTGAATCTCCAGGCATGGAGAAACCCACCCGATTCACTTCTGAAAATCCTGTGGATGGTGATTCTTCTGATCAACTCTCCAATGAAACCGGAAATTTTGATCTCATAGAGAAACACTCACATCTAGTATGCAAGGAATATGAACAAGGGAATCATCCAATCGAGGTGGTCGGATATGCAAAGTCGGCCAAAGAAGCTTCTTCATCATTTGACACTCTAGATATTAAGAAGTCAATGCTACTAGCTTCTGAAAATCCAGCAGAACATGATGTTTTTTATCCAGAAGTGTCCAAAGTGACTACAGGGAGGAAACTTAAAGAGGAACGCTTGCGTCGTGTATCCGAAAATGAGCTTCATCACCATGATGCTGATAAATTCAAATCAGAAGAATCAAACAAGGAAAAGCGCAATCAGAATGATCAAAACAAATCAGTAGACAGCATTGATGATCAAATTGAATGTGTGATGCTTTCATCTGCAGTTTCACTATCAACTGAGGAAACACAGGGTGTATATGTTGATTCAGTATATGAAACTGAAGATGGCTTAGAAGCTTGTGGAAGGGATTGTGTTTCTAAACCCTCAAGTTCGACAAATCTGAAAACTTCTGATGAGATGGGTACTACCAAGTTTTCTGAAGACTCTCATTGTGAAAGCATTTCATTAGAAGGCGTCAAAGAAATTTCAACGCAGAATAATGTGAATTTAAGGGATAGTGCTGTTCTTATTGAAAGTGAAGTTGGGAGCTTGTTGAAAGAGAATCCCGAATCGCTGAGTAAAAGGTCTCCTGGTTATGACGGTAGTGTCTCTTCCTGTGATGGAAATGATGATAAAATCCCCAAACAGCCCCAATTAATTGGTGAGGAAACTTTATCCACGATTAATGCAGTTGCATGTTATAAGAGTGCTGAAGAAAGTCCGGAATGGAATGGCACTCCTTTAGAGAGAAGGATCAATAAGAATTTAAAGGTTCAACCTCAAGACAGAAATTCGTCATCGATGCTAATAGATGAGAAGTTGAAAAGCAGAATGATAGAGGAAGAAGGTCTATTAGAAGGAAATGGAATTTCTCAAAGAAACAACAGATATAGGGTAAATAGAGACAGCTTCCTGCCGAGGGTTCCATACCGCAGGAGAAGTTCTGAGATGACACATGAAACGGAAAGCTGTTCTAGTTATACCTTGCACGATAAACGCTCAAGTTTCCATATGCATCGGCATCCTCAATGGGAGGGAAAAGAGTTTCGTCCTACTTATTATAATAGCGAAACATCAGGGGAAATATATGACAGACCAAAGTATCATGCTTTTAATGACAGGAGGCGAGTCGAGAGTTATTCGCAGAGTGGGAATCTCCCACAAAGGCCATACTCAGGAGAACTCTTCAGTCAGAGGTACTCCTATATGCATCGCGACCCTGAAGATAGAAGAAGATGGTCTTCCCAACTACCACCACCTGCAGTCTATTACCGTCCAGGGGTACACACGGGTCCAAGTTGGGAAACTAGATGGGATCCATATGATTCATACCCGACAAGCCCTCCTCGATTTGTGGAGTCAGAATCATCCTATGCTTGGGGGCATGATTCATTATACCTCTCTGATGATCAGAGGCATAAAGATCAGATCATGAGGAGGTTATACTTGAAGGAGAAACGGCTAGCCGTGAGAAAACAGTTCCATCCCATAGCTGGTGGGGCTCCATTTATCACATGCTACTTCTGCTTCAACATTCTCGAACTTCCCACGGATTTTCTCCTCTCTAGAAGAAGCAGAAAAACCCACAAGCTAAAGTGTGGTGCTTGCTCTCGCGTTCTAGAATTTTCCCTCGAAAATGAAGGTTGTTTAGCTCCTAGTGAAACTAGTATTGAAAGAAATGATAATTTAGTTGTGACATCTCGTACAATTCATTCTTGGCAGAGTAGCTTAAATTCTGCAGGGAGTAGAGAGTTGCTTTCACAAGAGTCTTTCAGTACTTCAGGTCGAGAAAAAAGAAAGATCGTCCCTGAAAGCTCACGCACCAGAGAACAATCAGAGGAATTACATAATACTGAACCTACTGCTCGGGGAAGACCACCAAAGGTAACCTGGCAACGGTCTACCAGGAGTAAGACACCTCTTCACAGGCTTATGGGCTACTCTTTACCGAAAGACTTGTTAACCGAGCATGAAGCTGATGATGTAGAGTAACATTCTGAAATTTTCAAAGTTTCTAAGCAAAGAAAACAGATCCATAGTAGATAGCAACATATAAATCGTAACAGATTCTTTTTTCCTGCTGCTACGGAAGAGAAACAGCAATTGTAATCAAGAACTCCAGATTCATGACAGTGAACAATGATTACTAGTAGATAGTTTAAGATTGAGACCATAGTATTTGTTTGCTATTAAGTGACTTGTGTGGAAGAGATGTTTTTAACATATTTGATCTGTACAAATTAAGTTGGATTACTTTTTTTTTACTAAAAAGTATCAGATGTATAGTAAATTTTGTTCCTTTTTATTGATTATTATTATTATTATTATTATTATTATGTGCTTCCCCTGTGTATCAACAACTCTGAGTGTCTTCGCTCATGCATTGCACACATTGTATCATTTAATTGCGGACATATGGTGAAGGTTTTTTAATCACAACAGCGGTCATGACTGCGACAACATTTTTATTGATGGCATGATTACATTCCCAAGTATATTTGTTGGCTGTTGCACCATTTTGTCCGTAAAGTTTTTTGACAGTTATATGTGACTTCAGCTTAATTGATTTACAGTAGCTGAACAACTTTTCAAAAAGTTTGATTTACAACTGATTTGTGATAATAAAAGATGTACCTAATGGATTTTATAGAGTGTTAGAGTAGCCTAACAAATGTGGAAGCATGAGCCTAAAGGTGGCACGAAAGGTTAATGACTATGGCTTGAAGGTGCACTAATGAAACAAGGTTAAAGTATTAAGGTCATTTAAGCAATAAAAGTAAAGCAAACATTAAAACCAAGATTTAAGATGGTTCACCATTAATGAAGCTACATCCACCATCCTAGGCTAGTGTATCATTATGTGTTTAAATGATAATAGGAGCTTAAAAGCTCATTACAATGTTAAAGGAATTATATCAATGGAGTTGAATGTTTGTAAGCTATACATTTGAGTAGAGAATAAAGAGAGTGTTAAGGATAGATAATGAGAGGCTCAAGCTTTGTAGTTGGGCTCTACTCTACAACAAATAGCAATACATATATATAGGCAAGGGGTACTTGGGAAACAAAGAACCAAAACAAAAGAAAAATAAGACAGCATGTCTGTGGGCTGGCTCGACCTCTGCTCGGGCAAGCGGATGGGTCGAGCGGTCTGCAGGCCATACATCTCACACCTTTTTCAGCTTGTTGCACAACCCTCTAGGTCACTATGGTCCCCTATATGCTCCCATAGCTTGATCTAGCTAGTGTGTACTATATATTGCCTTGATTATCAATGACAAATCCATGTGAAACAGTCCAAGTACTTGTTTTATGCAAATAATGTGTGTGCGCTATTTTATGACTTGGAGTGTCCTTTACCACTCATTATAACACATGCTTAAGGTCTAGTAATCATAGTTTGTTACTTTTAATCTTTAAGACCAAATTCTTCTACAATCAAAGTGTCATCTAACACATGACTAAGAGTTGGAAGACTCAAATCACACACTCTTTCACAGAGTTTTTGTTTAAAGTATGCGTAATCATAATTAATTTATGCAATAAGCATTACATAGAAAAAAGAGTTTTATGCATAAATTTAGCGAGCTTGATAAGTGCAATTATTTACACTTATTATTATCTTAACTCCTTTTTAGTGAGTATTCTAGACTAGTTTATATGGTTACGATAGTTACTTATATAAGTTTGGTTATAAACTTGATTGTAACATTTTTATGTGTTTTTGAGGCAAAATTGAAATTTTATAGGTCCTATGAAATGATAAAAGGGTGAAGATTTAGAGAAATAACCTAAAACCCTAACAGGTAAAGATTTATTATTAAATTGATTTTTAAATAAAAAGTTAAAAGACAAAATTTGCTATAAATAAGCCATACTAAGAGGTTTTTGTTTTTAATAATCAACTCCTTTTAAAAAACCGTCCCTTAAAAACTGGAGTTTACTCTACTATAAACGTGTGACACTTTCAAAAAGATATTTTGATTTTTATTTTGCTATTTTTTAGGAGAAAATATCTCATTTATTGAACAGCTATTTTATCTAATTTTTTTATAAGAAAAAATATATCTTTTCAATTATGTTTTTATTAAATATTTTTATATATGGGATTATTTGAAAAGTATTTTTTATAAAACAAAATTATGTTTTACGTAAATTAAAAGAAGCGGTTTTTGGAAAAGTAAAAGTCATAAGCACCCCGTTAAACTTGGGGACATGGGTGTAAAGGGGAATGAATTAACTGACATTATTTTTTTCCACTTTCCTAATTATAAGGGTCATGGAACTTGTGTAACTAATAGGTAGTAGTGGCAAGTTAACTTACCGAAAACAGTTATTCCCATGCTAATATAAAGACTTCCTTTAATCAATTAGAAATTGAATCTCCACAACTCCACCATGGGTATTCACTCCTTAAGAGTGTTTGCTTCATTATAGGATGGACTTCATTAATATTGAGTTTCACGTAATATCCTAAATACGTATTTGAAATCTATTGCTAAAGTTTTTGTCATGTCATGGTATGTTCCTTTTCACAAGTATATTAATATGTTTTAAAGTTTCATCATATGTAGAGTTTGTCTTGTCATCAAGCGATGAGTTTGTACTTCGAGAGAAAAGTAGAGAGTTAGAGTGAGCTCTTGTAATTTGGGTAAGAGAGTTTGTAGTGAACTTTTGTAATTTGAGTAAGACGGATATGAGTGAATCCACAAAAGAAAGCTGAGAACTTAGAGTTAAGTTCAAGAAGACAGTGACTCGCAATAGCTTGCTTGAAGTGGAGAGACTAGGAACAAGAGGTTGTTCCCAGGGTTATTAAGTTTGTAGAGGAACTTAATAGGAAGCTAGTGACTCGTGATAGCTTGAGTGAAGCTGAGAGAAAGTGAGCTTTATAGGTGAAACGTGAGAAAGAGTTTGAGTTTAGGGAGAAACTCAAAGTGGCCTAGGTGAGTTTTATGTAATAATAACGATTGCCTAAAACTTATTATGTTTTATGTAAATTGTAACGATTTGCCTAAAACATAGTGAAGTGTTTATAAATTCTGTGAGGTCATGGCTTTCTCTTCTTTTAGGCCTAGAAGGTTTCCACGTAAAATTATGTGTCTCTTTCATTTATGCTTTACAAGTTCAAGTCTTTAATTCCGCAAAAGATTTGAAAAACTCTCATGAAATCTAAAATAACGTATATACTACACTTCACCCCCTCTTGTAGTATCCATCCATAAATAACACAAGGGTATAAAGATGAAAGTAGTTTGAGTGATGCACAAAAGAAAATAAAAGTTCTAGGTGGAAAGAATGTTGGATGCCAAGACCTTATGTCTAATACAAAATACACTTGCCAATTTGATTTTTCCAAGAACCCGATTCAACATAGGCATGAGAGATATTACAAAAAGTGTTTCACGAAGATAGTAAGGTGAGAAGTATTAAACTTCAATCTTTAAAAGATGATTTTGATTAGGGCTGGCAAAAGCTGACCCGACCTGTTAACCTCATCTGAAACCGACCCGAAATTAGCGGGTTTGGGTTTAGATTTTTGACCCAATTAATTAAATGGGTCAACCCAACCTAATCTGTTTATTAAATGGGTTAGGTTCAGGTTGAATAATTAAACCCGAAAAAAACCTGTTTAACCCATTTATTAAATGGGTCAATCAAGTCAAGTCGACCCATATTTAACCTATTTATTAACCCATTGAAAATTTCAAAAAAAGTCATAAAGAATAAAGATAACTCATAACTGGGACCAGTAATGTATTGTGGTATTACTGCCTTACTGGTATATGACCCGTCTGGTGTATCATAATTCATAAACCCTAAAAATCTAAAACCTAAAAACCATTAAACTGCGGTCTGCGGCGCCTTCCTCAATTCTTCTCCACTCTCCAGTCTCCTGCTTGCTGCTTCTCTGTGCGACTTCGGAGTGCGCCTTCTCCTTCCTCTTCTCTGTGGCGGCACCAAGGTAAGAATTATTTCTTTCTTTTCCCATTTTTCTGATTTTTTTTTTGATCGATTTTTTCTGATTTGGATTGTGTTCGATTTTTTTGATTTTTCAGTTCAATCTACCTGATCTTCAATTCAATCTACCTAATCTTTCAGCACTTTGCCGGGTATTCAATCAGCTTCTCTTTCTCTTTTTTTTTTGTGATTCATATGTTCTTTGATTTTTTCTTGTTCTTATTTTCATGTTCTTTATTTTCTGATTTATGAAGCTGTGTTCGATTCTTAACTCCATTAATGGCTAAAAGTTTTACAGTGTTTTACAATGTTCAGATTTTCAACTCGATTTTTTCTTATTTCTATTTTCATAGTGTTAGCCATAAATTAGTTTTTATATTGTAATTTTGTCATATTGTAATTTTTGTGTAGAAGTTTAAACTATTTTTGTTTGTTTGATAACTTATATTTTTGTTTGTTAATGAAGCAAAAATGGAATCACAATTGGATGAGCTTTGTGGGATGGTTATAAAGATTAAAGTTGAAGAAGAAGAAGACATATCTTACCCTAGTCCAAGTCCAAGTCCATGTCAAAGTTTCGATCAACATGAATTCAGTTCAAAAGCATCTTCATCAGCCACCATATTTTAGATTATGATGATTTGTAGAAACTAGAAACTAATTATGATACTTTTGGTTTTGGCTTGTCAACTTAACAATTTGTTGTGCTATTTTGCTTGTTTGTTGACTTTTGAAAACTTTTAAGAACTTTGAAGCATGTTTAATTTTATTATGAAATGTGAATATAATATATGGGTCAAATGGGTGAAATGACTTGAAATATAGACCTGAAAAAAAAAGCAGGTTAAATGGGTCATTAGCAGGTTGACCCGACCTGCTACAGATCAGGTGGGGGTTTTAATTTTTGACCCATTTAATTAAATGGGTCAGGTTCAGGTCAAGGGTATATTGACCCATTTATATATGACCCGAACCTGAAAACGACCCAACCCGACCTGTTTGACACCCCTAATTTTGATAATTTAAAAATGAAAAAAAGAATTAATGAATGATTATGTTTTAAGGGTAATAGAAATCGTAAATCAAATGAAGTTAAATGGAGAAAATATATCAGATGACAAGGGACAATTGGCCAAACAAGATAATCCAAGCTACAAGATTGGCAAGTATTGATGAACATCTCGTGATTTTTTGTACAAGATTTTTTACATTAGGAAAAGTGTTAGAATAATGTGAAAAATCTTAGATAAAGTTAAAAAACTAAAGCATTTAGATATTTATCTAGACTCTAGAGTAAAGTCATATCATAGGGGTGTTTGGCAATTGACTATTGGCTTTTTTAGTTTGTTTGTTTGACTAAGTGGAAATGTTGGTTGTTTTTGTTGGATTTTAAGTTAACTAAAAAAGCCAGCTGTTTGCAGAGATGTTTGGTAAATTTAATTATTGATTGTTAGTTGTTTATTAGAGAACAAGTGGGTCAACAAATCAAAAGCTAACCAAAAAAGAAGCTAGTTGGAGCAGCTTTTTCATTTTTGGCGCAAAAGCAAACCAAAAAAGCTAGCTTTTTCATTTTTGGCGCAAAAGCTAACCAAAAAAGCTAGCTTTTTCATTTTTGGCGCAAAAGCTAACTATGACATTTGAGAAATTAATTCGAAATTTAAAATAAATAAATAAATAATAATATTAATAATACCCAAACATTCCCCCTCCTCTTTTCGCATAACCCAGCAAAAACTTCAATCACCTTCCACCTTAAAATTCCAAACCCATTTTTGAAATTCTCCCTCCTCCTTCATTTCTGGCTTTCGAAATGCTTGAGGCATCAACTGTAACACCTTCTTCCTCTTTCTGAAAATTTCAAATGCCAACACAAGCAAGGTTCATTCTCAATTCTTGCTCTTGATTCTTAATAAAACAGATCCTTCATCCTCTTCCTCTTGATTCGAACTCATTCCTTCCTTTTTCCTTCTTCTCTGAGCAACAAAATCAGGCAGCAAACCCAACATTCATTGAGGCCACGAGCACCACTTCACACAGTGGTTCTGCAACCCTAACCGGCGTCCCCTCTCTTGATTCTAGCATTAATATTGGAGTCTCTGATATCTGGTAAGGAAACAATCTCCATCTTCAATTCTTGTCTAATTCTTGAAATAAGAACAATAAGCATTTCACAAACTCCTAATGATCTACTCAATGAAACTGAAACAGCTGCAGCCTTGAACAACATTTGCAATTTCGAACCACAATTGCAACTTTCAATTTTCTGATTTTGTCGCCTATCAAGATTGGTTATTTCTATCTATCAGACTTCTTATGTAATTCTAAGAGTTTAGATCATTGTTTCTATTTTCATTGCATTTCTTTTCTGAGCAAAGAGACTTGTCAAAAAGAGACCAAGTTATTCATTTTTGATTTCTTAATTATAACTAATTTAGCCTTTTGATTAAACAAACGAGATCTAGTAGCAAATTATTGAATGTTGAGTTAAGTTTGTCGAGTCTTGAAGGTTAATGAGAAATTATGAAATAAGGAAATTATGGTTTTTGTTGAAGAGATGTTAGATACTGGTGAAAAAATAAATAAATAATTGGTGCCGTAATTGAAGTATGAGATTCTTTGGAAATCATTGATATTAGGAAGAATATTGGTTGTTTTAGTAATTGAACAAGGTGATATTCGTAAAGGATCATTAGATTCTTTTGTGGATTATTGATTTTGGATATCAATGAAAAAGTTGTGTTTAATTAATAAAGAGGGTGATGATTGTTGAGAAACCTTTAGTAGAGTGTAAACAGTCCTAGATTCTTGGATCATAAAGTCTTTGTGGTATATGATTGGACTAAGTGATGAACATTGTTGGTTTGCCTAGATTCTTTAATATGTGTAGAAATGAACTTATGACATGAGATGTTGCAACGCCAGAATAGATTCATAGTTAAACCTTGGTTGTAGAAGGAGATGTAATAATTTATATATTAGTACAGTAGCATCGGACGCCTTTTTGTGATATTATGATTGTTATGCTTCAGGAGGCGACATCATCGAAGAACCCTTCTAGTTGATAGCTGTGATCAGGATTCAACTCTTTGAAGAGACATCGTAGGTAAATAGTAGTAGTCCCTTAAAGGGTCTGGCCAGACTACATTCTTGAACATAAACTTTTTACCAAAGCTCTTTTGAAATTGAAAATTGTTGAGACAAATGTTGTTGTGAATGCTTATGTTGATATTATGATATGGTCAATGGATCGGGCTTGCGAGCTGGTCATTGACGGAGTTGAGGAACATTGTTCCCTGCTCCCTATTTTTGAAGCGAGTTGTCATTCAGATATTGACTATCTTCACCCGAGAGCGACATAGCCTTAGAGCTATGGGGCACCTCTCAAACTACACTCCCTGTGCGCACATAGATCTAGGAAACCGATGTTGCTTTTAAACCTTTGATTGGAAATTACGGTGTTTTGTTGTTTTGGATTGTTACTTCTCATTCAGTTTGATCTGACCCTCTGTTGTTTCCAACTTTTAGCTTGTTTGCAGATCGGAACCGGACGAGAAGGATGGGTTAGCGGAGGTGATTAGAGGTTCCAAGGATGTATATTGAGCTAAGCACGTAGGAATTTGTAGATTTGTATTAGGATTTAGGATAAATGTATATTAGATTTGGTTCTGTTGGTTATATTGGACTTGTAGAGAATTGTATGATTATCTTGTGTTTTAGTTAGATGTTTGTTTTGAGATTTAGCTGAGTTAGTCACGTTGAAGAGCTTGTGATCCCTTTGCTCAAGTTTTGGAAGTGTGATTTCAGTTTCTTGGGAAATGTACCTCGTGATGACCCTGTTTACTCAGTTAACGGTAACTCGGGTTGTTACACTAACCAAAAAGCTAGCCTTTTTATTTTTGGCAAAAACCAGCTTTTTAGCTCCTTTAAAAGCCATTTACCAAAATTTTTTTTAGCTGTTTCACCAAACAAAAAGCCAAAAACCTAAAGCCAACCTAAAAGCTAAGTTAAAAGTCATGAACCAAACACCTCCATAGTGTATTAGTTAAACTCTAGAAAGGATTAGAAAAAAAGATATTAATAATAATGTCAAGTGGGCAATGCTTATGCAGTGACAATACATACATTAGACTATAAATAGGTTTTGTTTTTTTGGAAAATTACCGATAATAATCCAACTTTTTTACGATTTTCTTACAATAATTCTAACTTTTGATTAACCATGAATAATCTCAGTTATAAAATCATTCATCCAAGAATTTTATTGGCAAAATAATAACATGTTATTGTAGGTTAATTTAAAAAAAAATAAAAAAAAATAAAAAGCATAAAATAAATAATTAAAAAAAAAAACAAAAAACAAAGTAGTTCTTCCACTCCCAACCCACCCCAGCCAAAAACTACCACCCCACCGTGGCCACTGCCACCCAGACCACCCTTCCTCCCCGGGCATTCCTCTCTCCCGGCGAATACCCTCTCCCCTGTTTCCACCACCCACCATTCTCTGTAATATTGACTCAAATCTTTTGCTTACTCCTCCACCTATTGATCTTTCCCATGATTAAAACTTCATATTTGCATTCTATGAAATGATTACTTGAACCTCTTCTGAGTAAGCTTGAGTTTTGAGATTTTGATGATGCTTTGATGATAATTTTCGGAGAACCCAAATTATGTGAGACACAAAGAGAGAACCCAAGGAGAGGAATGTCTGAAATTAAGAGCTCCGGAATTGTAGCAGCAGAACCTGTTTCAAGTGTCCATGGATCTACATTCAAGGGTGCTCAAGTTGGATCCATCTCCACCGAATTTGGTGCTTACATTGCCCCAGTTTTGTCCCTGCATTTTGGCATTGCCCCAGCTTTGCCTCCTTTCTAGTTATATTATACTTCTATTTCTATAGATATATTTCAATGTTATTATTATACTCTTCTTCCATCATTACATAACCCATGTACTATTTTGAGACTAAATTATTATATCATTTATAATCAAGAATTATGTAATACTACTTTAGTACTATAAATTTTGGTGTGTATGATATTTTTATGTCAAGGTGAAGTTGATGAAATTAAATGATGAAGATGATGGAAATGAAGTAGTTTGGATGAACGAATAACCAATGAGTGTGTGATGACAGTGGAAATAGATATGGAGAGTTTTGATGATCAAGTTTTTTTTTTTTTTTTTTTTTAATTAATCTTTAGTTTTTCGAATTTTATTTTTTTAATAAAATTATCTGCTATAGCAGGTTACCGGTTACCAAATTTGGATTATTCATGATTTATTATGGATTATTTTAGAAAAATCGAGTAAATATTAGATTATTGTAGATAATTTTTCCTTTTTTTCGAAACGAGACTATAAATAGTTGGTAACCTATGTAATGCGAAGCAATTATTAAAAGAAATTAATTCATTAAATTTTTTTTTCTTCTCGGTTACTTTTTGCATAATTTTCAAAGTAAAGTTCGAGCCTTAATATCTCTAAATACGTATAATAAAAAATTAAAAAAATATATAATAAAAAAATATACATTAAAACAAATTTAACGAGATCTCACATGGTTATAATATATCATCTAAACAATTTTAACAATGGTAATGTTATTTTCTTTTAGTGCGTTAGTAGCAATTGCAATTTTATTGGAATATAAAAAGTAATTGTTTACAGTGACTAATGCATAATCTGCTTCCTAGGTGGCTCGCTCTAGCACCATCTACGACGAAACAACATCACACAAATTCCTGGTCTGCCAATTTAGTTCCAAATATAGGATGAGAAGTACAGTGAACAATACTTTCATTTCATGATTGCATCATGCAATACGTAATCTAGTATCTTCAAGAATATGACATTAAAAAATGCTATTTTTCACGAGTTAAATAAAAAAAACACTAATTAGTAGTCCTAACAAAGAGCAATTTTTGTATGATATTGTATTCCGGGGAAACATATTCGTATAAAGAGATCAAAATAAAATTAGTATTTTAACATTTATAATATCATTTTCTGCCTTAAAAGTCATTATTTTTCAAAAGCAAAAAGAATAGTAATAATTTATATTTTTACTTCCTCCGTTCTAAAATAGTCGTTACATAATTGTTACTAACAACTATTCATCATTTATGTTTATTTTATAATTTACGGCTAATATGTAATAAAAAATATAGTCAAGTGGAATTTTTTTTGAATCGTCTAATGCATACTTTTATAATATTAATTTTTCATAATTTTAAAATGTGTATAATTCAATATATAAATAATCAATATAATACATTAAATTGTATAAAAATTCAAATGTAACAACTATAGTGCAAAGGAGAAAGTATAATAGTACTCCTAGTAATTAAATGTTGTACATATGTCTAGTTTAGAAACTACATAAACTCCGTGCCATCTTTTTTATTTTTTTTCATTTTGATGTAAAAGCCAAATGAATTGAATAGGTCCGGCATAATATTACATTAATTTTTTATTATTTCTTAATACATATTTTATTACATTTATGAAAATTGGAATTCAAACTTAATTTTTTTTATAGTTATCAATTATAATAATGATAAAGCAATTGGCCGTTATAAATTATATCTATAACATAATTAGCATTTTAGTGAACTTTTTTTAGAAGTATATTTAAAAATAATATAATTAATTTGTAAATAAATGAATATTTTTTTAAATAAATATAAATTATTGGTGCTTTGTAAATTAAAAATCAAAGATAATATTTTGCACATTTTGATTACATACTACTACTTATTGTATTGTTTTTCAAATTTTAATAGTATATGTTATAGCCCTAACTAAAGTTTTTAAGAATGGCCAAATTAATTATTTTATAATCATCATTAACATTTAAGATTTTTGTAATCATCCTTATTCAATGACATTATTTTTACTTAAATGAGGGAAACAATTTAATGGGAAGATGACAACTCATTAATTTTTTAAGTTGTGTATATCAGTTGTATTTTGTTTTAGTATATAGGAAGTATAGATGTGTAGTTTATCTTAAACAAAGAATTTATGACGCATTGATTGCATTATATTAATGTGTCTATCAAAAAATTTAATTTAAAAAATATTTGAGCAACCGACAGAAAGACACGTGGGAACAATATTATGCACCTCACAAATGACACGACGCAAATGGGGTAGGTCATTTCATTTCACAACCCACAAGTAACATTAACAACTTCTATATAAATGTTGTCCATCTAATTTAAAAATTCAAAATCCAACACTAAACAAAAAAACAAAAAACAATATGGAATTCACAATGTGTAATCTCAAAACACAAAACTATATTTCTCCGGTTTTCACCTCTTCATTATCTTCAACCAATTCCAAACATGGCTTAGTCGTCGAATGGGTCCCACTCTCACTCCCACCCAAGAGCACCAAGAAGATGAACGGAAGGATTAAGTGTGGGAAGAACACGAGTCTTATGGTGGATCTAGAGAGACAGTTACAAGAGATTGTAAATCAAGGAAGAGAATGGAGAGAGATGAAAAATTGTTGTAAGAAAGAGAGATCATTATCATCATCATCATCATCCGCAGAGTTGATAGAATTGTTAGAGTGTTTAGAGAGAGAAGCAATCATGGGAAATGATGAAGGACGTGAGGCGATTGATTATAATCGTAGGGCTCAGATTTTTGATAAGAGCTCTAAGGTCTTTCAAGCTCTAAAGGAACTCGGTCCTTCACCTACTTAGATTTAACCAATAATATAAACCATTTTATGAATTTTCCTTTACTTTTTGTAACTTATGTTTTGGCATTACTTCAAGTTTTGTTAGACCTCAATTTTATTTTTTATTTTTTTTTCACATTTTTTTGTAATCTAATTATCTTACATCTACTAGCTAAATCAAAGATTATATAAATTTAATAATGTAATGCACATATATGTTTGATTTGTTGTACGGTCCTTTTATTTCTCTCTTTTTCCTATGTTATAGACCTGTTGTTACTGGTAATGGGTTTAGGATCCCATTGGACCTGCTCTGGATCCGTTCTCTTTTAAGAGTTTGGGTCTTAATTTTTGAGATTTATCAAATCCGGGTCGGATCTGAATCCAAAAAATATTTGACGGGTTCGGGTTCGGATCCTAAGGTGGCCCCTGAGACAAGTGTTTTTACTTATGCATTTAGACAAGTGTATGGTTTTTAATTAGCATTTACATAAGTATTTTTACTTTTAAGTAATTATTTTGTATTTTGAATTTCATGGACTCGAATAAGTGTTTGTAATACGATAATAAGTTGCTTATAAAAATACAAAATGACTCGCAAAAGGTTCAATTTTGACAAATCAAAGAAACTTTGTTTTATGTCTATTAAAGGCCCATTAAAGACCCTCGACCCGTCAAATTCAAAAGGTTTGGGTCTGGGTTTGAAAATTTTAGACCATCTCAAGTTGTTACTTGATTGGATCCAACATTAAGGTTACAATTTGCATGAAATATTAATTTATAAAACAAATCTATATTAATTTATAAAACAAATCTTTTAATTTGAGTCGAAAGTATTGTGAAATTCAATCCAACTAGATATTCATTTGTATTGTAGGCATTACTAACTGTTTATATGAACTTTAGTTCATTTGGTTGTTAAAGCCGTGTAATATCACGTATTTAAGTGGAATTAACAACAACAACAAAAATTCTATTTTTTATAATAATTAACATTTAAAATTAACAATAACGTTTGATATAGTAATTAACTAACTTTAACTTTAATTACAAGTCGTATAAATTAAGCTAGAAGAAAAATAATAAAGTCTGACACAAAAATAACAATATTTAGTATATTAAATACAAATTGACTTGAAGTAATTCATTTCATAACTCTATTATTCTAATACAACGACTATGAAACTGTCTCACAATGAGACGACTTTAAAACAAAAAGTTTAATTGACCTTTCATTTCCAAGATTTGATGAGTATTAGATGTAGTGAAGCGCAAACTTCTACCAGATCAGATAAAGTAATTCCTCTGAATTTTAATAGTTGCTACAGTTTTTATAGCAACTATTTTTTATATTAATATTATTTTTTATTAATTTTATTTTTTCTTTGTTTAGTAATATTTTAATAAACAATTGATAAACAATGAATTTCGATAATAATCAACAAAGGTACATCCACATTATTATAGTACTTTATATGATTTTTTTTACTTATATTTAAAGCGAAAAAAAAAATTGAACCAATGGTCTGACCCATACACCTGAGAGTTGAACCGCTGAGAACCGCCAAGTAACCGTCCAGAACCATTTGGAACCAGAAATGAAACCCAACAATCCGTATCACATTCCAGTTTTTAGGAACCGGAAATTAAACAAATCAAATTAGAACCTAAATTGACCCAACCCAAAGAGAACCGTGGCCATCACTAGTCTCAACACAAAATGTTATGTAGATTAAAGCTATTCAATACTTCCTCTGTTCCATTATACTTGCTACATTTGACGTTTTACGCAATTCAATGTGTTACTTTGTTCATTTATATGTTGAATTATACACATTTAAAATTATAAAAAGTTAATATTATGAAAGTATTCAATTAGACGATCCGAACAAAATTCCACTTGACTGTAATTTTATTTACTCAATAGCCGCAATATATAAAATAAATTCAAATAATAAATAGTACCCATAATCAAAATATAACAAGTATTTTAAAACTTAGAAAATATTTCAATAAAAGACTACTTTTTAAATTTTAACTCCTAGTCCTAACCTTTTAATCACAAACGTCATCTCAACCGATGGATATCCTAAATTGGTTGTAGGCTTGTAGCGATTGAAGGCCCACAGAATCACAAGAGAAAGGAATCGTACGCTGAATGCCGAAATGCAACTTGTTTTGCTTTTGACATTTGTAAATTAAGCAATTTTATGAACCACAACAAATTATAGGAGTACATGTCACAAGTGTTGTAGCTCACAGCAGCATTCCAGGCATCACACAAATTCAAATTGCATTGGGGGACCTATTTTCACCATCACTATCAAAGACAGCTTTTAAGAAATTCATATTTGTTAAGTATTTTATTAGTTATTCTTAAATAGTTTTTTTATTTATTTCATAAATTTTAAGTAAAAATAATCTATGTAAAAAAATGAACCATAGATGCTATAGTGATTGTAGCAATTATTAAAGACGAAAGGTAATATTAGGTACAGCTAAGGGAATCTAGACTCCCATTATCTTATCCATGGTCGGGTCAATTGTTTATTAATAGTATAACATATAATATGTATATTAAATTCTAAGAATTATCACTAAGTACTACATATAATTGCGGGACCCGCAAAGTGTACTAAACATTAGGGGTGTTCAAAACCGGATACCGGGTCGACCCGGTTCCGAAAAACCGGGTACCCGGTTTTCCGGATAGCTAAAATTGTATTCCGGATTCGACCCGGTTTAAACCGGGTCGAAAACCGGGTACCCGGTTTTGTTTATTTTTTTTTTATTTTTTTTTCTTAATTCTTTTAACAATTTTTAAACATAATCCAAGACCTTTCAGCTAACAGTGGCTTAACAATTTCATCATCATCATTTCATCAGTTCATTTAGCCTAACACAATCAGTAATAAGTAATAACAACTCACAACTTACAACAATATCACAACTTATTTTCTCCAATGATTCCCAATGTAATAACACAATCAGTAATAACAATTCATTAGTGGTTCCCAATCAATTATTTTCTCCAAATGTAATTCCCAATCACAATCAATTCACAATGAACTCACAACTTACATGAATCAAAATAGAATATAGAATGGTAAATATCAGAATAAATAAGTTACATGAATACCGAATACCGAAAATCAGAACAAATATCAGAATAAATATCAGAACAAATATCAATGGCGGAACAAATATCAAACTAAATACAGAATACTGAAAATCTAGATGGTGGAACCGGTGTGTAAGAATCCATGTAGATCTTCAATTCAACACGGAAAATGGCAGATTAAATCTGTGTTCAAATCGAAAATGGCAAAAAAAAATAAATTAGTACTGAAAATCGGAATTTCAGTTTTGTTAAATGAAGAGTGAAGATGTTCTGTGAGACTGTGACAACCGAAGAAGAAGAAGAAGAAGATAATGAAATTGTTAAATGAATAAGTACTAAGATAATGAAATCGAAATCGAAAATGACAAAAAAAAAAATTAAATACATACTGAAGAAGTGAAGAACAACTGAAGAAGAACATGGCAAAAAAATTGAAACAAACTTACCCAATTAAAGATAACGGCGTGAATGGTGAAGGAGGAACAAGGCAAGCAAGAATGAAGGAGGAAGAAGAAGGAATATCAATGGCGAATCAGAGGAAGAAGAAGGAAGACACTGGAATCTGGAATGGAAGGCGGCACGCACAAGGTAGAAATCTGATTTAGGGTTTTTAATTTTACTTTTTATATTTAAAAATTTAAAAAAAAAATAATAAATAAAAAAAAAAATTAAAACCGGATACCGGGTACCCGGTTTCCAAAATTCGTGATCCGTATCCGACCCGAATACCCGGTTTTAAAACCAGGTACCCGACCCGGATTATCCGAATTTTGGAAATCGGGTAATTTATCCGCTTTTAAAAATCGGAAACCGAGTTTTCGGATCGGGTTTTCGGAATCGGATATTTTTGAACACCCCTACTAAACATACAAGGTAGGTCAAAGGGAAGGACAAAAGACAAATTGAAACAAAAATGTGTCTTTTCGTGTTCTTTGATCAATGAGCATTGAATTCTATTCTTGTTCAACTTTGATTATGGAGTTACAAATGACTTAATAGTGTCAGCAATGCTCATGAATACCATAGTTATAATGGTATTGATTGATGGTTATTATACATGATCATCAACGGGTGATGAAATGTCAATGACACTTTGATATACTTGAACTAGTATAAATAGGATCTTGGGGACCATTTTTCTGAATTCTTTATTCTTACTTTCTCTCTCTTACTTGTGTTCTTTCAAAAAGAGTTATAAACTTCTTGTTAGAACTTCCAGAGTTTATAATTCATCAAACACTTTGTTGTTAAGTTTCATACCCTAAGTACTAAGGGTGTGTTGTGTTGTTTGTATCTCATTGTAAATTTCCAAGTCAAAACCCAAGTACCTTTGTGAGTGGAAATATCACAAAAGGAAAGTAATTACATGCCTACAACAATTATCAAGTTTCCGGGTAGCGGTTACCGTTACAAAGATCATCTTCAAGTTATTTCTTAGTGCTTTTGTGTAAGTTTGTTTTAGCCATCAACAAAGGGAAATACAAATTCCCATATTGTAATTTGTATTTGCATTATTATTTCCTAATAATCTTTTATGATACTTTTCTTCGGGATGGCGAGTATCAAAGAACTTACTTCTAATTTCACTAAGTAGGACAAGTTTGTTGGCAAAAGAAGATGATGATCCTCCTCACTACTTTGAACTTGGCTTACGTGATAAGTATTCCAAACCGGAGGAGGTGGAAAATGAAACTCTTGAGCAATTAAGGAAAAGAGGTAAATGGAAAAATGATGATTTCATTGGTCGGGGACATATTCTCAATGGAATGCAAGATTCGCTCTTTGACATCTACCAATACCATGAGTCCGCTAAGGAATTATGGGAGACTTTGGAAAACAAATTACATGGCGGAGGATGTTAGCTCTGAGAAAGTTCTTGTAAGTAATTTTAATTCTTATAAGATGGTTGAAAATCGCCCCATAATTGATCAATTTCATGACTTACAAAGAATGCATGCTAATATGAAACTTCATAAAATTGAAATGGATGAAGCGTTTATTGTAAGCATTATAGACAAGTTGCCTCCCTCTTAAAGAGATGTTAGACATGTTTTAAAGCATAAAAGAGACGAGATTACACTCTCCGATCTTGGACAACATATAGTTGCTGAGTCTAGCTTAAGGATTCAAGAGAATCGAAAGGATGAAAATCCTAATGTTGGTACCATAAACATGGTTGCGGAGGGGAAACCATCCCATTCCGGTGAGAAAAGAAAGAAAAGTGCATCTTTTAAGGGGAAGGCCACTACTTTTAATGCCGGTGAAAAGGCATGTTGGGAATTTGGAAAGCCCGAACACTAAAAGAAAAATTGCTTTTTATTCAAGAACAAGCAAAAGAAGCCAAAGGGTGATCAAGCTTCTACAAGCAAGGACCCTCCTTATCAAGGATGATACTTTGTCTTGGTGGATCAATTAGGGGCTTCGAGACATGTATGTAACTCTACAAGATGGTTCAAAACCTTACATAAGGGATGATTACAATACACCCGAAATTAGTAGAATTCTTGTCTCGGGACCGGTCTTGAATCGATTGAGCTACAAATTAGCATTTGACGCCGATAGGTGTATTATCTCGAATAACTTGTTTGTAGGACGTGCTTATTTATGTAATAGTATTTTTAAGTTATCTTTAGATTTGAATAAAGATGTTATATGTAATGTTTCACATGTTTTAAGTAATGAAAAAGGTTGATTTGCATTATTTGTGGCATATTAGACTACGACATGTCAATTTTGATAAAATTGTTTTTATGTCTAAACATGACTTGATTCCTATGTGCACTAAAATGTCTAAAAATTGCAAAACATGCATGTTAAATAAGATCACAAGAACACCTTTTAAAAGCATTGAACGAAAATCCAAAATCTTAGAATTGATACATAGTAATCTTTGTGACTTTCATAGTACACCATCATTGTGAAACAAGAAATATGTCATAACTTTTATTAATGTTTTTCCATGTTTGTTATGTATATAGCAAGTTTGATACCCATGGATATGGGGTTATCATTTGTCTATATGTAGATAACATGCTCATCTTTAGTACTAGTTTAGTACAAGTTCAAAAGACAAAAGATTTTTTGTCAAGGACCTTCAAAAGATATGGGGAGGTCGATGTGGTCTTAGATATTAAGATCATGCGAGATGGTTAAATTCCATGTTATCCTACTCAGGCTTGAGTGAAGGATTTTGGGTGAAGCAATGTTGACGAGTTGTCACATTGTTAACCGGGTTCCAACAAGAACGAATAAGGAGACTCCTTATAAACTTTGGTACAAAAGAAAACCAAATTTTAAGTTGTCTTAAAAGTTTGGTGTTTGTTTATGGGGGAGGTGCCATCTCATGGTTCTTTAAGAAACAAACATGTATAGTTAATTTTACTATGTCAGCGGAATTCATAGCTCTTGCCTTAGCATCTAATGAAGTAGAGTGGTTAAGGAATCTCATGTTTAAGATACATTTGTTACCTAAGCCAATTTCACCGGTGACGATTCATGCAAATTGCATGACGACTTTAGGTAGGGCTTATAGTCAAGTGTATAATGGTAAGTCTCGTCATATTGCTCTTAGGAACAGCCTAGTGCAAGGACTTATCACTAATGGGGTCATAACTATTGACTATGTGAACACTAAGTTCAAAGTGGCTGATTCTTTTACGAAAGCCATGAGTAGGGATTCAATTGAACAAACGTCAATTGCAATCGGATTAGGTCAATAAAAGTCATTTGGAAAAGCCCAATCACACATGAGTAACATCGTGTCTTGAATTCAATGTGGTAAAATTCCTTTTGATTTTTGTAAGCAACAAGTTCTAATAACCTATCGTTGCGTTGGACCGTGATGAACGAGGTAGTCGTCCATTGAAAGTTCTCAAGATCAAAAGCTGAAGAGCTCTTGGTGTTGTATTCGTTTCACGTGGATATGTTTTATACGTAATGAGAATCTACCTATATAAGTTGGAAGTGTGGCCGCTTCAAGTAGTCAAGATTGGCATACCGACTATGATAAACCTATGAATAAGATACAGACACGACATTATAATGTATCAGGTTAATGACTTTGTGTTATTGATTTTGTGTGTACTTCATCTTCGAGTAGTTGGAAGGGTTATTGATTCAAATCCGAATGGATATCAATTCTAGCTCGATCACTTGTAAAGTGGGTTGTACTAGGCATTAATTCAATCCGTTGGGACATTAGCGTTGATGCATGAAATAAAATTATAAAATTTATTTTGTAATTGAGAAAGAGGTTTTAATATACTTTAAATGGGGGAGGATTGTTAAACATTTAGTGTATATATTAAATCCTAAGAATTATCACCGAATACTACAAACAGTAGAGGGACAAAGTGTACTAAACATACAAGGTCTAAAGGGGTCAAAGGGAAGGACAAAAATGTGCCTTTTCGTATTCTTTGATCAATGAGCATTGAATTCTATTTTTGCTCAACTTTGATTATGGAGTTACAAGTGACTTAACAGTGTGAATAATGCTCATGAATACCATAGTTATAATGGTATTGATTGATGGTTATTATACTTGATCATCAATGGGTGATTAAATGTCAATGACTCTTTAGTATACTTGAACTAGTATAAATAGAGACTTGAGGAAAGATGTCACTTACACCATTTTTCTGAATTCTTTATCCTTACTTTCTCTCTTACTTGTGTTCTTTCAAAAAGAGTTATAAACTTCTTGTTAGAACTTCTAGAGTTTATAATTCATCAAACACTTTGTTGTTAAGTTTCATACCCTACGTACTAAGGGTGTGTTGTGTTATGTGTATCTCATTGTGAATTTCCAAGTCAAAACCCAAGTACCTTTGTGGGGGAAATATCACAAAAAGAAAGTGATTACACGTCTACAACAAATATCAAGTTTCCGGATAACGATTGTCGTTACAAAGATCATCTTCAAGTTATTTCTTAGTGCTTTTGTGTAAGTTTGATTTAGCCATCAAGAAAGGAAAATACAAATTCCCATATTATAATTTGTATTTGCATTATAATTTTTAATAATATGTAGATATTCGACCAACCCTATAATATTATTTTGTATTCACTCTTGATATACTTCAATAATTAATTAGGCCTTTAATTTTGTCATTGGAAAAATCATCAATTGGAGCCTTGAGTATAAGGGTTTAAGAGTTGGAAAGATAAGTGTGCACACGAAAAAAAAAAAGCAATGTATAGCATACAAACTATGTGTGTTCACAATAAATTTAGATTTGTCTTGTTATTCGGTTTTAAAAAATAAATAATGAGAATCCTACATGCTTCTTATTTGTATTAAATGCGCCTAATTTTTGTTAATAATGGTTGATCCAAAACGACCTCAACTACTATTAAGAGTATAATTAACATATATATATATATATATATTTAAAAATCTTCAAACTTGTTTAGATGAAAGCGTAAAGTAAACCCAATTAATGACACTTGTGGAGCAATTGGTTAATGGCGTTAAAAGACAATGAGAATGAGTTTTTTTAGCATTAATTTGCAAATATAACGTATCATAACATTCCCTTTGTAATTAAGCACTAATGATTAAACATTATATTCTTCTTCTTAATTTTTAATTTGATTACAATCTAATGTGAGATTATCAAGCGGTAAAGAATGAGAATGCACAATTTTCTTTTTTAGTAGTTCAAAGTGAAAACAATTATATTATTAACTACTCTACTTTGTTTAGGAAACCCATTATTTGCCTCATAATATCATCCACTTCTAATCAAAATTGTTGATATTTTTAATATATAAACTTTAATTTTGTAATTCTTACATAAAAGTTGAAGACTAATTCCAATAGTAGTCTAAGAAGTGATTATTGCAATTTGCAAGAATGAGAGAAAATTGAAGCCATCAACATTCAACAGCAATAATAATCTAAATTACGTTGAAAATCCCATGACCAAAGACTCATGTTCTGATAGACAAGAAATGGTATTCTTAGATTCAAACTGAGTAAATTTCTCTTTTAATGACATACATGTTTTTAATTCTCCTCCTGCGGCTTGTCGATGAAAGTCCTCTTAATCCAACCCCATGGCTGTCAACAAGAAAATTTTGTTAATACCCCAATTTTACATGCTAATAAATCCAGTATGATATGAGTAAAATATCCTGAATTTCTATGAAGGGTTTCCAAGGCATATCCTAGAGTAAAAGAAGGCTCAGATATCCTTACTCTCTTTGATGTCAAAGACAGTTAAACCAGACACAATGTTATAAACATTTTAAGAAAAAATACAGATCTTACAAAATACTTCTACTTCCTCTGAGTGATTTCAACAAAAGCTCCCCTAAAATTAATATATTGATGTAAAATTCGATTTTGGACCATTTTTCCATCATTTTTGTATAAGGGAAGTTCCAATGTGGAGCCTATGGGAACACATGCCTTCCTATAAAGAGTGAAAGCCAATTAGATAGATGCTACAAGCCTACTAGTCTAACAGATGTTATCAATTCATACCATTGATTTGCTTTATTTGGGAGACACGGAGAGGCAGTCCTAAATACCCATTCCGACAATGAAGTTTGAACCGTAAGAGTAAATCCTAAGAGGGGCTCAGCTAGAATACATTCTTCCAATTTTGCAAAGAAGCCTAAGATATCCTTGATTCTCTTTAATAGTAAAGACAATGTAATACAAAAGCAAAAGGTGCACTAAGGTGATCAGGGTTCTAGTTCCTGGTCATGAAAATTGAAAACAGACATTAAATGTGGAAAGAAGCTCCACCTGCACCTTTCTAAGCTTTTTTCCACATTGGTGTTTCTATTGTAACCACCCTGCTCATGTATATAAAAACTCTAGGGTTGTTGCTCCATGAGTCTTAGCACCAAGGGCACAGTTTTTTTTAACACCTGTTAACTATAATTGAACTAAACACCAAAGACAAAACACATAGATGTTGAAACACGAACTTTCATAACATCCGCAGCCAAAATGAATCCAAGATTCCCCTCTACCCCAAAAAAAGATTTCTGAACAAGTCCCTTAGACGTTCCTTAACAAGTAGTGAACATATCTGCAAGTTTAGCTGCAAAAGTACTAAACATAAAGAAGCACTGTAAAGCCTTAAAATTTTAGCTGCAACAGTGTTCGCCAACACAAAAATTCAAATTTGGCAAAATTCACAGGAACAATATGTAGAAATTTAAAGAAATGAGACGTTGAAAACGGGAAATAACTTTTGAAATGTCACTAGCCGGAAATCTTTTGGGGCTAATTTGCACCTAAATCTGTTGATTTTAGGTTGATTTTCAATTTTTGCAAATTTGAAAACCCCAGATACTTGAAATCTGTGAAAAAAACCCATAAAAATCCCACCGATTCTACTAAAACTCACATCTAAAAACACAAACCAGCACATTCAAACCCCAAAACAGCATCTTCCAGAACAACCCATCAAATATCTATGATTTAACTACCTTTCAAAAGGGTCAATTGGAAAAAACCACTAACAATGAAAGGTCGTGTACATCTGAACCCCCAACAACCTGTGAGCCCCTTCATGGAATTAGGGTAAGAAATGTTTTTGTAGTACTTTTCCAAAGCTCAGTCAACCTTTTTCTTCCTACCAAACTTACATATCCCAGATTGAAAACTACAATTTCATAATCACGCATCAAATCAATTCAAACAAATCAGATCTAATCCCATAATACTTCATCTTAGATGAAGCTTGTTCAATCTAACAACACATAATATATTTCTGAATTTAAAAAAGCAACAGATGATACATAACAGATAAAAATGTGAAGAGAAAAAAACCTGGACGAGATAAAGGCCAGCAGTGGCAGCAGCAACGCCCCAACCAACGGCGCCTTGGATATCAGTAAGCTGAGGTCTCATTGATGGCTTCAAAAACTTGAACATTGCTGATGATCCCGTCATTTTTCTTCCTCACAATTCAATGTTTTTACAATGAATTTATGTTGGATTATCAATGGAAAATAGAAGGAAAGAACTCTAATATATCATGTGCACTTTTCTTCAATCTTCCTGTGCGTCGAAGAAGAAATGTTGAAGTTTTCAAGGTGCCTCGAATCCGAATCCAGGCCCATAAAATTGTTGGGCCACTACAGTTAACGAAGGGCATTTGGTCTAGTGGTATGATTCTCGCTTAGGGTGCGAGAGGTCCCGAGTTCAATTCTCGGAATGCCCCTTTTTATTCTTTAGAAGACCATTTTCTTTTTCTATCAAAATCTAACTATCCTCTGAAGGACATTTTTCACGGAGTGGCCATGGGACTAAGGAATTTCGAAGAAAGGATTAATCTTATTACACAAATAAGATTATGAAAGGAAATAAGGCACGTTGAACTTAAAGCCTATGTATGTTGTTTTATGTTGCTAATTATAATCAACTTTGAATAATTAGTACTTTGAGGTTTTATAGAGGTCTTCTAGGTTTTCGAATCTAATAAGTATAATTATGAAATTTAACTATTATTTTTTTTGTTTCTTTTTATTTTATTTTGTAGTCATTTCTTTATCAACAAATCATGATTAGCAATTTATGGAATTTTCTTTTATTGTTTGCACGTTGCTCTATTATATTGTTTGTGATATCACGCGAATCTTATATTCTTATATTTGTATTTATGTTGATTTTATCAGAATTGTTACACATGATTAGTACAAATGAGGAGGATTAGGTACTAAAGAATGAGAGATATTAAGAAGCCAGACAAGAGCCAAAGAATGCAGTGTCAATGGCATAATTTTTAGCATATAAGAACTTCTATAAGATATTGGACACTAAAGAAGGGGAGTTTATAAGATTGTAAGGTTATGTCTAAGAAGTAGGACATCAACACGGTAAAGTAAAACAAGGATAATGACGTGCAACTTTGCAACAATTATGGACAATCTACAATACAAGTCCAAACATGTAGAGCATAATTGTTTCAGTACACTTACTAAGTCTACTATACTTGCTGACTTTTGCTTGAAGAATAAGGAAGATCATCTTCAAGATGGGTTGATCATCTTCAAGATGGGTTGAACATCTACATACAAGCATGGCAAGACCAAGGGGGAACAAAGGGAAGTCTCCCAACAGCCATCAACCAGAACAGAAGGCTGTTCCCAAATCAGCAAGCAACAAAACAGCAAAGACATTGATCTGCCTGGCAGCCCACCTTGTGAGCATGGGAACGTCTAACCTGGTGTGTGTATGAGCGTGGGAATTCAAAGAATGGCATCTTTGGACAAGAAAATAGAAGCCAAGACTCAGAGTTAGCACGGAGAGTCCTCACAGAGCCCACAAGATCAGCTCCAAGGTCGCGTGTTCGCCAGATATTTGATAATGACTGATTTCAGAATACTTAGCCTATTTTATGTTTCTGTTTTAATTTTCTTGTTTTGCACGTGTTCTAATAATAAGGCACGGGGTTAGTATGATTGTTAGACACCCCATTATAGCCGTTATAGCTCTATATAAAGCAGCAACCTCATTGTATCATATTCAGTTTTTGTTGATTAATGAATTTTCATTCAAAGTAATTGTGTGCAATTACAAACCTGAGTGTGTTCTTTTTGAGTGAAGCAAAGAGGGTATTCAGTCATTTCCGCGAGGGTTAAGAGATTGAATCTTAACTTGAGTGTGAGGAGGAGGCCAGGGACTGAGTGAAGGTTCATTGTCTCCATACACGACATAGAACCATTCATCCAAATTGTTCTTGTCACCCTTCTGTTTCATACAAAACAGAAGGTTGTTCGTGTGTTTCATTGTGACAAAGGTGTTCTTGGCAACGTTCTTGAAGGGGATAAACGATTTCTTGGATCAACCCTCACCATATTTGGTGCAAATTGGTATCAGAGCCGCGTTTTGAGAAGGGAGACGATCAAAGGAAGCAAGGAAAATCAGGTAAGCAAGATCATATACAAGCCTGGTAAGGATAAACAGAAGGATCAGGTATTGTGCCATTTTTTTCAATTTTCACGAATACAGGTACGAATTCAGTCTTATACTTTCATAATTCGATCTTTCTTTGTTAATTACTCATTTGTGATTAAGAAATACGCATTATATCTTGTCATTGTATGAATTTGAATGTGGAATGAAAACTTTTGAAATTCTGATTTTCGCATGAATGAATGTGCATCACTTTGATTTCTGGAAATATGTTCTGAGTCATTATACATATCAAATTTTGTCGACTAAATCATTTGAATTCAATTCTTGAATGTCCTGAATGCATACTCATTGAAATTTGATAACAATTGCATTTTAAACGTTCGAACTTTGAGTCTTCACTGAGAAAACTGATATATGCGATTTCTGATTCTTGAATTCGATTTTTTAATTGTTGTTAATGTAATATCTGTTAGGAATTGGAAGGAATTTGTCGGGAATCATTGAGTATTACGTTTTTCTTTCAAAAATTGATCATAACAATCTGATTTACGAAATTTTTTCAGAAAAATTAGGGTTTTGCGTTTGTGTGTTTATCTTTGTTGCTGAAAACTTGTTATTTGAAAATTTCTTGTACTGTGACACTAAGAACATCATGAATACTGATGAGAGGTTTGCTGAAATGGCTCTTGCCATCCAACAACTCGCACAGACAGTGAATAGAATTCAGATAAACCAACAAGAGAGGGGAATACCCATGCACAACCACGAAAGGAACACAGAGGATAAAACCCTTAGATTAGATGTTTCAGATTTTGGGGGAACAACACACAACCCTGAGGATTACTTGGAGTGGGAAGCTGGGATTGAAAGGTACTTTGAATTCAAAGAAACCTCTGAAAAACAGCAATACAAACTAGCCAAAAACAAGTTAAACAAATTAGCTGCCATATGGCTTGAGGCAATTCAGAAGCAAAGAAGGAGGGAGAACAGGGAGAGGATAAACATTTGGGCCAAACTGAAGAAACACCTCAAGAAGAAATACGCACCCTCATCCTATAAACAACTAACAAATCTTACACCCCTACCTCCATGTAAAACCATTGTTATTTCTAGAAAACAGAAGCAAGCAAAACATGAGCTGAACAAAAGTGACTGTTACAAAGGAATAGAATCTGTACATTTGCTCACTAAGAAAATTAATGAGAATCAAGACCAACAGCACAACAAAACAGTAAAAACATTAGAGGATAAAACAGTAGACCTTGAGTTGATTAAGCCTATGACTGTTGATGATATTGAAATAAATAAATTGCATTTGAAAAATCCATCTGCATACTGTGATGAGAATGATTTCCAATTCGTGGAAGACAAGAGAACAAGCTGTATTGTGAAAAAGAGTGAATGTTATAAAGGATTTCAGAATGAGAAGGAATCTGTGCATATGATCACTACAGAGATTAGTGAGGAACAAGTCAGACAACAAACCAAAGCATTGAATTCATTAGAGGATGAAGCATTAGGCACTGAGCTGAACAAGACTATACCTATTGATGATATGGATTTAAAGAAGGTGGGTCTGTCCACTAAAGAGATTAGTGATGATCAAGTCAAACAGCAAACTAACACATTGAATTCATCAGAGGATGAAGCATTAGACACTGAGCTAATCAAAACTATACCTATTGATGATGTTGAATTAAACAAATTGCATTTAAAAGATTCATCTACATGCTGTGAAATGAGTGGCTTTTATTTCATGGAAAACACTATCATTGACATTCATCCTGTTTGCAAGTACTATACAGATGATGAACAAGGGACTGTAAGGGTGCTGCACCCACAGAAAGAACTCGAAAAGCAAATCGTAGCAGAAGAGGAGCAGTGCAGTACCAAAGGAGAAAATGACATCAAGACAAGGGAACTGCAGGAAGGCACTTTGACTTGGATGCATTTGGACCTCCTGGACAACTATGGGATCTCGAAGACTTTCAATATTAATGACTCGCGAAGGCATGAAGACAATTCAGAATTGAGGTCAATTCTCCTTAAAGAAGGAGGGAATGCAACAATTATGGACAATCTACAATACAAGTCCAAACATGTAGAGCATAATTGTTTCAATACACTTACTAAGTCTACTATACTTGCTGACTTTTGCTTGAAGAATAAGGAAGATCATCTTCAAGATGGGTTGAACATCTACATACAAGCATGGCAAGACCAAGGGGGAACAAAGGGAAGTCTCCCAACAGCCATCAACCAGAACAGAAGGCTGTTCCCAAATCAGCAAGCAACAGAACAGCAAAGACATTGATCTGCCTGGCAGCCCACCTTGCGAGCATGGGAACGTCTAACCTGGTGTGTGTATGAGCGTGGGAATTCAAAGAATGGCATCTTTGGACAAGAAAATAGAAGCCAAGACTCAGAGTTAGCACGGAGAGTCTTCACAGAGCCCACAAGATCAGCTCCAAGGTCGCGTGTTCGCCAGATATTTGATAATGACTGATTTCAGAATACTTAGCCTATTTTATGTTTCTGTTTTAATTTTCTTATTTTGCACGTGTTCTAATAATATGGCACGGGGTTAGTATGATTGTTAGACACCCCATTATAGCCGTTATAGCTCTATATAAAGGAGCAAACTCATTGTATCATATTCAGTTTTTGTTGATTAATGAATTTTCATTCAAAGTAATTGTGTGCAATTACAAACCTGAGTGTGTTCTTTGTGAGTGAAGCAAAGAGGGTATTCATTCATTTCCGCGAGGGTTAAGAGAGTGAATCTTAACTTGAGTGCGAGGAGGAGGCCAGGGACTGAGTGAAGGTTCATTGTCTCCATCCACGACATAGAACCATTCATCCGAATTGTTCTTGTCACCCTTTTGTTTCATACAAAACAGAAGGTTGTTCGTGTGTTTCATTGTGACAAAGGTGTTCTTGGCAACGTTCTTGAAGGGGATAAACGGTTTCTTGGATCAACCCTCACCATATTTGGTGCAAACTTCTACTGAAATATGAGAACATTAAATGAGATTTCAAGAATATTTATCTCAACTTTTCTATAGAGGTAGAGACTTAGTGTAACAACTCACATTTATACGACATCAGTAATATATTTTAATTCATTTTTGAATAACAATCATGTATATTTTTAGTGGTCACTTAATTTTTTTAATAAATTTAAATAATAATAATAATAATAATAATAATAATAATAATAATAATAATAATAATAATAATAATAATAATAATAATAATAATAGATGTCTCGCTTTCAAACCAAGAAAAACAGGATATTTACAACCTTTTGGGTTAAATTTATTGGGCCTTGTAGATAAAATACCCAAGTAAAATAGATAATTTGAAAAAAATAAGACAATTGAACAACTTTTTTCCCAAAATAAGCTCCGTGAAAACTTAATTCCCAAAATAAGCGTCCGTACATCCAAACCTAGGTGTGGTAAAAGTCGCTGTTAGTAACAGCGAAAGAGAAAAAAAATGAAAAAGTAAAAGGCTAAAGTCGCTGTTAGTAACAGCGACTTAAGGAGTTGACTGGTCAACACCTTAAGTCGCTGTTACTAACAGCGACTTAAGCCCTTTTATTTTTTCAGCTTTCTTCTTCCTCATTTCAGTTCACGATTTGTTTTTTTATTTGCAATACTTACGAGTTCTCCTTCTTCATTCCACTTTTGTTATCAACTTCAATTCTTCAACTAAACTCATCAAACTCCAAGTTTGTAACACTAATTAGTTCTGTCATCTTCCTACATCGATCTAAGGTATTTTTTTTTGTTTTTTTTTTCCATTTTCGGAATATTAGGGTTTGTTGAATTTTAATCATCTTTCACATTAATGTAGGTTCACAAACTTGCAATTTACTAACTCTTGTTGATCTACAGCTAATTGAGGTACATTTTTATTATAAAATTTTTTATTTGGTGTTGATTTTAAAATGTATGTCATGTATAGTGGTCATTTACACTTTAACTCTACGAATATGTAGAATGTAGTTTTTATTTACCTTGATTTTCATAATTAAAAATTTGTTCGTGAATTTTTTGTTGAATTGAAAATGTATAGTGGTCATCTATTTATGAACATGATGGTGATGTTGATTTTGTATGTGTTGTTGTAGAAATGGATTCATTTCGTGTGACTGTTGTATGCTTTTGGAATGGTTCAATTCGATCAACTAGTAACAATGTTAAGAATGTTGGGGGAAGACGTAAACTGTTTGCATGCAACTCATACATGGATTTGAATGAATTTAAACATTTTATATGCTCTAAGATTGGCATTGACACTACAAGAAGTACTGTTAATTTAAGTTTTAAGTACAATCTAAGTGGAGATTTTTTAGCTTTTCCGATTGAGGATGAGGAGGCTATAGATGCAATGTGGGAATATTCAAGGTCTACCCCTAGTCCTTCTTTAGAGTTATATGTAGAAGAGGTACCCCTAGGGAATGAAGATATCAATTTTGTGGAAACAAATGCATTCATGAATATAACTTCTTCTGCTCCTTCTCATATGCCCTTCCCTACCCAAGAAACCCAAAATTCCTTTATGCCATCTTCCTCTTATCCTTCTAATGAACGCTATCAACTTCAATTTCAAGTCTCAAATGATGATACTTTTAACTTAGAAGATACAAATGAGCCTTGGGATGATGTTAATAGTGAGAGTAATGAATTCGTTGAAGCTCCTTCTGAGGACGATGTGGGTGTTGACGAGGAGGCTCTAGCTAATGACATGACATTTGGAAACATTCCAACAATCGTAGCTCCTACACCCTATGCACTGGTTCCCCGTTTAGATGAACACATTGAGGACAACTCTTGGAGGTCTTGGGATTGTGATACAACCTACGCCGACGAAGGAGAGTTTCAAAAGGGTATGATGTTTGATAACAAGGATGCCTTGTTGGACGCGGTTAGATTGTATCATATTTGTAGGAACGTTGAGTACCGAACTGAGACTTCGAATCAAACCATGCTCACGTTGAAGTGTAAGAGAGGGTGTGGTTGAAGGCTTAGGGCTAGGAAGGGCTCCTATTTATCATCATGGGAGATTGTTACATATAAAGGGAAGCATCGGGTTGTGTATTAAGTACTAAAAATGTGTCAGCTGGACACATTCATTTGACATCTTCCGTGATTAACAGTCTTATTAGAAGTTGTGTTGCTCAAGACCCATCAATTAAGGTCTCTGTCGTGCGTCAAATGGTAAAAGACCAATTTGGTGTCGAAGTGACCTATAAGAGGGCATGGTGTGCTAAACAGGAAGCCCTTCTCTCCATCTATGGTACATGGGAAGAATCTTATCCTCTTCTTCCACGATTCTTGAAGGCACTGCAAGTTTCAAACCCCGGGACCGTAGTTGAGTGGTTCTTTAAGGAAGATAATGATGTCGGTGTGTATGTCCGTCCTAGTATTAAAACTTTCCAACGCGTGTTTTGGGCTTTCCAACCTAGTATTGAGGGATTCAAGTATTGCAAACCCGTTATTGCCATTGACGGAACACATTTGTATGGTAAGTATCGCCATACGTTGTTGACTGCGATTGCCCAAGATGGGAACAAGGGAATCTTCCCGCTTGCCTTTGCTTTGGTCGAGCCGCGTGCTCTTGGTTTATGGCGTGTGTTCGTAAGCATGTGATGCATAGTCCAGGGTTATGCTTTATTTTCGATAGACATGCAGGCATTCTAGCAACCATGGAGGAGCCGGAATGGCGACCTCCGAACGCCCATCATAGGTTTTGCTTGCGGCATTTGTTAAGTAACTTCAACAGTCAAATGGGTAATGTGAAGTTGAAAAAGATGTTTGGACGGACTGCAGAGCAAAGACAACCACATAAGGTGATCGAGGGATTGAAGGCCATTGGTGTTGCTAATCGAGAGGCTCTTTTTTGGATTGATCAAGTTGATGATATGTGTAAATGGTCAATATGTCATGATGGAGGGTATAGGTATGGTGTTACTAATACCAACTTAGCCGAAGTGTTCAATAACGTGATGAAGGGTGTACGTTTCTTGCCCATAATTACTCTTGTGGAATTCACCTTCTATCGTGTAAATGATTACTTCGTTAAAAGACGCGAGAATGCGAACGCGTGGCTAATTGGGGGAAATAAATATACTTCACACGCCACTAGGATTATCACCCATAACACCGAGAAGGCAAACTACCATGAGATCGTCGCATTTGACTACAGACGAGGCCTTTTCCAAGTTAAGACTGGACGTGGAAATAGAGGATCCGCCAAGGGTGGTAAAATACAAAGTGTAGATATGAGAGAGATGAAATGCACTTGTAACAACCCTCCATATATCACTTACCTTGTTCTCATGTTCTTGCCGTATGTATTAAATGACACTTATCCTACGAGTGTTTTGTGGACTCCTGCTACACGACTTAGAGCTATGTTAACACATATGAATCCATATTCTTGTCGTTGATTGATAAGAGGTCATGGCCTCAATACACCGGTGTTGAGGTGCTACACGATCCAGATCACATTTGTGGATTAGGAAGACCTAAGACCAGGAGGATCACGAAATGGACGAACGATCGCGGAGACGCAACGCTTGTCGACGGTGTGGTAGTGACGGTCACAACACTAGAACTTGCACGTCAAGGTAAACAGTACCTGTATTTGAGTATATAAACGTAAAGATTATCAAACAAATAAATATTCTTCAACATTGTGACACAGTGGCGGAGCTCCACCACTGTCGCAAGGGTCGGGATCCCAAGAATTGGCTGGAGGCCAACTGGCGCCATGTCGCTTGTTGGGAGCACAGGCTAGAGCTGCTGGCCCAAGGTGCGCCCATCGACGCTGCAGGCGCACCTACTACGACGGATTACATGTCGTTGTTCCTCTCCATCACTTGTCGATGGATGACACCACGATGTATCATGGCGACAGCTCAGTACGCTCCCATAGCACCGACGATGACACACTTTGTAAGTATTTTTCAACATTGATTATTATCCATAGAACTTACACGTTATACATTTCATTAATACGTAAGTCTTACTGCAGGCACAAGGCATTGCATCAATCATCAGCTCCTCCCAAGAGGAGCCCGTACGCAGTTTCAACACTTCATTCTGGAAGTGACTGCGCCCCACACCACTACGTACGAGTACGAGTCATCTCCTCATCACCCCGACGTTCATCTTGAGGAGGTTGACTTAACATGCCTGGACTACGGTGCCGGGTCCTCACAGGGTGCCACATCATCACATTATCAATCACCTCCCCTACCCGAGCGTCATGCGACGACCTCTTACTATCGTAGGAGGCGTCGTAAACCGTCACAGTTAGACAGGGTACAGGAGGAGGATTAGCATTAGAATACTGTTTGTATATATTGAACATTTGTACATACTCAATATTTGTAACATTTGGTCTTTTGTGTGTAAATTGTAACATATATGTAGATGTATATATTTTTATCGTATTATCACACGTTTATTATGAATAAAATGATGTTAAGTACTCAGACTTTTCGGCGATGAATCATTCTGCCAAGAATGCAGTATGAATTTAATTAAAAACAAACAGACAATCATATTCAAATAAGGATGTTGCTATCGAACATTCAACACAATTTCATTCATGTTCAACAAATCCATATCAAATTACATACTTCATTTGTTAAGTTAAACTACCGTCGCTAACTAAAAAGGCTTCTTAAACTTTCTCATAATCCTTTCAGTCTCTTCTTTCCTATGTGCCATATCATTCATTTGTCTCTTTAGATTAAATACCTCATCTTTAATCTCTTTTTTTCCTTTTCAAGCCGTATTATTAAGTCTCTCTGCCATTTTGTACCCTCCGGAGCAATGCATCTAAAGTATGTGCATCCTAATCCGTCAACCAAGTAGAAAGAGCAAGCAACAAATTCACGCTCTGGATCGAAGTCGCTCCAATCTGTATTAATCTCAACTTCATAACCACAATCACAAAGCTCTTCAATACAATGCTCCTTTGACATGTACATAATACATATAATATAGTAACGTAAGTGAACTTTCAAAAATAATATTAACATTTATAAATTGAGAGTAAAACTAACATAATACCTTATGTTACCTTTAAATATTGATTGAAAAGAAGAAGAATGATGTAGAATGGATATAATGAAGTATGGGAAATGATGGAGCTATTTATAGAACATCATTACAACGGCTATTTTCAAGTTCCTAACGACTAATTTTCTAATTAACAACGGCTACTTTAGTTCACAAAAAAAAAAATTTGGCTAAAGTCGCTGTTACTAACAGCGACTTAAGGAGTTGACTGTCAACTCCTTAAGTCGCTGTTAGTAACAGCGACTTTAGCCTTTTATTTATATTTTTTTTGGGATCTTTTGCTGTTAGTAACAGCGATTTAACCCGAGGCTAGGCTTGGATGTACGGACGCTTATTTTGGAAAATAAGTTTTCACGAAGCTTATTTTTGGAATTAAGTTGTTAAATAATCTTACTTTTTTCAAATTTTCAGTAAAATATGGGTTAGGTGCTTTTTTTTTTTTTTTTTTTTTTTTTTATAAAAGTTGATTAATCTACTCTTTGCTCACCATAACAACCATGATTTATGTATCTCACTCACCATTTCACATTTTTCTCTTCTTCTTTAATCTCCCTTTTGCTCTCTCCCTGCTTCCTTCATCTCCCACTCCTCACTAGTAGGGCTGGCAAAAGCTGACCCGACCTGCTAACGTGATCTGAAACCGACCTGAAATTAGCTAGTTTGGGTTTAGATTTTTGACCCAATTAATTAAATAGGTCAACCCGACCTGATCTGTTTATTAAACGGGTTAGGTTCAGGTTGATGATTTAAACCCGAAAAAAGCTATTTAACCCATTTATTAAATGGATCAGTCAGGTCAGGTCGACCCATATTATCTGATATTAACCCATTAATATTTAACCTAAAACTCATTCTCACATAAAAAATATATAAAAAAAAATTTGTTGGGCTCAAGTATATAACTCATTCTCACAAATAAACCTTAAAAATTTGTTGAACCCAGCGTGCAGCTCTTCTTCAGAAGCTCTTCTTCTGCCTTCTTGGCTTCTTGAGTTCTTATGTGTCTGCTCTTTCTACCTTCTTCACTCTTCTTCGTTCTTACTACCATCAAGTCTTGAATTCCAAAAGCCAAGGTAAGAATTATTTCCTTTTCTCATTCTTTTATTTTTGTAGTTTGATTTTTTTGATTTTTTTTGTCTTCGATTTTTTCTGATTTTTTTTGCGTTCAATTTTTTCGATTGTTTTTGTGTTCAATTTTACTATTCATTGCTCTTACTATTATTTTCATTGTTCTTAATTCTTACTGCCATCTTTAATTCTTCATAATGATTTTTGGTTCGTGTTTGTCTTTTTTTTGTGTTCGATTTTTTCGATAAGCTTTGTGGGTTGGTAATGAAGATTAAAGTTGAAGAACAACAAGACATATCTTTCCCTAGTCCAAGTCCAAGTTTCGATCAACATGAATTCAGCTCAAAAGCATCTTCCTCAAACACTATATTTTAGATTATGATGATTTGTAGAAACTAATTATGATGCTTTTGGTTTTGGCTTGTCAACTTAACAATTTGTTGTGATATTTTGCTTGTTATGAATATGATGAATGATGATAGTTGAACTTTGAAGCATGTTTATTATGAAATGTGAATATAATATATAGGTCAAATGGGTCAAATGACCTGAAATATATGGGTTCAATGACCTGAAACAATCGAATATAATCAAACAAAAAAAAGCAGGTTAAATGGGTATTTAGCAGGTTGACCCGACCTGCTACAGATCAGGTCGGGGTTTTAATTTTTTTACCCATTTAATTAAACAGGTCAGGTTCAGGTTAAGGGTCTATTGATCCATTTATATATGACTCGAACCTGAAAATGACGCAACCCGATCTGTTTGACACCCCTACTCACTGGTACCACAACCAGCAACCGCCAGATCACAAACCCGGAGCCAATTAAATGGGTATTTAGTAGCCAGCCACAGTCTCCCACGCTGCCAGGTTGCAGCCGGAGCTGCTGGTCGCAGCGGCTCCCTATCCACACGCCTCTACTCTCTCTTCTCTATTTGTTTTGTAAGCTACTCCTATTCACCTTCTTCACTGTTGTGATTCCTTTGATTTGTGTCATTAATTTCATACTTCTTGAATTTGAGTTAAATGTGTTGGATTTTGTTGTGGGTAAAAATTAAAACGGTGATTCAAGCATGTTTTAGTGTAGGGTTTGAGTTGGGAGTGAAGTTAATTGTGAATTGAACATGAATTTGTTAAAACTTGTTATGGGTAAGGGTTTGAATTGTGAATAAAATGTATTTACAAATTAGGGTTTAAAGTAAGAATGAAAATGATGGTAGTGTACTACTTTTGTGTTTTGAGGATGTTTTATAAATGGAATAAATTTGTATAAGCTTTGGATATATGATTATATTGTGAATGATGATAGTAGTTATAAATGTTTGAGATTATTAGTCACAAAAAGTGGTTGTTAATTTTCACTTATATTATAAAGATTATGGTAGATGTTGTTTATATTATTGAGTATTATTGTTTTTTAATTGTGGTGTTGTAACACCCCGAGATTTTTTGACGTTATTATTTAATATATTTTAATAACTTTTGGTGATTTTATAATTATACTAAATCATTTTTGAATTAGTTTTAATAAATTTCTTTCATACTCGAATTTAAATATTAACACAATTATATTAGAAAAAATATAGATATGCGATTACTAAATAAAGCGGTTCGAATTAAAATTTTTATTTATTAAATTTGTGAGTGCACGAAGGTCCCTCGCAAGAAGATGAATCTAGATAAATAAATAAATAAATAAACAAAATAAAAAGAGGGGTTAGGGTTTTAAGTAGTAACACTCACTACCTTACAAAAAAAATCACGCCTCACTATCTCCCTTATTCCCTCTCTCTCTCTCTTCTCCCTTTCCCTTTGTTGTGCCGCAAGCAGCTGGCTCCAACCAGCCGCCCACGAGCAACCACCAGCACCACTAGGTCGTGTCTCCCTTCTCCCACGAGCAGCAAGCAGCAGCCCAGACACCAGCAGTAGGTCGTGTCTCCCTTCTCCCCCTTAGCAATAGCAGGCGCACCAATTCTGGGCTTCTCCACCACCAGCAGCTGGTGCAACCGGCTGTCCACCCTCCACTATCACTGTGCTCTACCATTACCACAATAGCTACCTATATTCTTACCCTTTTCTAGTCCCTCATTGTGAGCCATCTCCTCTTTTCTCTAATTAATTTTCTAGTATTTAATTGCAGTTTTATTAAACGTATGAGTTTATTTGATGTTGGTTTTGTGTTAATTTCATTGAATCCTTTTTTGGAAAAGAATTTGATGGATGAATTGAATATATTTATGATTTAGGGTTTGAAGTGTGATTCAAAATTATGGATTGTGTGTTGATTATGTATTAATTTGGTTTAATCTTATCATGGGTAATAGAAATGGTATTATCTTTGAGCATGAAATAATTAGGGTTTGATTTAGAAATGAGATTACTAGTAGTGTGTGTGTTGTATGCTACTTTGGTGGTGTGGTGATTGATTGAATAGCCTTATAAGTTGTTTTAAGACTTCGCTAATTATTGTTGGATAATTTGTAATGGTTTTAATTATAGTTGACTATAGTTATGGTTTTGATCGTTAATTGGGAGTAATAGTTACTAATTGTTGTGACTTGATTGTTGTGGATTACAAGTACTCTTAGTAGGTCGTCATTGAAGTTATAAATGCATAAATTTAGTGAAGCCAAGAGCATAATGTCAACTTATCGTCGAGGGTTGCTAAAGTTACTCGTCATGTTGTTTTGATTATAGTTCTTTCTAGCTTGGAGAATGTAACAAACTGATATCGCAATTCGATAACTCTAAGATTTGCTTTATCGTTATATTAGTGTTATATTAAAAATTGTAAGGCTTAGTTGTGATTAGTTATTTTTGGGTAACGCGAACCGATATACTCAAAATTAGTTGATGAAAAGGAATGATTCACATATACTTTTACTTTTAAATTGATGAAAAGACTTATGTTGTGTTGACTTAATGATTTTGACTTGTATTGAATAAGTTGTGTGCATGCTAGAGTAATCAAAAACACATGTTGAATGAGTGATAGTGGTTTAATTTAGTATTTAGTTGGTATGACAAAGTAGTTAAGGGGACTTATTAGTTCTATTCCTAACTATATAGATGTCCATTTCATAAGAGGAAGGTAGAACTTTAATTGGGTGATTTTTAGTGACTTTTTGATCGTGCACTGACGCTTACAGATACGTACACATAGTAATTAACTATCATAGTTATTGTTTCAAAGTGTTATCACGTATTAGAATTATAGAGCGTCGGAAAGTAAACTATGATATCGGATAGTTAGAATAGTGGTATAGGCATGTAGAATGAAAGCATTAGAAGACTATGAGAACAAATTCCTAAATAGTAGAGAAAGCACTATGGTTGTGTGTGTATCGAAGTGATTCCTTGGTTATTGAGCCTCGATTTTGATTAGTCGGCGTGACTCAACTGGATTTATGCCTAGTTGATTTAGTAGTCCCCTAGGTGAGATCCGAGGGGATCACCGTAAGGGGTGCATGAGCATCCTTTTGTCATTGGACGCCGGGTGGCCGGTACCGCCTCTTGACTGAGGTGTTACCATACGGGCCTTGCAAATCCCAATATGGTGGCCTTTTCACTAGATTGGTATCCCAGTGTGTTAGTTTTTCCCGAAGATAGGACTCGAGAGGGACATCTGGAGGGGTATTAGCTCATACTTTGCCATGGCCGCCGGGTGGCCGATAACGCCCTTGGTCGTGTCACTATGCCGTGAATAGAGAAAAGATCCACTACTTTTGAATATACTTCCAGGGATTAGTAGTTAAAAGAGAAACTATGGGTAAATATAAGTGTTTAGTCAGATGAGTAGATTCGTTATTGTTGTGCTATGTCGTCGTCTAGCCCCTTGTTCTATGTTTCTAATTGTTATAAGTTCATTGATTACTGACGTGTATGTGTTTGTTGTTGTTTGCTCATGACTCTCTTTGATGTTCCTGCTACTATACATTTGGCTATGTTCATTATGTTGAGCAGCAGCAGGATCATAGTTTGACATAACAGGTAAAAGCGCTTCTTTTGCATTGCATTGGGGGAAAATGTGGAGTACGATCGTAGCAATTGTTATACAAGTTGTCTAATGATTTGTAGTTTTTACATTACTTGTAAAGTTTTTTTTTTTTTTGGGTTGTATAAGTCTTTTGTATGGAGCCATATGACTTCTTGTATGATCCATAGTTTCGCTGCATAGTTTTTTGGATATATGGCAGTAAGAATACATCTTTAGTATTCGTCAAAACCGATGCATTCACTGGAACCATGATTCGCGTTAGAGTTGATGATTTGAGTATCCGACGATAATTCATCCCGTCGTTATATTTTTGGAAAGGCATTAAAGGCCTCAGATTAGTTTAGTTATGTTATCTATCTATATACCCTTGTCATATCATCAATTTTAGTAGAGATGTTGCCGAAATTTCCACTCACTCACCTCTTTAAGTTAACCTTTAACACATACGTATATTCTTTTTCTTTTCTTTTTCTTTTATGTAACACCCGAATTTTCTCCTGTCCTTTACGATTTTTGGTTTCGTTTGAGGGGTTGGAAATCCAGGGGTGCTACAGGTCTAGTCTTAGTTATTAGAGTAAGATATTATCATCGTTGAAGTAGAAAGAAAGCATTGTTATTATTGTTGATGTGAAAGCTTATTTGATTGTTGAGTTGATGTCATGACTTATGAACAAGTATAGATTGAGTAATGTGAATTGGTTTAGTATGCGTTAGAATAAGTGAAAGTTACTTTGAATGGGTGAATGATAGTTTGTTCTGCTTTTAGATGCTCTTAAGTAGAGACAAATAGGCTTATTAGTTGTACTTCAAACATGTATAGGTTCCCAATTCATAAGAGGAAGGTAGAACTCTAGTTGGGTGATTATTGTGATTTTTGTCTTGCAGTGACGCTTATAGTTACGTACACGCAGTAACTAACCCTTATATGCAATTTCCCTTAAGACATTATTGTTTATTCTGATAATATGCATTGTATCGAAACTATGAGGTCCTTGTGAGCAAATTTTATATTAAGAGCTATCGATTATGAAATCCTTGAATTTAGAATAGTTTAGAGAATAAGAGTGTTTATAGAAGTTGGGGACCATCCCCTTATTTGTTTAAGAATTGAATTATGTCTTACATGGAGATAGAATAACTCCTTTATAGGTGAATTTCGTCTTTTGTTTCAGTTGCTCAGTGCGTTTTGGCGTTCTGCTATCCCCGGACACTCATTAATAGTAGAAAGCGAGAGTTATTCCCATTTGATAAAGCATTATATTATGATTAGTTGGCGTGACTCAACTGGATTATGTCCGGTTGATTTAATAGTCACTTAGATCACTGTATGGGGGGTATGAGCATACTTTTTTCATTGGGCTCCTGATGGCCGATACCGCCCCTTGACCGAGGTGTTACCATGCGGGCTTTGCAAACCCCAATATGGTGGCCTCTTCACTGGATTGGTACCCCTGTGTGTTTTTTTTTCCCAAAGGTAGGATCCGAGAGGGTCAGCTAGAGGGGATATGAGCTCATACTTTGCCATGGGCGCCGGATGACCGATAACGCCCTTGGCCTTGTCACTATGCCATAAAGTAGAGAAAAGATCCACTACTCTTGAATATTCTTCGAGGGATTAGAATTTGTGAAAGCAAAATTTTGAAGTAAATAGGAAGTGTTAGGTACAGGAGTAAAACCCTTGTTGTCATGCAATGTTATTGTTCTATTAACTTGTTCTGTGGTTCTAACTACCATAAATTCGTTGATTACTGACGTGTACTATTTGTTTTCATTGTTGATGGCTTGTCGTTGATGGCCCTGCTATGACATGTTGGTCTATATGATCTTACTTTGAGCAGCGGGGTTATCATAGATAGACATTACATGTGATGGACCTTCTTTGCATTGCATACGGGGGGAAATGAGTGAGAATCTAGAAGTATACAATAATCTTATTGTCTACATGTATTTTCCTTTAAATTAAGTTGTCTACTGTTTTGAGTTTGAGGTACACATCCTTCTTTGTTTAAGTTATCTCCGCTGCGTTGTTTTTATGGTTTGTATGATTTAAATAGTTTATCATTTCATTCTATCTTCAAACTCAAGCGTTTACTTTGGAACCACGATCCATGCTTAGCATGTTGACCGAGAATTAGGCAATGAACTTTTCGCGGTGATATTTTGTTACAAGGGCGATGATGCCTCTTCTTTATTATGTTTTGTTCATCATTGTTTGTTTAGTGCGTCCAACTTTAGGGCAGATGCTGCCGAAATTTACGCAGAATGTAGTTTGGGGGATTTCCTACTCCTTTAACTAAACCATTCAACTTTGTCTTTTTCTTTTCATTATTTGTATTTCATTTTATATTTTTAATGTAAAACCCGAATTTCCTCTATTCTCTTGCGGTTTTGGTTCCGTAGAAAGGATCGGAAGTTTAGGGGTGTTACACTTAGAGGAGGTAGGATGAGAAATTACCAACTTATCAAGTCCTCATGAACTTGGTCTTTGCAAGGAGATAATAATCGAAGGGGTGAAAGAAGCTCTCGGAATAATGGGGAACTCTAAGGCAATGGTCCAAATAATATTCTTATAGAGGTGTAATTGACGAATAGGATGCCAAAAGAATTGAAAGGAAGCCCAATTATTCCATTACATAAAAGTTTATTATTGGGATATAAAATTGATGTCACTTTGTTTTAATGGAATATAAGAGAAAACCATTTAATAATTGGTTTGAATCTTAATTTCAGTAAAGACTTTTTAACAAACTTTTTTGGATTGGATCTTACTTTTAAAATATTTTCAAACACAAGTGAGTATGTAAAAAAAAAAAACAAAAATAGCGCATTAGAAAAATCAATTATAATTAAAACAAACTTTTTTGGATTGGATCGTAATATCATAGAATCGTGATATAATTCTAACGGTTAAATTTTTATTCCAAATAAAATTCTAAAATTCTTTAATCATAACAATCAAAATTTTTATTCCAGTTAAAATTAGATTTTATCATCATTACAATCCTGCCATGATCTAAATCGCTTGTCTATTTTTGGATAGTAAAATCGTAAAATCTTAGACGTAAAAGATAGAGAGAGATAGTTATAAGCTTGTAAGGTTGGGTCTAAGAACAAACAAGACATCAACACAACAAAGTACAATAAGGATGAGAATGTGCAAGTTTTGTAGAAGCATGAGAACATTAAGATGAGATGGGAGAATATCTATCTAAACTGTTCAATAAAGGTAAAGATTTGGAGGACGTAATATGACAAAGTACCAACTAATCAAGCGTTTATGAACATTGTCTTTGCAAGGAGATAATAATCGAATAGGGGAATGAAGCTCTCATGAAAATGGGGAGATCCAAGGCAAAAAGGATATTTTATGGTTGACAAATGATGTGCTCATTTATGAGCACAAATATACCTATGTGCTGTGCCAAATTTTACGCATTTCAGTCGTTTTTATGCACGTTACGCGTCATTTTACCTTGTTCTTGGCTTTGGGTTTGTTTGTCGTTGTTTCAGGTGTTTTTGGAGGCATCAAGTTCAAATTCCATGTGTTTGAAGCTTTGGCACGCATATCAAAACTTTTCCCGAAGACCTCGCATTATTGGAAGCCCCTTTTTAACTCAAAAGACTCAAGAACATGAGGAATAACCCTGATTTGACCGCATGCACCACCTTTTCAGTCGAATGAAGCTCTGTACACCAAAGCTGAACTTCAATTGTTGCTGGAATAGGCAAATTCACAAAGATTTGACTGAATGGAGTGGACTTGACCGAATGGTCAATCCATTCGGCCGAATGGAGCTGTTGCCAAGTTTCCCCACATTTCTTTTGTTTTGGGCGAATAAAGTAGGATTCAGCCGAATGTGGTACATTTGACCGAATGATTCTTAAAGCAAAACTTTAAGCCTTCTTGATATTCGACCGAATTCCTTACCCATTCGGCTGAATAGCCTAAACTTGCGTAAATTAAGTTTCTTTTCAATCAAGACTCAAGGACTAATTTTGGGATTTCAAAGCACCTTTATTTTAGAGGGTATATATACCCAATTTTCTGTAAAAACCCTCATCTATCATCCATCTTAACCCTAATAGATTCTCTAGTGTAGTTTTATTTTGCTCTTATGCTTTCCTTAAATCATTAAACCCTAGTTTTCATAGTTTATGTTTTTAATCTTTGTATTTTCAAGTTTCTACTTTTTAGCATTGAATTTCAATCTTGGTTTGTGAATCTCCACTACCTCCTTATTGTAGTATCAACTTTGGTTTGTGAGTATTGATCTCATGTTTACTTTTGAGTTCATTTATTACATTTTCTCTCTTATTTTATATTTATTGCTTATCTAGAATAGTTACTACATAATCTTTTGTTCTTATTGGCTTTAATGCTCATTATGTCTATGGTTGTTGGTTCATTGATTATCTTTGCTTTATATTCTTCAATCATGTCTGAGTCGTTCTTTTGGGGGGTTTGATTAGTGAAACCCAAGGAATGGCTATGTTCTTCATTGTTTAGGGTTAGAGAAATGGTGGCAATATTTAACAACTAAAATCTTGTCTTGCAACTCCTTTGGAGACATAGGACGATTATAAGTCGTTCGTTGTAATTTGTGGAATCCCCAAATTCCTCTCGTATTCTTAGGTATGAAGACTAGTTATTATTTGATTTCCTCTGCCTAATATACCTTCTTTTAAAATCACCTTCCTAGGGTGAATTTAATCTTAACCCAATTTTCTTTCCTCTAATTTACATCGTTATTTAATTTTTCTTGTCATGAGTTTTAGAACCTCTTCATCCCCTAAAACCTTATTATATTTAGACATAGAGTTTATTAATATTATGCTTTATCCTCGTGGTTTGATTCCCTACCCATTATACTTGTGTAGTGCGTAGGTCGTTATAAATATTTTTTGATTCGACTCTAGTATAAAGGACGAGAAAAACCCTTTATCAACAAACCTTTTTAACAATAGTTTGAAGACAAGTAGGATACCAGAAAAATAGAAGGGAAGCACACTTACTCTATGGTATTAAAACAAAGTAAATGCTTATTATGTGAAATTCTAAGGGAATTAAACTTCTCAGTCATTCGCTGAAATTGTTGGAGAGAATCATTGAGATGAGACTCAAGCAAGAGATATTAGTCATAGATAATCAATTTGGGTTCATGCTAAGGCTGTTCACTACTGAGGCTATTGACATATTGGGGACGTTGATGGAGAAGTATAACAAAAGAAAGAACAATTTGAATATTGCATTCAGGAATTGACCCTAAGCCCTTTTCTATTCGCTGTAGTACTTGATGAGCTGTCAACATCTATTTATGAAAGTATTTCTTGGCGCATATTGTTTGCTGCTAATATTGTGGATGTGTTGGAAACCAGTGATGAAGTCAATGAAACACTCAAGGATTATAGGCAACCTTAAAGGAAAGGGTTGCAAATTAGTCGTTTAAAAACTAAATACTTACAATGCAATTTTAGTGGGGAAATGCAAGTGGGAGAACCTCAAGTAATTGTTGAAAGAGATGTGGTTGTGCAAAAGACCGAATTCAAATATATGGGGATCAATAATCCAGAGTCATGGGGAGACTAACGAAGATGTAATGCATCGAATTCAAGTTTGATGGTTCAAATGGAAAACAACAATTAAGGTGATGTGTGTTTCAAGATTTTTGAATATATTAAAAGGTACATTTTATCAAGTTATAGTTTAACCTACCTTATTGTATAGACATACCAGTTAAGTAAATATAAAACAATGCTAGAGCCTTACTCTCAAAAGATTTGGGTTAACTCTAATTTAGAAGATATATGAACATAAATAAAAGTAATATAGATGAGAATGTTAGTATGGATGTGTGGATACATCGGGATAGATAAGAATAGTAACACGATATTGAGAGAATAGGCTAGTAGTTGCACCGATGTGCCAATGAGAAGGGTTGTAAACATCATGATTAATGGCACGCGAAATTGAGGTATGCCTAAAAAAATGTGGGAGATGCAAATTAGGAACGATATGAACGAGTAGCACATCTTTGAGGACCTGACTAGGGAAAAAGTCAACTGCAGACGCTGAATTCCTGTCTTAAACCCTTTATGATTATTTTTATATTTCATTATTTATATCATTAGTCTTAGTACTCATATTATCTTGCCTTGTCTAGTTATTTGTCTTGTCTAGAATGTTTTTCTAGGCCAATGGACTCTTTTGTTGTATTCTTATTTTTTTGTTATTTTTTGTCATCTTTCATCCCTTTCTAGACCTTACATTGAAAAAGTGAACTTACTCCAATTGAGACACAATCCCATTCTAAATAACACCACTATTTTTTATTAAACCAATAAAAAGTAAAGACTTGGTGATAATGTACCTAATAAGAGGCATCCTAAAGCAATGGTTCTTTTTTTATACTTGAATTCATTCTTTGGTTATCTCAATAGAATTTTACCTTTTAAGTGAGAGCTAGCATCTACAAACTAAAATAGACTTGCATTTGTGTTTTGACACTAGCAAACTAAACCTAAACTCTCATTTGCTCTATACCAAATACAAATAATTGCAAAGTGTACTTAATCATACAAGGATAAATAATTATTAAATCCCTATGTGTCCAACTTCAACATTAATTTAAGAGTGTGAATTCACTTATGATGCGTGCATGGGCTTGAATACTTCAAGAAGACAATAAACTCAACCAAGAAACCATGCCAAGACTGATTCACTCACAGTGGCACACACACGATAATCCTTCTGTTTGAACAACAAACAAGAAGGTTGGCCAGGACAACTCTAATGAGTGGCCCTAATGCCGTGGATGGAGACAAATAACCTGCACTGGATTGATTGGCCTCGTCCTCACACTCCAATTGAAAGGCACTCTCTCAATCTTTGTGGAATTAACCTGGGAAGATCACTTTGCTTTGACTCACAAAGGCTCCTCACAGACGAGTAATTGAGACAACAATTACTTTGAAGAAAAACTCAATTGATTAATCTGAACTTGTCCATTACAAGGGATTAGGCCTCTTATTTATAGAGCTATGAGACCTTCTACAAGAGCTAAGCCTAAGCCAAACCATAATAACGGCTAAAAAGTAACACGTGGCTATTATGTACACGTTTTAAACAACAAAAATCAGAAAACAGAATGTTAAGTATTCTTCCATCTCTTCCGCTCTGATCTGTCTGACAGGGGACCTTCAGCTCCTTTTCTTGGTGTCTTACTGTGATCGTTAGGAGGCACTTAAGGTGTTGATGGAAAGGTCCATGTATAGAGATTCCAAAACTACCCTTGGTGTATCCTAGGATGCTCAGGTTGACTCCGTGGAAGGGCTCGAAGGTCTGCTGCTCAGCAGGTGATGGCTGGCAGTTCTGGATCAGCCATTATCAAATATCAGGCGAGCACACGACCTTGGCGTTAATCTTCTGGGCTCTGTGAGGGCTCTCTGTGCTATTTCTGAGTCTTGGCTTTTTCTTCCATGTCCAAAGATGCCATCACTTGAGTTTCCATGTTGATATGTGCACGAGACCAGGCGTTCTATTGTGCGCAAGGTAGGCTGGTCGTCAGATGGCTGCTCTGTGGTCTGCTGACCAGAATGCATGTCTTTGTCTGGCTTGAGTGTTGCTGTGAGGTTTCTCATTGATTCCTCTTGGCTTTGCCATGCTTGGATACTCATGTTTGGTCTAGCTTGGGACTGTCCTTCCTGAATTGTCACGTCCAAATCAGCAAGGTCAGCGGGTAAGTCAGTGAGCATCCAATCAGTAGGTTGCTCAGCCATGTATCCTCCTTGGTTTGTCTTGGCTTGGCTTATCTTGACTTGTGGGCTATCCATATTTGGATCATTCCCTCCTTCTTTAAACAGAATTGTCCTCAATTCTGCGTTGCACTCATGTTGTTTGAAGTCATCTAAGTTGAAAGCCTTTGACATACCATAGGTGTCCAGGAGGTCCAAATGCATCCAAGTAAAAGTCCCTTCTTGCAGTTCCCGTGGCTTGTTGTCATCTTCTCCTTTGGTACTGCACTGTTCCTCTTCTATTATGATTTGCTTTTTGTGTTTGTTTTGTGGTTGCAACACCTTTATAGTCCTTTGTTCAGCATTTGTAAAGTACCTGCAAACAGGATGAATGTCAGCAATTGTGTCTTCTACGAAATAAAAACCACTTTTATCACAGCATGTAATTGAATCTTGTAAGTGCAGTTTGTTTATCTCAACATCATCAATAAGTATAATTTTGATTAATTCAGTGTCTAATGCTTGATCCTCTGATGAATTCAATGTGTTGGTTTGCTATTTGACTTGATCACAGTGTGTAGATGAGTTTTCCATATGCATTTTGTTTATTTCAATATCATCAATATTCATAGGCTGAATCAACTCAAAATCTACTGCTTCATCCTCTGCTGTTTTCAAGGTTTTGGTCTGCTGTTGGGCTTGGTTCTCACTAATTTCTTTGGTGGACATATGCATAGATTTCCTCTCATCCTGAAACCCTTTATAGCATTCACTCTTATTCAAGACATCGTTTGCTTTCTTATCTACCATGGAATGAACACCATTCACATCACAGTATGCAGATGGATTTTTAAAATGCAATTTATTTAATTCACCATCATCGATAGGTATAGTTTTAATCAACTCAGTGTCTAATATGTGATGGAATGCTTCATCCTCTAATGATTTCAATGCTTTGCTTTGCTGTTGGGTTTGATCCTTACTAGTTCTCTTCATGATCAAATGTATGGATTCTCTCCCATTCTGAACTCCTTCGTGGCAGTTACTTTTATTCAGGTCATGGCTTACCTTCTTCTGTTTTGCAGGAGTAGAAATGATCTTATATGGAGGTAGAGGTGTAAGATCTTTTATTTTGCTCTCATGTTGAATAAATCTGGTTACTGCGGAGGAGGGCACGTATTTCTTCCTGAGGTGTTTCTTCAGTTTAGCCCAAGTATTAATCTTCTCCCTGTTCTCCCTCCTTCTTTGCCTTTGAATTCCCTCAAGCCATAAGGCAGCTAATTGGTTTAACTTGATTTTGGCTAGTTTGTATTGTTGTTTTTCAGAGGTTTTGTTGAATTCAAAGTACCTCTCTAATCCGGCCTCCCATTCCAAGTAATCCTCAGGGTCGTGTGTTGTTCCTCCAAAATCAGCAACATCTAATCTAAGTGTTTTATTCTCTGTGGTTCTTTCATGATTGCGTGGGGGTACTACCCTTTCCCGTTGGTTCATTTCAATTTTCATCACTGTATGTGTGAGTTGTTGGATGGCAAGGGTCATCTCATCAAACATTTCATCCATATTCATGATATTCTCAGAGCCACAATTCAAGAATCCTCAAACAGTAATTTTTCAGAAACGAAGATGAATGTACAAACAATAGCAAACACAGTAGGAATGCAACTAATACATTCTGTCAGTAATCAAGAAATGCAAAAATTTTGGCTGTACAATCAATATGCACTCACTGTTAGTTTCCAAGAACAAGCATAACTGAATTGAATTTTTCTGACAGCAATAGATCATGTAATTACTTAGGTGCACAGGTAGTATTAAAAACACAGCAGGAAGCCAATTACACTTGTTGGCAGTAGCAAGAAACGCAAATTACTCAGAGGTTTCAACAATGTGTTTTTACTGTTAATGTTCAAAAATAAGCACAAATAATTTGACACTTTCTAACAGCAGCAAATAATGTGATATCTCAATTGTAAAACAGTACCGAGACAATATACAAATGAATGTACACTTCCTGACAGCAACAAATGAAGCAAGAATTCAGCAGCAACAATAATACGGTACAGATGATGGCTATCTTCTGATAGCAGCAAAGGAAACGGATTTTTTCAGATGCACAATTAAGATGCACAACAATGAATTTATTCTTTCTGAATCAGCAGGTAAGGTGATGATTTCAGATGCACAAATCAGGAGCACAGCACAGATGGGTTGGTCTTCTGACAGCAGCAAGAGAAACAGCAAACAATGACTTAGATTTCAGATTTCTTGGATTTTTTGCACCAAGATTTCTAATAAGGATCAATTTTTAACAAGGCACACAGAAAACAGAAACAAATTTGTCACACTGTTAGTCAATGCTTACAGATTTCAGGGCAAATGAATGACTGATTTTCTTCGTTTCATGCAATGACTATAAGGAATTACAAACTTACACATGAATTCAAAGAACAACCTATTGTAATTAAGATTTTTTAGACAATACAGAATAATACCAATTTATGCACATACAATGATGATGATGCAAGTATGATGATGGTTGATGAATATGAAGAATATGATGCAAGTATGAGATGAATATGGGATGAATATGATACAAAATTAAAACCTAAGCAAAAATCAAACAATCTAATGCGCTCAATTATCTATAGAGAATCAAATGCAGCAAACAATGAGTAAGAACTTCAGATTCACAACAAATCAGAAACGCACATAAAGGTACAATACCTTCTGGCAGCAATAAGGATTCAACAAGTAATACTTGGATTTTAGAATTGTTACCCCAAAATCTTTTGATTATGATCAAATTTAGCCAATCATACAGGAAGTAGAACAAATTTGTTGCAAACAAATCAATGTTCAAAGATTTCTGGTTGAATGAAAATGAATGACTGCTGGTTGGTTCTTCAATCTTTTGTTTTCTGAATTTCTTTATGCAATGATTATTAAGCAATGTAATATCATGGATTACAAATTTCGTACATGAATTTAGAGAATAGCCTAATGATATTAAGTGCTTCAGATAACTAATGCAGCAACAAATGTAAACCCTAGTTTCTCAAGTGATTTTCGCAATTCAGATTGTTACAATCAATCTTTCCCAAAACAAATGTGATATCCAATGATTCATATACAAATCTATCTAATTCCTAACAGATATTACATCCACAGCAACCAAAGAATCGAATTACAAGAATTAAAATCGAATTTACAAATTTCTTCAGCAAAAACTCAATGTTCGAACAGTTAAATCGCAATTGTTATCAAATTTCAACAAACATTCACTTAAGACGTTCAAGAATCGAATGTAAATGAATTAATTGACAAATTTTGATATGTATAGTGACCCAGAACAGAATTTCAGAAATCAATTTGATGCACAATCATTCATTCAACAATCAGATTTTCAGAATTTTTTTCATTCCACAACCAAATGCGTATAATGATCAAATATATTCTATAATCCTTAATTGTAAATGAATTATTAACAAAGAGAAATTGGAACGTACCTGTATTGGCGAAATTGAAACAAAAATCGCACTATACCTTTCTCTCTGATCATTCCTTTACAGAATGTGTAAAATGGCTTGTTACCTGCTTTCTTTACGCCCCTTTATTCTTGTCCGTACTCAGAACTTAAGCTCTGATACCACGTTGATGCGTGTATGGGCTTGAATACTTCAAGAAGACAATAAACTCAACCAAGAAACCATGCCAAGACTGATTCACTCACAGTGGCACACACACGATAATCCTTCTATTTGAACAACAAACAAGAAGCTTGGCCAGGACAACTCTAAAGAGTGGCCCTAATGCCGTGGATGGAGACAAATAACCCGCACTGGATTGATTGGCCTCGTACTCACACTCCAATTGAAAGGCACTCTCTCAATCTTTGTGGAATTAACCTGGGAAGATCACTTTGCTTTGACTCACAAAGGCTCCTCACAGACGAGTAATTGAGACAACAATTACTTTGAAGAAAAACTCAATTGATTAATCTAAACTTGTCCATTACAAGGGATTAGGCCTCATATTTATAGAGCTATGAGACCTTCTACAAGAGCTAAGCTTAAGCCAAACCATAATAACGACTAAAAAGTAACACGTGGCTATTATGTACACGTTTTAAACAACAAAAATCAGAAAACAAAATGTTAAGTATTCTTCCATCTCTTCCGCTCTGTCTGACAGGGGACCTTCAGCTCCCTTTCTTGGTGTCTTACTGTCATCGTTAGGAGGCACTTAAGGTGTTGATGGAAAGGTCCATGTATAGAGATTCCAAAACTACCCTCGGTGTATCCTAGGATGCTCAGGTTGACTCCGTGGAAGGGCTCGAAGGTCTGCTGCTCAGCAGGTGATGGCTGGCAGTTCTGGATCAGCCATTATCAAATATCAGGCGAGCACACGACCTTGGCGTTAATCTTCTGGGCTCTGTGAGGGCTCTCCGTTCTATTTCTGAGTCTTGGATTTTTTTTCCATGTCCAAAGATGCCATCCCTTGAGTTTCCATGTTGATACGTGCACGAGACCAGGCGTTCTATTGTGCGCAAGGTAGGCTGGTCGTCAGATGGCTGCTCTGTTGTCTGCTGACCAGAATGCATGTCTTTGTCTGGCTTGAGTGTTGCTGTGAGGTTTCTCATTGATTCCTCTTGGCTTTGCCATGCTTGGATACTCATGTTTGGTCTAGCTTGGGATTGTCCTTCCTTAATTGTCACGTCCAAATCAGCAAGGTCAGCGGGTAAGTCAGTGAGCATCCAATCAGTAGGTTGCTCAGCCATGTATCCTCCTTGGTTTGTCTTGGCTTGGCTTAACTTGACTTGTGGGCTATCCATATTTGGATCAACTTACATTTAGACCCTAAGTCGAATATGTATTCATGATCTGAGAATCCGAGTTGGGGGTTGTGTCCAAACTTTTGGGTTGGGTCCACACTTTTGAGACTCGGCTCCATTTAAGATCTGACTAATAGACCCTTTTGCATTTATGTTTTTAAAATTGATATAATAAACTTTTTCTAATATGTATTTATTTGTTTGATTTGCAACTTAGAAATTACCGTGTATAATACAACCTTTTAACTTTTTCCTAACAATAATACAAATTATTGATAATCACGAATAATATGAACTTAAGAAGTTGTTATTAAGAATATACAAAGTGACCTCTTCAATAGGTTATTTAGGCAAATATTTTTAAAAATTAATTTAAAAAATATTGCTACAGCCCCACCCAACTCCACCTCCATCCCCTCCCTTGCTCTCTACCCAACACCAAACCTCCCGGAGCCCCCTCACTCACCCACCACTAACCACCACTCAATTGCCCAACATTTATCACTTGACAATTGCACTTCAAACTTCCACCACACAACCACACACATCAAACCACCAACAATACAGCTGCAGTGCTGCACACCTATCCCTAACACTACCATCAAAGAACCCGGGTTTCAATATCGATGTGGATAGGCGTTTTCTGGGTGAGGGTCGAGATAGGTTTGTTGATAGGGCTGTGAATGGGTAGGGGGACGAGGTGTCCCTGAAAATGGGTAGCCGTAGGTAGCAGTGTTCAAAACTGGATACTGGGTCGACCCGGATCCGAAGATCCGGGTACCCGCTTTTTCGGATACCTAAAATTGTGACCCGGTTTCGATCCGATTTTGCTTATTTTCCAAAAACATGTTTTTTTTCCTTATTTATTTTAACATTTTTATATATATTTCAAATAATAAATCTCTATAAATACTTAACTTAATTAGTCATAAGAAGTTAAAATACAACCATTAGTTAATTGAAATAATGCAACCATAATTCCATAAACTCATAAAGTTACACATCTAACAATTAAAAAATTAAAAGCAAGTGATTAAAATTTATAAGTTGAAACTTCAAGCTCCATTAATCATCTTCAACGACGTCAAGGGTTTCATCGGTTATGACCTCTGGATGCTCCAAAGTTAATGCATTACCTAAATCAAGAGCATAAACAATATAAGGTTAAAGGAAAAATATTTTTACTCTTAAATATTAAATAATCAATTGAAAAATAATTAAAATAGTTATACTAACCTTCCTCAATTTCTTCAAGTGCAAGCAAACTCTCCTCTATTTCTAAAGGAGTTCTAGACATACGAAGCCAATCTTGTGCGCAAATAAGGACTGCGACCATCTTTGGAGTCAATGATGTTCAAAAATCATCAAGAATATGACCACCAGTACAGAAAGCAGATTTAGAAGCAACTGTAGAAATAGGTATAGCAAGCCCATCTTTAGCCATCTTTTGAAGAATACGATACCTTTTTGTTTGATCTTTTCACCATACTAAAATCTCAAAGTTAGAATCATGAGGTTACATGCATCTTCTAAATACCTATCTAACTCACTTTTTTTTACATTGGTTAATGAAAAACCTGTCTCCATTTGATATCTTGAATTCATTAGTTCAATAAGGTCCACCGTCCCCATTCCTTGAGTCCCACTTTGAGTAAAAATGGAAGTGGTTGAAGAGGTGGAAGTGGAGGAAGTAGCCCTATTTGTCTTTGGTGGAGGCATAGAAGAAGTATAAGAATCAAACAAATTTTGAAAAACCATTTTAATCTTTAGTGACAAGAGAGTAGCTTTTGTGGCATCCTATGAAGCACGCACAATCCAATCAACATAATTCTACTTATGCCTAGGGTCAAGGAGAACAACTACAGACACTAAAATATTGATATTATCAATGTTTCCATAATATTTGTCATATTTCGCCATCATATTGGTAGCCATTTTCCTCATACCCTCATCATCGGCACTCATGTTGTTGGCAAGCAATAATCTAGTCCCAAAAATCTCATGTGCATAAGAGTTGCAAGTTACATAACGAGAAGCAGAAAATCTCAAAGTTGCATCATAAAAAACACTCAAGAAAGGTAAGAACGTAGACAATTTCTTCCAATCCTCTTCAGTAGGAGCACCACTAAACTTCCTAAGTACCATAACTAAAGCAGAATCTTTCATGCATAAAGAACCAAATGACTTTTTAAATTTGATAGCAGACGATTCAAGCATTAGATAAGTTGAATTCCATCTAGTTTCAATATCCAAAACAATAAGGCTTTTGCTCTCTTCTTTCTCCTCTTTTATCCATTCTTTAAACCTTTTAAGCTTAGCAGGAGAAGACCTTACATAATACACAAGAGCACGAACTTTCAAAACAGACAAATTAACTTCATTCAAACCATCTTTCACAATCAAATTCAAAATATGTGATGCACATCTCATATGTAGGTCTTGACCCTCCTACAAACCAGTATCCCAAATGTTAAGTCTTTTCTTAAGGTAATTGGCGGCTATGTCATTTGAACTTGCATTGTCTACGGTCATGTCATGATATTTTTCAAACCCAATCAATCAAGCATTTTTCAACAGCTCTGCTAATAATTATTCCCTTGTGACCAGCAATAGGACAAAAGTTTATGATTTTCTTTTGCAAATTCCAGTTATCATCAATAAAATGTGAAGTCAAACACATACAACTTAAGTTTTTTCCCGATGTCCAATTGTCTGTTGTTAGACAAATTTGTGACTTAAAGTTTTGAAAAAACGATTTCAACTCATTTCTTTTTTCAATGAAAAGACTATAACAATCTCTAATGGCAGTGCTACGAGAAAGAATCTTAAGTAAAGGATTCAAAGCCCTACAATACTCACGAAATCCTTCACATTCAACAAAAGCAAAAGGCAATTCATCCACAATAAGCATTGTAGCAAGTTTTTTCCTACACAAATCATAATCAAATTCCCTCAATTTCGGAACACCAACACTATCAACACTACTATCCTCATTGACTCTTCTAGCAATATCAAATTCAATTTTCTTTTGCTTTATATCCAAATTTGGAGGATATTTTTTTCATATTTTAGTATGATTGAGTTGTTCCATTTTTCCTAGGACAACTAATAGAAGTTTTGCAATACTTACAATGAGCAATTGTTGAATTCAATTCATCAACTGCATAATGATCCCACCATTTTGACCTATCACTCCTCGTACCATTAGTTGCACGACGTTGATTTTTCTGTTTTTTAATTGGTGGTCTTGTATCTTTATCCTCATCAAACAAGCGATCAACACTCTCTTCAAATTGAGTTCCTTCATTCGGTAATGAATTTTTATTATCATTAAAAGACGACCCCATCTTGTATACAAAACATATATTAAAGAATTTCCATTAGCTTAAATTAGGACATCTTTATTTCACACTTTTACTTATTAGATAAACTTTAAAAATACAAGTTAATTGGTACTACATTAAGTAACCATTATTTTAAAGTTAAATAAAGCCTACCAATCTACCATCATCACAATCAATTGAAAAGATATTATCAATTATCATCATAATGTACAAGTTATATATAAAACAGAATATTAAAGCCTACAATCATCACAATTATCAATTATCAATTATCAAAAACATTGATTTTCCTCATCAAAAACATTGATTTTCCTCATCAAAACCATTATAATGCCTACCAATCTACCATAATCACAAACAATTGAAAGGAGATTATCAATTATCAATTATCATCATAATCTACCATCATCATATACAAGCAGAATTCAGTTATATATAAACATATATTAAAGCCTACCATCATCACAATCAATTTAAAACATCAAAAACATTGATTTTCCTCACTAAAAACATCAAAAACATTGAACAAATTGAACAAGTTGAACAAATATCAGAATTTGAATTCAAAATATTAAATTAGCATTTACGTCAAACAAATATCAGAAACAAATATCAAAGATAAATAGCAAAATAAAAATGATAAAGAGCTACCGAAAATCCAGATGGGGGTGGGTAAGAATCCATGTAGATCTTTAACTTAAAATTATAAAGAGGGTCTGAAATTAAATTGAACAAACAAATATCAGAATTTGAATTCAAAATATTCAAAATAAAGATAAAACCAACTAAAATTAGGAATAAGACTTAAAATTTAAGTAAAAAACCTGTGAAGAAGATGAAGAAGTCGACTGACACTGTCGTTTGGTGATGAAGATTGATTACTGAAGACGGTGATGAAGGACGAAGATGAAGAACGAAGATGGTGATGAACTGATGAAGGATGGCACTAATGATGATGAAGATTGAAGAAGGGAAGAATCTAAAGGCCCAATACATGAATACAATATGAATTAGGTTTAGAAATAAGAAATCCCAAGTTTCTGCCTGTGAGTGGGAGAAGCACTTAAATTAAAAAAAAAAAAAAAAAGGATACTGGGTATCCGGATTTATAAAAATGGTTTCCGGATCCGACCCGAATATCTGGTTTATAAACCGGGTACCTGGTCCGGAATATCCGGTTTATAAACCGGGTACCCTGTCCAGAATATCCGCTTTTGGCAATTCGGGTTAATTATCCGGTTTTAACAAACGGATACCGGATATTCCAGGTCGGGTTTTGCAAACCGAATTTCTTTGAACACCCCTAGGCGTAGGGATTAGATGGTCTTCAAATAAGGGGTGGGGAAGGGTCGAGTTTCATAGTTGAATGGATGAATGGGGAGAGGGTGGCGACAACAGATGGGATAGGGGAAGGGTGGGGGAGGCTGACAGCTTGACAGTATGGAAGGGAAAGGAGTGGCTGTGGTGGACAGGTTAGGGGGGGGTTGTTTTAAATTTTATTTTAATTTTTAAGTTTTTTTGGCAAAATGACATGCTTTAGTAGGTTGCTAATAGGTCGTGAATATTGGTGGAAAACTCACCTCAAAGTTCGTATTATTCATGATCAATTAATAATTTGTATTATTGTAGGAAAAAAGTTGAAAGATTGTATTATTCAAGGTAATTTTTCCTTAAAACTTTGTTAGTTTGTGCAATTTGAAATATGGTGGTTGTATTTGTAATTTGAAGATCGAAAAACTTGATGAATATTTCGTTTTAAGAGCTTGAATGTTGGAAAATTTTATATAGTTGATCTCTTAATAAGTATAAATTGTAATTGAAAAATGTTTAAATAATTTTATATGAATAAACGAAAATTGCTTAATACTCCCTTCAATATTCACCAATTGTCCCATTTGATTTTTAGACTTTATCGATGCACTAATCAATCTTAAATATCTCTAATTATGCTTAATTAAAAATTACAAAAATTTAATATTAATAAAATTTATATTGAGATGAATCAAATAAGATGTCAGTTGACTATATTTTGGCATTTAAATTAAGAATAAAATACAAATTAAGAGTGAATGATAAATAGTATAAAAAAAAATCAAGTAAGACAATTCCTCTGAATTGGAGAGAATAATTTTTTTAGGAAATTATTTGTGGTGGCCCTAAGTTTTAGGCTTTTTCGTGTGGTGAACAAATATTTTTTTTAATTCGCGTGGTAATAATAAGCTTCTAACATTTTTACTTGGAAGGTAAAAAGGTTTAGGTGTTTGCTGAATTTACGTTATTATTACCGATCATAACGACTTTTTCATAAATCCAAACGTCGCGATCACCTTTATGGAGCACGAGTTTCAAAAATTTGTTTGAAATTAGTATTTAATTTAACAAAAAACTTCATGTTTTGTCTACCACATGGAAAAGTTGAAAGTTTCAGGTTACTAGAAGATTAAAAAAATTATTAGTCTATCCTGTGGAAGAGTCAAAATGAAACATGTTGATTGTAAACCAAGATTATTAGAAGCAAAATTTTACTTGAAATTGACAAAATTGAAATCAGCACACCAAGATTTTGTACAAGAGGGAGTAGGGTCAAATTGGTAAGAATGAATGTGAAATCATGGGATTGTATAATCCTACAAATAAACATAAATATACTAAAATATTTCATTCTTGGATACAATTAGTCATTTGAAAGTTTATTATTGGGATATAAAATTAGAATGACTTTGTTTTTATGGAATAAAAGAGAAAACCATTCAAAATAAGTTTAAATCTCAATATCAAGACTTTTTAATTTTTTGATTATGATTATAATATTTTTAAACAAAAGTATATGTGAACCGTAAAGAAATAAGGAAAAATAATGCATTAAAAAATTAGTACTGAAACAAACTCTACTGAAACGGACAGAGTTGTATTTGAATTGGGCCGAGTGGGGCACCCCAGGGCCTCGTATTTTAGAAATTAGGTAGGTTTAAATTTATATTATAATGTAAAAAAAATAAAAAAAAATATTAGAGAATTAAGAGTAATTGTGAAATATCATTGACATGTAATGTTCAAGATTCATTTAACTAAAGGGATTACAATTTGTAAGAGCCTGGTATTGGTATTTAAGAATCGAGTTATATTGCTCCATCTTAATTTTACTTATATTATTAACACTCCATCTTATACGAGATCGTCTCACGGTGATACAAATTTCAAAACAAGAAGCGCATAAGCTAAAAGTTTGTATTATTAGGCTATATAACGTAAGTATAAGGCATGTCTAACGGTAAGACCGTCTCATACAAGAATTTGTGATTTACGTATTATAATAATGTTGCCACGAAAATATACATCTTGTTGTGAAAAAAGAAAAAAAAAAAGAAAACGAATTCAATAAATAATAAAATCATAATATAATTTAGCTTTTCGTAGATCCAATAAGAAACATTATGAGGATAGTAATGAAATTTTTTTTAGCATAAGGGCCCTATTTCTAATCTCGCCTCTAGGCCACCGAAAGTTCAGAAACAGACCTAAGAACGGATCGTAGGAATATAAAATCATGTTATAATGCTAATGGTCAAAATTTTATTCCAATTAAAATTGTAAGATTCTATCGTCATTGCAATTCTACCATGATCCAAATTGCTCGTATGTTTTTGAAAATTTTAGATCAAAATCCGCGTCAAATAAGCTTCTCTTTGCAAAAGTAATGTCCTCTAAGCTTGATAGTTATACTTTGTTTTTTATGTCGCATACAATAATCAGAAAATTAGTTCCTTACTCTTTCAAGTAGACTCAACTTGCTTCATAGTTGACACTCCACATTTCTAGAAATGCTAGGCTGATTCTGAGAGCTGAGAACTATTATTGTGTGAATCATTTGTTGTACTTTGTGTTGGTCGACGGCCCTTGTCTGGTCCACCGATTACTCCCCAAGCCTCAAATTGTCTTTGTCGAGCCCGTGCTCTTTCTTTTTCTTCCTCAGATTTTTTTGAGAAACAATAAGGACAACAAACCCCACACTCGTATTCAGCAGACTCCATGTCAGCATCACTTATCGGCTGCTTACAGCCGTAACACAATTTGTAAGTTCCCTGAGCTAACCCATGATCGACAGAGACCCGCTTGTCGAATACAAAACATTCTCCCTCCCAAAGACTTTTAGATTTGGGAACTTCCTCTAAATACTTTAAAATGCCCCCTTTCAAATGATAGACCTGTTAAATTATCAAATAGTTTAATGACAAGAACAAAGAAACCAAGAAATGACATTGATAAAATTTGCTTATTCAAGTATTTGGCTAAACCACCTATGTTTTTCACTAATGCATTGCCCAAATAAAGCTTCAAATTAAGTTTCTAACGCAAAGACGAGCATGAAAGTTTCATGAAAAAGTCATTACCTCTTTAAAGCCTTTGCTTAAGAGATAGCTCGAAGCTTTCTCACACCGTATTCCACCAGTGCAGTACATGGCAACCCGAGGTGGTGATTTACATGCTTCTGGATCCTCCTCACTTCCGCTTCTTTTGTTTTCCTGAACCTCCTGGGATGGCAGGCTGTCTGAACCTGCCAGTTCCAAACTATTTTCTACCCAAGAAGGGAACTCCCTGAATGCAGTTGTACGCGGATCAACAGCTCCTTTGAATTTTCCAATTCTAATTTCATAGGTATTGCGCACGTCTATTACCACCTAAGATGAAAATAAAAACTTGATGCAAGTCTGACATGCTAACATAACATTATTTAAACCTCGATTAAGGAAAATTAAAATAGAGCAAACTATTTATTATTTAATGCACAATCTAGCCTAAAAAGGGTACTATTTATTATTTATAGCACAATCTAGCCTAAAAAGGGTAAGATATCCATGGAAACTCTTACAACCCTTTGGTAAGTGGTAATAAACAATGGTAATTGGAATGAAAAACTAGTGTAACTTTGGTTGAAAAATCTCTTGATTACCTTGATGATCATGCTTGTCTAACTTCAATCATCTTATTTCTTCATAAAATTCATTCTAATGCATTACCATTAGGAGAGGTGCTATTAGGTGGTAATGGAAATTTGTAAACAAAAAAAACTTTTTTGCGATCAGAGTTTCATTACCATGGAAATGATATGGAACTTTTGATGAGATTTTACACTAAACATTATTCCCATTACTACCACTTAATACCACTAACCAAACGGACTGTTAAGGTAATATTTGTCTAATAAAAGCTTCCACAAAGTTCCTATCCCACCTCTCTAAATAAGTACACTCGATAAGACGCTTCCTCATCTGAAACCTATTAAGAGTCCTAATATTTAGCAGGTTAAAAATGGAATGCCTGCAGTAAATCCTAATCATAAACATTAACCATTCTGAAGGCAGATGCAGAGCACCATTTTCATTATTCCAAAATGTATTAATAGGAAAAGAGAACTTCATATCCACATAATTATAATAAAGACCGATAGTATATCATCCACATACATGAAAAACTAGAACTTGCTCGTACAACTTTCTTACCGTGTTTGGGTCACTGATCAATATATTCCACTCTTCAGGACTTACGTAAGTTCCAACTTTCTCAGTAGGAGAAACGTTAGGCATTCCAAGAGAGACTATCTGTTAATATATGAAATTATATGTAAAACAACAAAATATAGTAACAAATAACAATTTCGTGATGAACAATTCACTTCATAAGAATCCAGAATTACTGATTACCTCGTTCTTGAGCTTGACCCTAACATGATCCCAACGGAAGGGTGCATCTTCTCCAGCTCCAACAGGAGATTTGCTGGTATGTCCATGGTGTATCTCTTCATCTTCCGGATTTACAGGAGACTCTATCTGCCTTAAACCCTTCAGACGATCATCAGATTGAATAAATTCCAGGACACGCTCCACTGCTTCACGGGTACCACATATGCTCCCATTTATTCCTTCGGGTGCAAGAATAATACCACCTGAAACACGCTGAACAGTATCAGACGGGTGAGACAGAATAGTGTGAAACTTCTTACACTAAAATGAAAAGATACAATTAAGGAAGGCACTTCAACATCTACTAATAAAGAGAAATTAACAATCATAGCATAAAAAAACTTTCCGTGACTATTAAGTGATACACTAGATTTATATGAGCCATGCCGCCTATCAAGTTTCTATCTTGGACGAAATGAAAGTCGTCATTTAATGTAAATATAACAAAAACAGACAAGGTGGCAGATGGTCAATTCAAGTAAGCCTCTAAAAGAAATCAGATAAAAACTAAATCCATATTTAGCACCTAAAGTAAATGAAGGTCTGGGGAAAGGTAAACCAAACAAGAAAATCAATTAATGAAATATAACAAAAACAGGCAAGATGGAAATGGTCTATTCAAGCAAGCCTATGAAAAAAATCAGATAAAAATTAAATCAGATAAATTCTTCATATTGGGACTTACTTGGACCAATTCGTAAATATCTAAATGTGTATGAACTTAGTAATTTGTTATAAATTATGACTGAAACTTGTTAGTCATCAACAAACGTACTATCTCCCCGGCTCCCCATCAGTCACTTAGCAACAATTGCTGTCCTAGTGAAAATCAAGTTTAGCAAATTGAGTTGGGTGGGGGCCTGGGGGGAGTATTGTTTTTAAGATCAAATTTGTCAGAAGGAAAGGTCAAGCAAGTACAAGCCTAAACATGAGATTGATACCAAGGGAATCACACATGGCAATAGATTAAAGTACATCATTTTGACACACTACAAAGGTATGCTAAATATTTGACAAAGTAAACACAAAATAAACTCTGACTATGACATATGGAGAGCAGGAACCTTGATTTTGATAAACATAAATTAGTCTAAACTCTAAAGTCATTTATAATCCTACATGACTCACCACCAATAAGAGTTTAAGTGTATGTACTCAAAGTGGAAAAACAAGGCTTCAAATATTTCGGACCAATATTAGTTGCATTGTAAAGCTGTTAAAAAAACTGCATTTTTTATACATCACGAAGCGATATGTTATGGTTTAGGATGCTATTTGGCTGTACGACAACCATATCATCTCAGTTACCGCATTATTGTTTCCATTACCGCATCATCGTTTCTAAAACTGCAACTGTGGCCGTTACCGCTTTTTTGCACTATGCTTCTACTTGAGCATTAGGCTCATACCACAAAAAAATTGTCAAGGTAAATTTTAGTATTTTATACGATAAAAATCATAAATAATTTTAAAAAGCAAATGACCAGTGTGCGTGAAAGGATAGAGTTGGGGCTGAGAAACTAAAGTGTATGGGAAACTAATTAGCTATGAACAACTTTTTCTCTCTGCAATGTTTTCTCTAGTTTTTCTCTAAAACATAGGTTTGTGGTTGGCAACGGAAAGAAAGAACGGAGGAAAAAAGTGGAGGAATAACAAAGCTAAGAGGGAATTCTTCTCCGTCACAGACGCAACGCAGAAGGTGGTTGCCGAGCTACAACTGCTTTGAATGTTGATTGATGATATAGACCACATGTTAGATCTATAAGCTAAAGGGGTCCCAAAAGAAATTGATGCAACACCACATTTCCGTCATGAGATGTAATTCTCATGTGTTTGCTATTGAGTAATAAGTGAAACAAACATGTTCATGCTATGTATATCCTATACATACATAATTATTATGGTCTACATGATTTATTTGTTTTATCCACTAAATCAAGGAATTTTGAAAGATTAAACGGATTCAATGAAATAGCTAGGTTATTTGGCGGAAAAAAAGTTTTCTTTGAAGCCATATAAAATATTTAAAGACCTTCCATAAAATGGTTCAGTCTAGTGGTTATTCATTTTTGATAACTGATATTCCTTATGTACAAACGCATGTTTATGTTGATAATACATCATTATGATTATTTACTTTTCTAGCCCATAAATCCTCCTTTTTCATAATGTTTATTAGGGCTCCCTAATTTTTATCTCGCCCCCGGCTACTTAATTCTAAAAAACCGAGCATGTCGAGCACCTAATGTGATCTTAAAGCTTCTTCCAAAAGCGATTTCCAAAACGTGAGTTTAGCTTTAGCATTAGGGTTTGATAGTGTTATTAGATTCACTCATCTTGATTCTTGAGGGCCCTAAAAACAACCTGGTCATGATAATTCGAGAAGTGATGAAGAAACATAAGCCATCAAAGTTGCAAAGATAACCATGGCCAATCTCAAGGTAGATGAAGGATTTCTCACATTAAACAACCAAATGAAGTTTCTTTAAAAGAAAAAGGGTCAGAGGCATTCAAACTTTCACTCTAATAAGTTGAGAAATCACTCACTTAACACTTACTATCAAGCTCTTAGATCTTGAGCCAATAAAACACAACTAACTAACAACACATAGTTTGTTAAATAACATACTAACTGGAGATCCCTCAAAAAAATTATCCTCTTTCACGCACTATTAACAAATTGAAGAAAATTTATCCGAAGCTACTCAAAAGTTCCTATCCAATTGACCAACTATTCCGCCGCAATCAAAGTATCAAAAAAAATTGTTTTGTTAATTTTGAGAACTGTAGAATGAACAGTATACGGTCACAAAAATTTTAAGTAACCTGGATGAACAGTGCTGCCAGATATAGACAGAAATTTTAATGAGAGAAATCCATATAGATACTGGGATTTTGAAATAGTATACCCTTTTCCTATTCTTTAGTAGTTAGTGGAAAATAAAAATTTGCATTTAAAGTCTACAAAAGAGCTATAAACGAAAATTGTCTATTTCAACACCATTCATGTTTGCGACAGCCTATAGTGGTTATTTGAAGCAATCCTTCTTCCTTTTTTATGCTCATATCTTCCTTTTGCCCTTATATTTTCTGGCAACCAATTTCCTTATAACAAGATCAGCAGATCACCAATTTACAAGGTAGAAAGTCCCAAGATTTTAATAAAATAAGTAAAAAGTTAGCCAAGTTCAAAGTGGTGTACAAAATAATTAATGCAATTATGTTAATTCAGTTTCACCACCATATTTGTTTATCAATTTGCAAATTTCAATATATACAATATCTTTTTATCTTTCAACTTTTTTTGTGAATTTGACAAGCCAACATGACACAACCCAAAAAACTATATCATTAAAATGAAAAGTTTATATCAAAATGAAGGCAACGACCAAACATCATGGTTTCCACCCATTTCCTCTGTAATAGCTACTTTGTGAATAAAAACAAAATCAACATACATTCACAAAAAATGTTCCATAAAATTTTATACTCCTCCTATCCTTATTTAAATAATCCACTTCCTTTTTTCCATTCTCACATATGCATTTCTTTTATGAAATAATATACTTTATGAGAAAGTGAGAGAAATACGTCGATGAGATGAAAAAATAAGTTAAATGTATTGATGAATTTAAAAAAGAAAAAAAAGTGTAGGTAACAAGCAATATTAAATTATAGCAAAACACATGAGATGGACCAAAAAATAATATGGTGCAAATCCCATGGGACCGAGGGAGTACAATACAGTAGTGATGTGGTGGTACGAAAATTATTATGCACTATTGTCCATCTTAATGAACCTTGCAAACAATTTCCATCCCAACTTTGTGTTCTAAAATATTAGCGTTTAAAATGAAACATTTCACTAAGACAGTTGTTGCTTCTTATCTTTGATTGCACAATCACGTGTACAGCAAAAACAAGACAACTTCTCCAACTATAGGTCATTTAATTACAACATATATTCAAAATCTTTATTCCAATTCAAAGTCCTTAAATTACAAAATCACAAACAATTGGCTTAAATCAGACTGGTTAATCATTTTTGTCGCCCATTATTCAAATTAACGATTTTATTTAAAAACTTGATAAAAGTTTGAGATTTAGATGAACACAATGCTCATCCATTCATCTGCATGTAAGCATTAAGATACCTTGAATCTCTCATCCAATACAATAGTAGAGCTCATGGTTAAAACCAATAATTCAACACAACAATGCATACTTTTTAACTCTACAAACTAGTGCTGCTAAGCAGATTACTGGTCCCAAACTTAGATAAAGGAGAAAAAAGTTGGTTGGTAACATCTAATGTAAAATCTCATGACAAAGTATATCCTTAGCTAGTGAGTGTTAGTTTGGCCTTCATTAACTGTTGCAAGCCTGATCAAGGAAGGAATTGCTGCATGGCAGTGGCAACCATCATAAAACAATCCCACATCCTTTTATTTAATGAATGACATAGCTTATCCCATTTGGAGATGATGGCTCAGCATAAGAAGACAATTCATACTAGTTGCTGGAAAGTGAGAATAGAGCATACTTGCACAAAATACTATGTGTGACACAATACAACCATGAATTTGCTTTCAAAATAAAACCTAAATATAATACTCCAGTTCCCAACTCATGCATTGCAAGGCAATGAACTACTCCTAGTTTATAGAAAATTCCATTAACCCAATATCATTAAGCGGCTCCCATCTAAAGGAGGTTTGGGGATCTGATGTAAGCAACATTACCCTTATTAGATATAACATTGAGGTTACATGCAATTAATATAATAGAATATTGTGCATATCTTGTAAATCTTTATATTTTGGTAATTATTTTATAATTAACAAGTTTCTTTACTCTCCAAGATTACCCTTGTAGCTAGTTTTCTTACTCTCCAAGATTACTCTTATATTTATTCTCTTATTTTGAAATTAAACGGCAAACCAATCATTAAACTAATTCTATCATGGTATCAAGAGCTTAGGTTCTTTTTCCTCCCTTCAATCCTTTTTATTTTCTTCCTTGCTCCCCAAGACAATCATTCCCCATCCTTACCGCCCCCCAGCTTCTTCCACGGCTTCTCCTAAAATTCATCCCACCACCAACTCCTCTCCGTTGTATCCTTGAGCCTTGTCCAGCCCATAATTTCTTTACTGGGTCATCTTTCTCGCCAGACTACTTTCCGACGAATATTAATCAGGCTATGCATACTCTCTCTTTATCCTCTCCAGATGAACATTTCTACATGGATACCGGTGCTACTTCCCATATGACTCACTCTCAAATTAATTTTCTTAAGTATTTTCCATTGAAGCATCATCATAATAATCACATAATTGTTGGTAATGATAATATAATTTCGGTTCAAGGTCACGGTGATTTACCCATTTCTCCCTCTAATCCTTCCCTTACTCTGAAAAATGTCTTACATGCCCCTAAACTCATTAAAAATCTTATCTCTGTTCATAAGTTTACTCGTGATCATAAAGTTTCAGTTGAATTTGATCCTTTTGGTTTTTCTGTGAAAGAATTGGGCACCGGGAATATCCTCTTACGGTCTAATAGCACTGGTAATCTTTATACTTTCCATTCGACACATGAAGCTATCATCCCGTCCTCTCCACATTCAGCCAATCTATCTTCTAGTATTTGGCATTCCCGTTTAGGTCACCCGAGAAATGACATTTTGCATTCCTTATATTCTTCTAATTCTATCCAATTTAATAAAACTCCATCTTTTGTGTGTCATTCTTGTCCTTTGGGTAAACATGTTAGATTACCTTTTGTTTAATTCTCAATATTATTCATAGTGATGTATGGTCTTCTCTCGTTTCAAGCCCTTCAGGATATAAATACTATGTCCTCTTTCTTGATCATTATACAAATTTTTTATGGACTTTTCCGTTATTTCGCAAGTCTCAAGTTATGATATTTTTGTGCAATTTAAAACCTTTGTCATTTCTCAATTTGAGCTAAATATCAAATCTTTTCAATGTGATCATGGGGTGAATTTGATAATAAAAATTTTCACCATTTTTGCGCTACTCGAGGTAACTCTCTTCGTTTCTCTTGCCCCCAAACTTCATCCCAAAATGGAAAATCCAAAAGAAAAATTTGCACAATAAATAATATCATTCGTACAATATTGTGTCATGCATCCCTTCCTTCTTATTTTTGGCCTTACGCCTTGAATACCGCTACTTATCTCTTAAACATTCTCCCCTCCAAGTTACTTGGTCAATTAACTCCTACTCACTTTCTTTACCAAAATCTCCCACCTATACGCATCTTCGGGTTTTTGGGTATTTTTGTTTTCCTCTGAATTCTTCCATAAAAATTCATAAATTACAACCTCGCTCATCTCCATGTGTCTTTTTGGTATATCCATCTTCGCATCGTGGTTACAAGTGATATGATCTCTCCTCTCATAAGATTATTCTCTCCCGCCATGTCCTTTTTGACGAAGCCTCATTTCCTATTTCTCGGTCTTCACTATCCTCTCCTAGAGAATATGATTTTTTAGATGATCCCAATCCTTATTTTTTCCTCCATCAATTTCAGCGCAACAGCAGCAACCCATCTCCTAACCCCCTACCCTTATCTACTGGGCCTCATCTCCCTAGTGTCCCAACAACAGTTTCCCAAAATACAAACCCTCCCCCACCAACTCAGAACACTGGGCCTAGCCCAGTTACCCACCCTCCAGCTCCGATTTCCTTTGCTCATGGGCCTGCCTCACACAACCCATCACAGATCCCATCCTCTAGTCCACTTTCTTCCATGAATCGCCCATCATCACCAAATCCTCCTTCTCCGCCCGGAATGACTACGCGTAGTAAGCATGGCATTTTCAAACCCAATCCCAAATACACTTCTCACGGCCTTTCCGTCTCCTTCTCTCCTATTCCCAAAAAAATTCTATTCATGCCCTCTGTGACCCTAACTGGAAACAAGCTATGAAGGATGAATTTGATGCTTTAATTGAGAATAATACTTGGGATCTTATGCCGCCGCCTCCAAATGTTAATGTTATTCGTTCCTTGTGGATTTTCCGAGTGAAAACTATGTTCGATGGTTCTTTTGAGCGCTATAAGGCACATCTTGTTGGTGATGGCAAATCTCGAAGAGATGGCATTGACTGTGATGAGACTTTTAGCCTTGTGGTCAAACCTGCTTCTATTCGCATTGTTTTGAGTATTGCTCTGTCTAAATCTTGGTCCATTCATCAATTGGATGTTAAAAATACTTTCCTCCATGGTCACTTGAATGAAACTGTGTACATGCATCAACCTTTGGGTTTCCGTAATCCCACTCGACCCGATCATGTGTGTCTTCTCCGAAAGTCTCTTTATGGTCTAAAGCAGGCCCCTCGAGCTTGGTATCAACGATTTGCTGATTTTGTGACTACCATTGGTTTTCATAATAGCATTTCTGATAACTCTTTGTTTGTTCATTATCATGTGTCCAATATTGCTTATCTTCTTTTGTATGTGGATGATATTATACTCACTGCTTCTTCTGATCTTCTCCGTCAGTCTATCATGTCTAAATTAAGTTCGGAATTCGCTATGAAGGACTTGGGTCCTCTTAGTTACTTCTTGGGTATTGCTGTTTCTCGTACTCCTGCAGGTGTATTTCTCTCTCAAACCAAATATGCTGTTGAAATTTTGGATAAAGCTGGCATGTCTCAATGCAAACTTGCTCCTATTCCTATTACTACATCCAGCAAACTTTGTGCTAATGCTGGGTCTCCATATGATAATCCTACCTTGTATCGCAGCTATGCTGGGGCCTTATAGAACCTTACTTTCACCCATCCGGATATTTCTTATGCCATTCAACAAGTGTGGTTATTTATGCATGATCCTCGAGTTGAACATGTGGCTGCTCTTCATGGAAATTCTTCGGTACATTCAAGGGACTCTAGACCGTGGACTACAGCTATATAATCCCTGTTCTTCTCTCTTATCCTATACTGATGCTGATTGGGGTGGTTGTCCTGACACCCGTTGTTCCACTTTCGGTTACTGTGTTTTTCTCAGTGACAATTTGATCTCTTGGTCTGCTAAGCGCCAACCTATGGTCTCTAAATCTCGTATCGAAGCTGAGTATCGTGGTGTTGCTAATGTTGTTTCTAAAACTTGTTGGGTTCGTAACTTGCTTCTTGAGCTTCATTGTCCTATTTCCACGGCCACTCTTGTTTTTTGTGACAATGTTAGTACTGTTTATTTGTCAGGCAACCCTGTTCATCATCAATGCACTAAGCATATCGAAATGGACATTCATTTTGTACGTGAAAAGGTTCAGCGTGATGATGTTCGGGTTCTTCATATTCCATCTCGATATCAAATTGCCGATATCTTTACCAAGGGTCTGCCTCAAGTTCTTTTTGATAATTTTTGATCCAGTCTCAGCGTTCGCAAACCTCCCGATTCGACTGCGGGGGTGTAATAGAATAGAATATTGTGCATATCTTGTAAATCTTTATATTTTGGTAATTATTTTGTAATTAGCTAGTTTCCTTACTCTCCAAAATTACCCTTGTAGGTAGTTTTTTTAATCTCCAAGATTACTCTTGTATTTATTCTCTTATTTTGAAATGAAATGGCAAACCAATCATTCTACCAATTCCATCAGCAATTGCTTTTTAGCAAATATCATTTAAACTTTCACATAGATATGGGACATGATTTATTTATCGTTTGCCCAAATAATCAATCGAAATACACTAAAACAATATCAACATTTTGCTCCAATTTGCTATTACAAACTAATTTATTATACTGAAATCAAATCAACAGGACACTAAAATAGTGAAATTAGTGACATACAATTATAAAAAAAATAATAAAAAAAAAAGAGGATTTTAAGAACTAAAATTACCAATTCCTGGCAAAGAAGCTTGATAGGGTTACGAAAATCGGCATGGTCAGGTAAATCAGCGAACTTGTAAAAGGAGACAACAACGAGTTGGGAGGCGGGTTCAGCCGAGTTACAATCAGCGAATTCCGAGTTAAGGGAATAAGCAGTAGAAAAGAATGTGGATGTTGCGGCAGAGGGGAGATAGACGAAAGGAGAGGGATTTTGGGAGAAATGTGAAGTGGGTTTCATGGCGGCCAGTTGCAGTTGTAGAGTAGAAGGATTGGAAGAAGAAAAAATGGAAGATTTGGGATTTGAATAAGAAAAAATTGGGGTTGATAGAAATGAGTATTTAAGAGGATTCAAAGGCAGCAAAGCTGCTGCTGCTATTGTTGCTGTTCGAGTGGATTGCATTTGCATTGATGAATTCAACATTCTACATTCTAACGCCATATAATTTTATTTTTTTTTCGTTCTCCTCTTTCTATATACTCAAATGCTGCAATTTCGGACTATGGATTGGGGATTATGATTTGTTTTTGAAAAATTATCATGAACGATTTAATTTTTTTTAAACTTTTTTATGATAATTTTACCTTTTAAGTTAATCTTTAACAATCCAAATTTAAGGGCGTCTTTGTTTTGAGTACACTCAATAGATAGTGCTCATTTGATACAGGTTTTTATCAAATTTTCTAACATATTTATATAAGTTAAGAAATTAAAATTTTAAGAAATAAATCGTACATTATGGTTATATTTCGTTTCACTCTCAACAGTTGTATTTATTATGTACATTATATCATATTTCGCATTGTGCGCAATATAATTATATTTATACTTTTATTTTTTTTATTTTGAATAAAAGAGCAAATGGTTCGTTTTCTGAGTATAACACAAAATTATGAATTTTTTAAATAAAAAATAACATACCAATTTTTGCTAACAAAAATAACTATTACATCACTTTATAGAAGTATTAAATATTTATTACTATTAATAACACACTTTAAAATCCAATATAAATACATAGAAATATGCAAAAATATTTTATTAGTCTAAACGATAAAGATAATTTTTTATCATAAAAAATATAAGTGACTTATATAAAGATAGTCACAACCTAAATTATATTAGAATTAAGCATTGCATTTAAGTAACCAAGAGTATAAATAACAAAAACAAATCCTAACATAAGTATATTATACTCCCTCCGAACCAATTTAGTTGTCCCATTTCCTTATTTGGCAAAGTCTTTTTAGTTGTCCCATTTCTATTTTTGTTAATCTTTTTTTACCTAAATATCCTTAGTTCACACAAGTAATTACGAATATACCCCCATATACCTTACTTACCCAACTACCCTTCACTACTTACCCTTTTTAATGGACCCCATACCATCCTTAATAACCGTGCCCAAGCAAATGGGACATCTAAATTGGTTCGGAGGGAGTATATAGTTTTCTAATATTCATTTAATAAGTAAAATTCAAATATCCCATACACTAAATAATACTTCCTCCGTTCCATAATACTTACTACATATTCCATTTTTGGCAATTTCATATTACTTGCTACATTTCTATTTTTGGTAATAAAACAATCATTTAAAATTCTACCTACCCCTACTTTTATCCTACTCTATACCTCTCTAACTTTTTACCTACCATTATTTAATCTTTATTTATTTCCAATTAAAATTAATTTTCCCTCCATATTTATTATTCTCATTAAAAACTCAACTAATCTCCCATAACCCACCATCCCAATTAATTATTTCCTCTATTTAAATACACTATCTTAATTACTTATTTCTCCCATTTAAACCAACCTTCCCAACTTCTTAATATTAATGGTGGGATTAATATCAGCCGTTCGATTTTGTTTGCCCAAGATCTGACCCTTGATTTTTCTTTATATAAATTGACGGCATTGTGCTTTCCTAACCCTAATCACATTTGTCTTCCTTTGCCGTTTCCCCCTCTCTTTCTCTCTCATTCTCTCTGGAAACTTCTAACCCTAAACATCTTTGGCTTTGTTTGTGATTTCAATTCTTTGGCTTCGTTTCTGATTTCATTTCTTTGGTTTTCTTTCACTATTTCTGGCGAAAGGGTGGATTAGATCTGGTTTTATTTCTGATCTTTGGTTTTGTAACTCTTAAAGCTTTACATCTGGGTTTTCCGAAAATTCTCTAGTTCTTCTGGTATATTTTTTATACACTTTGCTTTAATCGTCATCTAGTATGCTTTGATCCTAAAATCATGATTCTCTTGCATGTTCTTCGTATTTTGATTTTTTTAAAACTTTGATCTGCTCTGTTTTCTTTTTATTTCATGTTTATGTTTATACGTTGGATCTGATCTCTTTTTTTGTTTTCTCATGTTTATTTTAATTTGATTATGATTTTGATTCTGTTATTTTTTTGATTATGGTTTTGGTTTGTTTTAAATTACGAAAACGATGATGTGGTTGTAGCAGTCGATGAGATCTGTTTTGATTAATGATTCTCTTGCATGTTCATTTTTTGATATTTTTAAACTTTGATCTGCTATGTTTTTTTTTATTTAATGTTTATTTTAATACGTTTATGATATTGATTTTGTTATTTTTTTGATTATGTTTTTGAGCTGTTTTTAATCCCAAAATCATGATCTGGTTTTAGTCCTTCACCAGATCTGGTTTGAAATATGATGTTGTTGCATGTTGTTCTTATTTCGATTTATTTAATGTTGGATCTGATCTCTTTTTTTGTTTTCTCATGTTTATTTTAATTTGATTATGATTTTGATTCTGTTTTTTGATTCTGTTTTTGGTTTGTTTTAAATTACGAAAACGATGATCTGGTTCTAGTAGTTGATGAGATCTGTTTTGATTAATGATTCTCATCCATGTTCTTATTCTGATTTTTTTAAACTTTGATCTAACCTGTTTTTTTTTAATGTCTATTACTAATGATAAGATTTTTATTATGTGTACTTCCTCTGTTATGTTTTTGTTGCTACATAAGATTATTAAGGAGATGGACACAAAGGAAAAAGCGTGCGACTCATTAACTGAATCCCAAAGAGAATGTAAAAAATACGATAATATCTTTGGTTCGTGGTATGATCATTATTATTTGAAATGTTGGGAATTAAATTGTGTTGAAGATCCTGATCAAGAACCCCCACCTTGGTACTACGGTTTACCAGATGAGGAGGATTATGCATTAATCGATAAGGTGCAACCTAAGCAAAAGAGGCCACACAAGACGACAATTCGTGGTCTTAACTCATGAGCATTCTAACTTATTTAATTATTATTGATGATGTTTATATTTATTGAAAATGTTTTTTTTTGTTAATATCTCAATGATGATTGTTATTTGCTTGATGAAATGTGTAGATAGTAGTGTGTTTCATTGCCACCTTAGATTATTGGACATGAGCAGGAGATATTAACACATGGTTAATGTGTTTTGTCTCATTGTCGTTTCAAGCACTAAGATGAGGCTGAGATACCTACATTTGCACAATTTCAAATGATGTTAATCGTTAAATCTGAGAGTTAAATAAACGTACACAAGTGAAAATTGGAATGATGAATGATGTTTAACTTGCTTAGTTTTTTTTTGTGACATAACTACCTCAATGACTAAATGGAGAGGTATGCATAATTGTATAGTTACAAAATGTTGTCATACATACTGTTTCCTTTACAAAATGTCTACATATTGATAATTAATTTCAATCATCTTACGGAAGATCATTGAGATTAATTATACCATGAGATAAAAATTGGCGTGCTGCATCAATTAGTTCTTGTGGAATTTCTAATTGCCTGGGCAGCAGACCCAGCCTGTCCAGTCTCTGTTTTCCAATGTGTGGATTCTTATAGTTATTACCGCCTTTAGCTTTTAGTACCTCTATCATGCATAGTTGATATTGTATCCAAGTGTAGTTTAAAAGCTTTGGTTCAAAAGTGTCATACGCATCATTCACCGCCTTTATCAAATCATTGAGGTCTTTGGGAAATGACTTGAATTGAATTGATTGCAGAGCACTAAACAATCCCAAGTCCAAGATGTTCATATCTGGACTAGAGGCTGGTTGACAAACAAGTCTTATGTTAAATCCATCTTTCTTTGCTTCTTCATTGAATGCATGATCATTTATTAAAATATGTGGCTTGGCGTTATCTTGTTGAATCCATATATCTTTCACCCCATTTGCTGGCCATTTTGATCTTATTGCTGGTAGCACTTCAGTGATTAGTTTGTCTCGTAGAATGTCGCGTGTAACTCTTGTTATTGCTCGTAATGTTGCTGTACCCGCTGGTCTGTTTTCTGACCTCCTCACTGCATAATAAGTTTCTGTAAACGGAAAAATTCCTATTTTCCCATCCCACAACACTTCACCTGTAGAATTAATGTGAGGTCTTGCAACAGCTGCTATAAACATCACTTTGCCTATGAAATTTTTATTTAGCACACATCTATATGGTTCCTCCTCTTCCCAAGGAAATAAATAATACCTTTGTGTTGCCCTACTCATGTAGAACCATTTTTCATCTATGTGCACAACATTATACATAAGTCCAAATTTTGGTATGTTGTCTACAGTGGGTGGTATTATTTGGGATAAAATGAAGTTGATTCTTCTCATTTTGTGGTCATGAGAAAGTTTTGGTTTAATAGAATTCGTATGTGCTCTAATAATACCGGATTTCATCATTCTATAAACTTGTGAATGACCAATGCCTAATGCAGAGGTCATTGCTCTAATTGTGGTCCTCTTTTCAATCGGAACAGCATTCAGCAAATTCATGTCAAAAACTTATGGTTTCCTACCAACTCTTCCCCTTTTCTACTATTAACATCAATTACAATGCCATTTTGCATTGATGTTTTGGCTGATTCCCACAGCCTTGCTATTGTCCACCTTGATGTGTTATGTTGCATTGCAATTGTTTTAATTGTACCCCGTGGCAAACGTCTATCTGATTCTGTAGACAAACTAGTTAACTGTTGTACAATTAACTTTCTGGTCTGAACTGGTAGTTCCCTCTTACTACCTACTGGTTGCTGTCTTAATGTTTCTGTTTCTGTTTCTTCCTGTGTTAATGTTTGACCATGGCTTATGGGTTCCTCCAAACTCAAACTGACATCGATGTTTCCATAATTCTCACTTGTGTACTCATTATAAATGTCATATTCACAATCTATATTAAGATTTTCAAAGAAAGAAATAAATACCTCAATATCAGGATTAATGAATTCCTCTTCTTGAATTTGAACCTCAGCCATTTGTTGTTTTTGATTGATTGTTGTTGGTTTTGTAGAGTTGATGAAAGAAATAGGTTTGGATCCAAATTCTTATGAACAATTTAAAAGGGGAGGACAGCAGATGAAGAAATTGAAATGAAGAAGTGTTGAAATTTTATAAAGAATTTAATCTATTTATAGACAGATGAAATGTGTTAATGCTGACTTTTGTGTAAAAATTTTTACTTTTGCTGATAATTTGTAATATTGGAGGGAATTCTAATATTTGGGTGGGAAAATATTTTTTTGGGGGAAATGAAACTGAAATCTATCTTAATCTGAAATTATTCATCTAATCTAAACTATTTTTCCTTTTTTTTTAAAATAACAACAATAAAATATTATATTTTACCTGATCAACAGTAACCTATAATGTAGGTGATCAGAATCCTTAATATGTGTGCCCATGCTAATGTAGCATGTAAAAAAGAACAGAGGAAGTATTCATTTAATAAATAAAATTGAAAACATTTTATAAATAATTGAAATAAATGAAACATAATATTTAGTTTTCTAATACATTAAATGCGATTTAACCTAAAAAGTACTAAACAATTAATAAGAATAATAATATACTCAAAATAAGAATAATAATATACTCAAAATAAGAAAGTAGCAAGTCAAAGATAATCATAAAAACAATAACATCATTATTAAATTTTAAGAGGGAAAATTTATGATGAGGAAGCGACAGTAAGTAATTTAAAAGGTTATTAGGTGAGCATTTTGTTATACTAATAGTTATAGATGTTACCTACTACTTGTTGTAGCAAGTCATTTTGAAATAGAAAAAACAAGATAAATTACAAACCAAAAACTAAAAATACAAACCCCTTAACAACTCAACCCCACTGCCACCCCTCCCTCTCACCGGAGACACCATCACTCACCACCACCAATCCTTTTCCTTTAGTGACACACAACCGCAAAACCGTCCTTGCTTCCACCGCAAAGCCCTGAGCCCTATTCGCTAAGAAAATGTGTACATGATGCAGCTTAAACCCATTCAAGACTGACTAAGAAAGGAGTGTCCAACCTTCATATGCACACAATTAGGAAGAACATGGTGAGAATATTTCCTAGCAGCTTAAATCAGCTCTTGGTGAAATACTTACAAGTGCCGAAATTTGTCTAAACAACCAATTATACTCTCTGAAATTAGTAAAATAAAATCAGCTTAAATATTCAAGTTTTAGTTATTGCAATATTAACATTTGTTATTTTCGTTTGTTTCAAATTAATTATACAACATTTCATTTTTAAAATTTTTACCATCTTTATTTATTGTGGTCCATAAACTCATTCTTATAATCTTTCTCTCTCTACTTCATCTACAAATTTCTTATTGTTTAAACTTAATTCTCTCACTTAATTGTCCAGTTCTTAATAAAAAACTCATTTACATGCATTTATAGAAAAATAAAAATGGGCGAAATTGATTGGATTTCAATTGGGTCATGTTTGTTTATATTTTGGTCCGGTTAAAAAACTCATATGTCTAGGCTGTAACAATTCATCACATAATCTCACCGGTGGCCTACTCTTCTAGACACGGGACACCCAGCTCGGGCCTACAAACCCACGGGTCAATAGCGTTGACTTGCAAGTACACTTGGTGAGGTTTATTGTTTCCCAAACTCATATGATAGTGGAAATATTAGCTCACTCAATCAATTCACTATTTTTTCGATGTGGGATTTTGTGTCATACGTGAAGTATTAAAGTTAAATGCATACCTTGTGCCCAGCTATATCGTTCATGATCCTGCAGAGAATACCTGATGCTTTCTTGGCCTTTGATTTATGAGAAAACCATTCAAAGGATTCTTTACTTGCAATTTGTCCCATGCCTTGAAGAGTTGCCATAATCGATAAAGAGAAGCAACATGAAATACTGTTAGAATATATTGTTAGAAAATATTCTTAGGACATATTCCACATCTAATTAATTGATTTATCTTATTTTAGATAATATCTTTTGCAATATCTTCTCCTTAATTTTAGGCCAAAATTGATTGTAATTGGGAGAAGATAACTTTGTAACTATTTATGGCTGCTCAATGAGAATACACGGCACATTCGAAATCCAAAAACTGATTCTTCATGGTATCAAACGCTCAGGCAAATCATACAACCTAAAAAAAAAAAAAAAAAACAGAACACCATGGCCGGAGATCGGAATACTCCACCACCACCACCACTACTGCGTATCGACATAACCTCCCCTTATTACCTTAGTTCACATGATCGTCCCGGTGATTTTATCACTCCGACTCGTCTTCGGGGTGATATTTATGATGAGTGGGCTAGTGATATTCAAACCGAGTTGGAGGCTCGCAGGAAATTTGTTTTCTTGAACGGTTCAATTACATCTCCTTCTTCTCCCTACACACAAGAGGATTGGAATACTCTCCATGCCATGTTGATATCATGGCTCATGAACACAATAGAACCCGAAGTCAAGGTTACCCTGTCCAAATACAAAGATGCCAAATGCTTATGGGATACTCTAAAATCCAGGTATTCCATTGTTAACGGTCCTCGAATCCAGCAGATTAAATTTGCCATTGCTAGGTGTGAACAAACCAAAACCAAGTCGATTTCCACATACTTTGGTAAATTGACATCTTTATAGGAGGAGTTAAATAATTACGAACCTCTTATTACATGTTCCTGTTGTGAGTCATGTCCAGCAGGACTAGAGCATGAAAAACGCCGTGATAATACACGGCTTCATCAATTTCTTATGGGTTTATACACCGATTATCACGCTCAAGTTCGTGCTAATATTTTTTCTTATGATCCGTTGCCTACTCTTGATCGGGCTTACCAACTAGTAATTAAGGATGAACGTGTTCGTCTCGCCAAGTCCATGACCGAAGACAAACCTCCGGAAGCTGTTGGTTTTGCTCTTCGGCACTGCACAGGAAAGGGTAAATCAGAAAATCTGGTTGATCAAAGGGAAAAATCAGACAAATCCCATCTTCTTTGCACTCATTGTAACAAGAAAGGGCATCTCGTTTCTGACTGCTTTGAATTGATTGGGTATCCCGACTGGTGGCCAGGTTCGTCAAAGACGCAGGTGGGTGCTGGTCGTGGGAGATCATCATCGCAGCCAGCTAGCAGCAGTAGGGGTCGTGGTGTTTCGGCTCGCACAAATGCAGTAGCTAGTCCAGGTAACAACCACGGCTCATATCCTTCAATTGGGCAGTCCAATTCGCAAGTATTCTCGGCCGAACAATGGAAGGCTTTGGCTGGATTTATTGGTAACACTAAAATACCTGATGATAGATTAACATGTGAGTTTGATTGTCATATGTGGATAATAGACACCGGTGCATCACAACACGTCACATGTATAGACTCGTGGCTTCATGATGTGCAGCAAGTTTCATGTCCAGTATGTCTTCCTAATGGGAAGACTGTGACAGCAACAAAAGAAGGCTCAGTTTATTTATCGAGCAAAATAATTCTTAAAAACGTTCTTTTTTCTCCGAAATTACAATGCAATTTAATTTCTGTATCGCAATTGATTGACAATTTACAATGTACTGTACAATTCATTTCAAAATCTTGTGCTATACAGGACCAGTCGAGGGAGCTGATTGGAACAAGTGTTAGACGTGATGGACTTTTCTATTTTGATGGTGTCAAGCAAGATCAGCAAATTTCAGTTCATGCTCTTCTACACTGGAGTTATGGCACAAACGAATGGGTCATCCGTCTGAAAAAGTAGTGAAGCTTCTTCCCCCTATTAGTAGTAGTACGGGTAGTTTAAATAAAGCATGTGAAATTTGTTTCCGTGCGAAACATTCCAGGGATAAATTTTCTTTAAGTGAGAATAAGGCTTCTAGAATTTTTGAAAAAATTCATTGTGATCTTTGGGGACCTTGTAGACATAAATCCTCTTGTGGTGCAAGATATTTTTTAAACATTGTTGATGATTATTCTCGAGCTGTTTGGCTTTATTTGATGGATGATAAAAACAGAAGTTTTTCAAATGTTTATGTCTTTTGTTACTATGATTGACAGACAATTTTCCTAGAATATTAAGGTGGTTCAAAGTGATAATGGGACTGAATTCAATTGTTTACTTGATTATTTTAATGCTACTGGTATTTTGTTTCAAACCTCTTGTGTTGGGACGCCACAACAAAATGGGAGGGTTGAGCGAAAACATAAACACATATTAAATGTAGTGAGAGCCTTGAGATTTCAAGCATACTTACAGATATATTTTTGGGGAGAGAGTGTTTTAGCAGCCGCTCACTTAATAAACCGTACCCCTTCACCTCTTCTACAAAACAAAAGTCCATACAAAATTCTCTTTAATAAACCACCTTCATACAACACCATCAGAACCTTTGGTTGCCTTTGTTTTGCCCAAAATCAAAAAACCGGAGGGGATAAATTTGCAAGTAAAATTCGTAAATGTATTTTTGTTGGATACCCATTTGGTCAAAAGGGGTGGAAACTTTTTGATTTGGACTCAAATGTTTTTTTGGTGTCCCGTGATGTGAAGTTCTTTGAAGACGAGTACCCGTTTGTTGACCCTATTGCATCAAATATTGATCCGGAAAATATTGTGCCTATGTTTGATAATATTCATCATGATTTTACTGCATGTGAAGATGATTTGTGTGGAATTTATGACCATATTGAGGTGCAAAGTTTGGATCAAAATGAAAATAACAATACCATCCCACAAGTAGAAGCCCAAACAAGTGGGCTGCCAGCGCCAACTGGACGTCAGGTCCAGACCAACAACGTGCCAGCACCAGCTGGGCAGTAGGAGTCCACTAGTTTGTTCCCTGGATTAACAGCGCCAGATGGGCTGGATCAGGCCCAGCAAAGCCCTCCCACGTCTCCTACTCCAACAAATCAGCCTTTTTGGAATCATGAACAAGCCCAGCAGCATAGTGAGACCCAAAATAATAATTTGGGACGTGGTTTTAGGGAGAAATTTCCTAATGTTCGGCATCGTGACTATGTAACACACACCATCTTTACGAGAAGTCCATCTCCTACATCTTCTAACACTTTGTCTCCTAAGCATCCCTCAGGTACTCCTTATCCTATAGCACATTACATTAATTGTAATAGTTTTTCTTTGCGATATCAGACTTTTATTGCAGCCATAATTTCAGACAAAGAGCCACGTTCATTTAAGGAAGCCATGACAGATGAAGGATGGAGAAAGTCTATGCAAGAAGAAATTTGAGCCTTGGAAAATAATGGTACATGGACCTTGGAAGATCTTCCTCGTGGCAAGCGTGCTCTTGGGAGTCAATGGGTCTACCGTCTCAAATATAAATCTGATGGAAGTGTGGAGCGACTCAAATCCCGGCTTATTGTGCTTGGCAATCATCAAAAGGAAGGCATTGACTATAATGAAACATTTGCTCATGTGGCTAAAATGGTCACTATTCGGGCTTTCTTAGCAATTACAGCATCCAAAAACTGGGAGTTGCATCAAATGGATGTTCATAATGCCTTTTTACATGGAGATCTTGAAGAGAAAGTGTACATAAAACTTCCTCCAGGGTTTGATTCAACTCACCCAAATAAGGTATGTTGCCTACGCAAATCTCTTTATGGATTAAAACAGGCTCCTAGATGTTGGTTTGCCAAGCTTGTATCAACCTTGAAAGAATATGGTTTTCTTCAATCCTATTCAGACTACTCATTGTTTACTTATACTAGTGACTCGGTGCAAATCAATGTTCTTGTTTATGTTGATGACTTGATCATATCTAGGAATAATTCCGCTGCTTTACATACTTTCAAAACATATCTCAGTGACTGTTTTCATATGAAAGATCTTGGAACTCTGAAATATTTTCTTGGCATAGAGGTAGCTCGTAGTGAGTCCGGTCTATTTCTTTGTCAAAGAAAGTACACACTTGATATCATCTTTGATACAGGTCTCTTAGGGTCTAAACCAGTTGGTTTTCCGATTGAACAAAATCACAAACTTGGTCAAGCATCGGGTGAATTACTAGTTGATCCTGAATCATATCGTAGACTTGTTGGCAGGTTGATCTATCTTGCAGTCACCAGGCCAGATTTGGCTTATTCTGTTCACATACTTTCACAGTTCATGCATGAACCCAGGACAGAACATTGGGAAGCAGCATTGCGGGTTGTACGATACTTGAAAGGTACTCCCGGACAAGGTATTTTGCTACGATCAGACAGTGAATTGACACTTCAAGGATGGTGTGATTCTGATTGGGCTGCATGTTCTATTACATGTAGATCTTTGACTGGTTGGCTCATTTTTCTAGGTCAGTCCCCTATATCATGGAAAACAAAGAAACAAGAATACTGTTTCCCGTAGCTCCGCAGAAGCCGAGTAGCGGTCAATGGCTGCCATCACTTGTGAGTTGAAATGGTTAAAAGGCTTGCTTTTGAGTTTGGGGATACATCACCCTAAGGCGATCAGTTTATTTTGTGACAGTCAGTCAGCTTTACATATTGCAAAAAATCCAGTTTTCCATGAATGGACAAAACATATCGAAGTGGACTGTCATTTTGTCCGTGATGCAATTACTGATGGCCTAATCGCTCCCTCCTATATTCCTACTCAAATGCAACTTGCTAATATATTCACCAAGGCTCTTGAAAAAACGCAGTTCGATAATTTATTAAGCAAGTTGGGCATTGTCCCTTCCCATGCTCCAACTTGAGGGGGGTGTTAGAATATATTGTTAGAAAATATTCTTAGGACATATTCCACATCTAATTAATTGATTTATCTTTATTTTAGGTAATATCTTTTGCAATATCTTCTCCTTAATTTTAGGCCAAAATTGATTGAAATTAGGAGAAGATAACTTTGTAACTATTTATGGCTGCTCAATGAGAATACACGGCACATTCGAATTCCCAAAAACTGATTCTTCAAATACGCCCGTTCTCTATATATTCTTTGTAAGTTGGACTCTTCGTAAGTTGGAATCAACTTTTGGTGAAGCCATGTAGCTTCTTGAAGATAAGCCTAGCATTGAATATGCAACTAAACACAAAATAAAGCTCAATCATATTATATAATATAAGTTATTAAAAAATATTTCGTTAATTATTATCCATTCGCTAAAGTCTTGTCTAGTTAACTTGTGTTTACTACATTTAACTACACTTACTTTTACTAAATTTAACTTGGTTTATACAACAAACTATTTTTTTTATTGCATTTGATCTTATTCGTAAAGGGAGATAAACAAATTTTTTTTTTAATTGTAAAATTTACCTAAAATAATTCAACTTTTACATGATTTTTCTATAATCATCTCACCTATTGATTGACCATAAATAATCCCAATTTTAGAGGTAATTTTCTTGAGTAAACTTTGGTAACCCTATGACCTGCTATAGTAGGTAATTTAAAAAAAAAGTTAAATGTAAGATTAGAGAAAAATTATAAAAATTTACATAAAAACTCAGAATAATTAAAAAAAAAATTCACATTTTAAAAATAGTTTTTGGACATTTTATTTTAATTTATCTTTTTTTTTAAAAAATAAAACTTGCTATAGCAAGTGATCCGGTTACCAAGTTTACTTAACGCAAATACTCCCCAAAGTTGGGATTATTCATAGTTAATCAATCGGTGAAATTATTGTAGGAAAATCATAAAAATATTAGATTATTCTAAATAATTTTTCCTTTTTTATTTCAGAGAAACTTTACCTCTCTCAAAGAATTTAGTCTCCAACTAATATAAAGTGTAGTTAGGAGTTTGAATCTCATTCACCAATAATTTCAAGTGAAATATTAAGCCTTTTGTATGATGAGAACATGTGTTGCATCTATACTTTTAGTCTGAAAGATTCTCGTATAAATTAAGAACATGATATATTATATAACTTATTCTTAATTTAAACATCATTTTAAACTTTTAATTTAACTATTTATTTGGTACGGTAAAGTTGATGAACCTACCTCCTTTTTATTAAGATAAGAAACAGCATATGTTCTTCCTTCATGAGCCAACTCTTGTTCAAGCTCTTGGAATATATCAAGATTCATACAGCTACTATTCCATCTGAATTTATATGTATAGCAAATTATACTCGTATAACTAATATGCAATTTCTTATAAATGAGACAAGATTAAATTCATGCAAATTTTATTTTACTAACCTATGGATGGCATCAGTGAAAAGATCCAATCCGTCGATGGTGCCATATGAATCAAAGATGTTGTCCACAACAGTTATAAGTATCGAGAATTTTGCTAGGAGTATACGAGCATATGAATACTTGGGTTCATAGCACGCTCCCAATGCCCAATAGTAGTTCTCTGCTGCTCTTTCCCTTGCAAAGGGGAATTTTCTTTCATATTCGAGGCTTCTTGTCCACCTGCTCCAGATTTTTTTTATTTAAATATACAAAATTTCTTAACTTTAATAAGTGCAATTATTCGCATTTATTCTGTGATTTATACTCTTATATAATGGTTGTTGTCAATCATTATGTGTTTATTTTTATTCTTGTTTGATGATTGACACAATTTAAATCAATGATAATCAAATCCAAATAGGGTTGGATGTAATGCTCGTGAGAGATTTGTTACATAATTATAACACCCTCAGAATAGGTCGAACTTTTGAAACACCCTTTATGAAAAACATGAGCCAAAATCTACTCATGGGAGTGTTACTGCCACATCTATTTCTAATAAAATAAATGTAAGGCTTAACGACTAAGAAATAATTTAATAACTTTAAATCCAACAAAGGGTCTTACAACATAAGAAAAGACTGAAACGTAATCTGTATCCATATAAAATTTAAACAACTTAAGGTAAAATTTAAACTGAAATATGACTCTAATAAAAGCTATATTTCTAGGTAATCCTCACTCCATGACTCCCACGCAATCAATAACCTGCAACATAAGAATGCAAGAAAAACAAGTGAAAAACACTCAAAATCAGTAAATTGAGTAATTCCAACTCTATCCTGTAAAACGATTAAGTTTGAAAATGATATAAGAAAATAAAATATAATCAAATTGAAAATAATTTTAGAAAATAATATATAGCTGAGTTTAAAAGAAAAACAATTTGAGAAAAAATATATATATATATATATCACATAAACCAATTTATTAATTTGATATATAATAATGGCAACCACATAATCAATTTTTAATTTGAGGGAACAACAACGCCAGTAGGCCGAGGCTTTACCCCTATACCTACTTCATCAAGAGATCATCACCCCAAATAATTCAAGGCCAGCAGAGTAGTCTCAGGTAACCCTAGTTTGCACACCCCTTCTACATGGATCACAAAAAATAGAAGGAAGACCAAACATCGTATCAAGTAGCAGAAATGATAATATCTGTCGGCAGCTATACTAACCGAACAAGACAACATGTTCATCACCCTTATACTTGGATCACAACAAATATAAGAGCTTCATTTCCCTCGTGTTACACTTTACGTGATTTAATATATTTTAATAATTAGTCACGTGCACACAAACATATAATCAAACATACATTATACATTTTATTTATGATCATAGGTTTTCCCAATAAATATATCTCAATAACATTCAATTGCAATATTAATATCATAATAATTTTCTCCCAAATTCAATCGCATTTAAAAACATCATTAAAATAATAATATAACTTTCATCAAAATAGTAATATTATAAGTATTTCTCCTTCAAATTTAACTGTATCTAATTTCGTTATCAAAATAATAATATAAATTTCATCAAAAATAGTAATTATAAATTCAAGTTTGACAAAAATAATAGTAAATATAATTTGAGAATATATAAAACATAATATCATACAAAAGAATGTCATATTAAATCATGCACTCATTTAAACACATTAATTATCACTTAGCGCGTAATAATAACGGGATAGTCCTAATTAGATGGACATTGAGAATTACCTTATCACGCGATCCTAGACAACGTACGCTCCTAATAATCTCTGTCTACGACTTCGCTGTCTTTAATATCGAAATCTTGCGTTTTCTTGACGGAATTTTAAGCAAATGGGAGATGGAGGAAGTAGTTTGTAAGAGAAAAAGGAAGTTTTAATAATAATGTGAATAAATTAAGGGTAATTGTTTTAATTTATAGTAGGTAAGTGAGGTTAGTTATAAGATTTAGAGGGAGAAGTGAGAAGTTATTAGTTAATGGAGAGTTATATTTATATATATTTTTTTAATTTCTGAAATTTATTTATTTATTTATTGATTTATTTATTAATTATTATTATTATTATTATTATTATTATTATTATTATTATTATTATTATTATTATTATTATTATTTAAAAAAAACGGATGTTACATACACTCCCCCTTAAAACAAAATTTTCGTCCTCGAACTTAAGTTTAACTATTGAAGTTTTAAAAGAAAAAGAAGATTGGACGGTTTTGATAGACTCGCATCACCCCCCCTATTTTAAAAAGTTTCGTCCTCGAAACTCAACGTACCTGTTCGAACAGTTCGGGGTATCGCTTTATAATGTCAACTTCGGTTTTCCATGTGGCTTCTTCGATTTCTTGGTTCATCCATAATATCTTGACCAACATAATTTCCTTGTTCCGGGTACATCTTGTTTTGGTATCAAGGATTTTTATTGGCTTTTCTTCAAAGGTAAGGGTTTCATCAAGTTCAATGGTTTCATGTTGTGTGATATGGGAAGGGTCATGGACATATTTTCGGAGTTGGGATACATGGAAGACATTGTGGACTTTGGCTAGGTTCATAGGTAGGACTAATCTATAGGCTACTTCCCCAATTCGTTCCAATACTTCATAAGAACCTATAAAACGAGGACTCAATTTACCCTTCCAACCAAATCACATGACACCCTTGGTTGGTGACACTTTGAGCAAAACTTTTTCACCTACTTCAAACTCTAATGCTCTCCTCCTTTTGTCTGCATACGACTTCTGATGATCTTGCGCACCCCTCATACGTTCTTGGATCATCCTTACCTTCTTTGTAGTCTCCTCAATCATGTCTGGTCCTAATCCCAACGACTCATTAAGATAGTTCCAACATATAGGACTCCTACACTTCCTCCCATATAGGGCTTCGTAAGGAGCCATTCCTTTGCTATAATGAAAACTATTATTGTAAGAAAACTCTACATACGTCAAATATCCTCCCAAGATCCACCAAAATCCATAACACATGCTCTTAACAAATCCTCAAGAGTCTGAATCGTTCTCTCTGTTTGACCATCTGTTGCTGGGTGGAATGCAGTACTGAACTTTAGTATTGTGCCCACTGATTCTTGTAACATCCTCTAAAATTTGGACAGCAACCTCGAATCTCTATCTGATACAATGTCCTTAGGCACACCATAAAATCTCCCTATCTCCTGAAAATACACGTCTACCATCTGTTGCATCGTCTAAGTATTCTTCATCGCTATGAACCTTGCTATTTTTGTTAATTAATCCACTATCACCCATATGGCATTCTTCCCTGTTTTTGACTTTGGCAATCCTACTACAAAGTTCATTGAAATCGACTCCCATTTTCATCCAGGTACTTCTAATGGTTGCAATTTTTCCCCCTGGCTTCATATCTTGAATTTTCACCTTGTGACACGTTAGACACTTCGCCACGAAGCCTGTAATTTCACGCTTCATGTTGGGCCACCAAAAGTTTCTTAAGATCCTTGTACATCTTATCACCTCCAGGATGTATTGAGTATGGGGAATTATGGGCTTCAGTCATAATCTTAGTCTTAAGCTCCTCATCATACGGTTTGCACCATCTTCCTTTATACTTCATTACGCCATTTTCATCACTTTCGCACTCAGGTGCTTGACCATTCTCCTTCAACTTCTTCAATTTAGTTAACCTGTTATCCGTAACTTGCTTCACTCTAATTTCCTCAAAAATATCGGATTCAATCGTCATTCCATTCAATTGAGTACCCACATATCCATACTCTACCACTTCTAAGTTCATCCTACGAATCTCTTCACACAACTCATCTGCTAAAATTAATGCATTCATTGTATGACTTTACTTCCTACTCAGAGCATCAGCTACTTTGTTTGCCTTTCCCTCATAATACTTCAAATCCAGATCATAATCCTTAATGAGTTCTAACCATCGTGTTTGTCTCATATTCAACTCCTTTTGAGTGTACAAGAACCTCAAACTCTTATGATCAGTATAAATCTTGCACCTTACTTCGAATAAATAATGTCTCTAAATTTTAAATGCAAAGACTACAGCTCCCAATTCTAAGTCATGTGTGGGGTAATTCTTCTCATGCGGCTTAAGTTGTCGTGAAGCATATGCTACTACTTTCCCATCTTGCATCAACACACAACGTATTTGTTCTTAGATGCGTCTGTATAAACCTCATATTGTCCACTTTCATTCGGTAAGGTCAGCACAGGAGCAGAGGTAAGCCTTGATTTCAACTCTCGGAATGCCGCTTCACACTTCTCATCCCATTGAAACTTAGTGGTCTTCTTCATCAAATTTGTGATAGGTTGAGCGATTCTCGAGAAATTTTTCACAAATCTCCCATAGTATCCGGCTAGACCTAAAAAACTTCTCACTTTTGTCACATTAGTGGGTGTAGGCCAGTTCATTACTGCTTGAACCTTCGAGGGATCTACCGTTACTCCCATCCTTTGTAATTACATGCCCCAAAAATGCTACCTTTTCCAACCAGAATTCACATTTTGAAAACATGGCATATAACTTATTCTCTCTTAAAATCTCTAAAACTTTTCTCAAATGAGCCTCATGCTCTTCTCGATTCATAGAGTATACTAAAATATCATCAATAAAAAAAACTACAAACTTATCCATGTAAGGCTGAAAAGTCATATTCATAAGGTCCATAAAGACAGCAGGCGCATTAGTGAGTCCAAAGGGCATGACTGTGACCTCATAATGGCCATACCTCATTCGAAAAGCTGTTTTGGCTATATCCTCTTCTGCAATTCGTAATTGATGATAATCTGATCTCAAAGCAATCTTTGAAAATACTCCTGCACCCCTAAGTTGATCGAATAGATCCTTAATTCTAGGAAGTGGATACTTATTCTTTACCATCACACTATTTAAATCCCTATAATCAATACATAGTCTCAATGTTCCATCTTTCTTCCTAACAAATAATACTGGGGCTCCCCAAGGTGATACACTTGGTCTTATATATCCTTTATCCAACAAGTCCTCAACTTGTACTTTCAATCTTGCAACTCGGCAGGTGCCATCCTATAAGGTGCCTTTGAAACGGGTCTTGTTCCCGAAACTAAGTCAATCTTGAAGTCTAACTCTCTCACAGGTGGCATCTTTGGAATCTTATCTGGGAACACATCAACAAACTCCTTAACTACAGGTATCTCTCCTAACTCGTCCTCTTTCATGCTCGTGTCCTTTACATAGCATAAATATACGGGGTAGCCTTTCCTAAGATGGGTCTGGAGATTTAGGGCGGAGATAAGCTTGGTCTTTGGTGGCTCGGAAGTAGTTTCTTGGTAGGTTAGTTAATTTCCCTTAGGGCCTCTAAAGATAATTCTCTTTTTAGCGCAATGGATTTTAGCCTGATACTTCATTAACCAATCCATCGCCAAAAACGAAATCGAGGCAACTAACAAAAAAAACGAAAGACAATGAAAATATAATTAAAGAAATAACACACTACTACTAAGTACTTAAAAGTACTTCAAAACAATAAACCCATTCGTCCCCACTCTCATAATTTATTTTGTTTTAATTTTTTTTTTGTAACTTACTTAAATTATTTAAAATGATTTTACCTTGTACCATCTAACCTATTTTTAATTTACGCTTTTAGCAACTTTAATTTCTAAACAACCCTAAGATTTGACAAAAACAAACATAAACTCTGATACCACTTTGTAACACCCTCATAATAGGTCGAACTTTTGAAACACCCTTTATGAAAAACATGAGCCAAAACCTACTCATGAGAGTGTTACCGCCACATCTATTTCTAATAAAATAAATGTAAGGCTTAACGACTAAGAAATAACTTAATAACTTTAAATCCAACAAAGGATCTTACAACATAAGAAAAGACTGAAACGTAATCTGTATCCATATAAAATTTAAACAACTTAAGGTAAAATTTATATTGAAATACGACTCTAATAAAAGCTATGTTTCTAGGTGATCCTCACTCCACGATTCCCACGCAATCAATAACCTGCAACATAAGAATGCAAGAAAAACAGGGGGAAAAACTCCCAAAATTAAGAAATTGAGTAATTCCAACTCCATCCCGTAAAATGATTAAGTTTGAAAATGATTTAAGAAAATAAAATATAATCAAATTGAAAATAATTTTAGAAAATAATATATTGCTGAGTTTAAAAGAAAAACAATTTGAGAAAACAATATATATAATATCACATAAACCAATTTATTAATTTGATATTTAATAATGGCAACCACATAATCAATTTTTAATTTGAGGGAAGGAGAACGCAAGTAGGCCGAGGCTTTACACCTATACCTACTTCATCAAGATTTCGTCACTCCAAATAATTTAAGGCCAGCAGAGTAGTGTCAGGAAACTCTAGTGTGCACACCCCTTCTACTTGGATCACAACAAATAGAAGGAAGACCAAACATCGTATCAAGTAGCAGAAATAATAATACGTGTCGGCAGCTATACTAACCAAACAGGACAACCTGTTCATCACCCTTATACTTGGATCACAACAAATATAAGCGCTTCATTTCCCTCGTGTTACACTTTACGTGATTTAATATATTTTAATAATTAGTCACGTGCACACAAACATATAATCAAACATACATTATACATTTTATTTATGATCATAGGTTTTCCCAATAAATATATCTCAATAATATTCAATTGCAATATTAATATCATAATATTTTTCTCCCAAATTCAATCGCATTTAAAAACATCATTAAAATAATAATATAACTTTCATCAAAATAGTAATATTATAAGTATTTCTCCTTTAAATTTAACCGTATCTAATTTTGTTTTCAAAATAATAATATAAATTTCATCAAAAATAGTAATTATAAATTCAAGTTTGACAAAAATAATAGTAAATATAATTTGAGAATATATAAAACATAATATCATACAAAATATGTCATATCAAATCATGCACTCATTTAAACACATTAATTATCACTTAGCATATAATACTAACGGGATAGTCCTAATTAGATGGACATTGAGAATTACCTTGTCACGCGATCCTAAACAACGTACGCTCCTAATAATCTCTGTTTACGAATCCGCTGTCTTTAATATCGAAATTTTGCGTTTTTTGACGGAATTTTAAGAAAATGGGAGATGGAGGAAGTATTTTGTAGGAGAAAAATGAAGTGTGAGTAATAATGTGAATGAATTAAGGGTAATTGGTTTAATTTATAGTAGGTAAGTGAGGTTAGTTATAAGATTTAGAGGGAGAAGTGAGAAGTTATTTGTTAATGGAGAGTTATATTTTTTTTTTTAATTTCTGAAATTTATTTATTTATTATTATTATTATTATTATTATTATTATTATTATTATTATTATTATTATTAATATTATTATTATTATTATTATTTTAAAAAAACGGATGTTACAATAATCATTAAATCGTTCTTCACAGAGTATCACATAAGATCATGATGATTTTGTAAGTAACAAAACTTCAGGGGCTCAGAGGGTATCTCTGGGACTCGTCTTCGAACTTACAAGTCAGTATTTATATAGGTGGTAGTACCTAGACTGCTTGAGAATATCATATTATATGGTCCAAGCTCAAGCTCCAAATGACTCATGATACACGCTATTAACCCATTTTGGACATTTTGCGCCAAGCTTACACATGACATGTTTGGCTTGACGCATACTGGGATATGATTGTTCAAGCTTCTGCACATATTCTTGGAGTTTAGACTTATCCTATCGTATAATTTTCTTTCAAGCTGTGTGTGAAACATTCCCTTATAAAAATGGTACAAGTAAAGAATCCTTTGAATGGAAGAAGAGTTGGCTGAGAATGCTGAGTATCTTATATTTACGCCCCAAAAGGGATGGGAAAACTCATGCACAGCAAATATAAAGCAATATGGGGACAAAGGTTTTTTGTTGCTTACGTCGTCACAAAACATCGTTTAGCGGAAAAATAGGCGACAAAACGCTTTTATGGTGGTGACCATACCCGATTAAAAAGGACACCGTGATTTTGTGGAGGTTCCGCCGGAGGATCTCCAAAATCCTACCAAGAAGCTTTAGGCTTCTTGTTATGAATGGTATGTGTGACTTGAGTGCACAAGTTAAAGTGTGTAATCATGTGTGTGACTCTTGGTTTGTGGAATGCAAATGGATGTAATTATGTGGTGAGTATTCATGATGAATTATGGGTGTTAATGAAGATTAATGAAGAAGAAGAAGGGGCTTAATTTATGGTAGCTCGATCAGAATTCTAACAGAAGGATCAGAAAGGTCGCTCGACCAACCCGCTCGACCGAGCGGGTAATATTGGTAGGTCGAGCGGTCAGACAGAATGCTCCAGAATGTAGCTCATGTTCGCTCGACCGAGCGAGCTCCCTCTTTCGGTCGAGCGGATCTTCTGATATGCATGGGATGCTGTTTTTCGACCTTTCAAGTTCTTGGAGTTATTTCATATTATTCATTTCTCAATATTAACTATGTATTCAAGTGAGCTATTGATATTCTAGTATCTAGTACTATATATAGGGCTCTCATACTCACACATCAAACACAACCCCTAAGCCAAACACATAGCCTTTTGTTTTTATCTCTTACTCAATTGTAATTCTTCATTTAGAAGTGTTGTTTATACTTATTTTTGATATAATATAAACAGAAACTACACACCACAGAGGACGTAGCCATCATTGGGTGAAACTCCTTAAATCCTTGTGTCCTTTTGATTAGCTTACATTGTCAAACATTGTTTTGTTCATTGTTGTTTGTATTGTTCTTAGCATCGTAACAGTTTTGGCAAACGTTTTCACTTCTTTGTTGAAGGGGTGATCATGCTGCCATGATACGTGCTTGGGCACAAATTTTACTAGAAGACATATACTTTATAGATCGAAGGAGGGGTTACTATTGCAGGATTAGGGAAGAAAATATAGGGGTTAATGAGTACATTATTAGCAAAGATGAATTATTGTCCAACATTTTTATAGTATTGTATGATTATTATTTTTATTTCAATTTTGTTTAAAAAAGGGTTGTTTAAATTTCAGCTAGTCTCTTTGAGAGACGTATCTCAAACCTAACCTATTAAAGATTAGTGCTTACACTAGTGGAAAAAATCTCATTTGCTGCGGTTTTTTGGCCATTATTTGCTGCGGTTTTGGCCCCAAACAATAGTGATGGCAGCAAATGACCTATTTTAAATGCTGCGGTTAAAAATGGTCATTACTTGCTGCGATCATCCCATAACCGCAGCAAATTAAGAGGAGTATTTGCTGCGGTTAGCCTCAAAACCGCAGCAAATAGTTAATTTTTTTTTTGCTAGGTCAGGAGGCTCTCCGCATGCCGCGGAGATTTGGGCGAGGCGCGGAGGTTGGTCTGTCTGCCTTCAAATTTATTCTTCACTTTTTTTTTTTTTGCTTTTTTCGTTTAATAGTATTAAATAATCCAATAATGTACAATGTAATAAACAATGATTAATCCAATGATAATCACCAATTAACTCTAATAATCACCAATAATCTCTTTGTAAACTCTCGATCGTATATATAATATAATAATATTTACATATACAAATTAAAGTCCTAATAAATCAAAAGGTGCTTTTAAACTTGACACAATTACTTTTAAACTTACTCTAGTCATAAAAATAATGAATACTTGACTCCAAAAAGAGTGTCACACATCAAAAGCTCTCGGTTTTTGAGATTCAATCCTACATGTTTCATATAGAAAGCAGCTTGCGAAAGTGAATAGTGGATTTGAGTTGAGAATTTTTGTCTTTCGAATAAATATCGACATGGCAAACTATCAATCTGCAAATCCAACGAAACACAAATAAGCATTAAACTCATCCAAGAACATAATTAATTAACATCCTAGAAGTACATTAGAATACCAACTTAATCCCAAAAATAGAAAATGAATAATACATTATCAACAATCAATCACCAAAGAACTTGATCATTCACAAACATTGCGTTCAATCTTAAATCTTTATAAACATAAAAATAATGACACAAAAGCAACAAACCTTTTGAACCTGATTGAAGCTAAAAGAATTGTTCATTAGCTAAAAGATATCTTCTTGTATTTGATAAGTATTGTATATAAATCTCATTTCATTTTGAGGTTTTTTAAATCTCTTCAGTTTTTTAGCCTATTTTCGATCAGCAAAAGCCACTATCCTACTTTCGAATTTCTACTTCACACAGAAAGCAAAGCAGGTTTAAT